>NW_027140382.1:2142481-2742481 GCF_036365525.1 Heterodontus francisci | reverse complement strand
ATACTGTTCACCTGGTAACATGTCCTGTGTGTATTAAACCATCAGGGGAACACACTCTCCTCACTTAGACTGTTCATCTGGTAACATGTCCAGTGAATATTAACCCATCAGGGGAACACACTCTCCTCACTTATACTGTTCACCTGGTGACATGTCCCGTGTATATTAAACCATCAGGGGAACACTCTCTGCTCACTTATACTGTTCACCTGCTAACTTGTCCTGTGTGCATTAAATCATCAGGGGAACACACTCTCCTCACTTAGACTGTTCATCTGGTAACATGTCCAGTGAATATTAACCCATCAGGGGAACACACTCTCCTCACTTATACTGTTCACCTGGTGACATGTCCTGTGTGTATTAAACAATCAGGGGAATTCACTCTCCTCACTTATACTGTTCACCTGGTATCATGTCCTGTGTATATTAAACCATCAGGGGAACACACTCTCCTCACTTATACTGTTCACCTGGTAACATGTCCCGTGCGTGTTAAACCATCAGGGGAACACAATCTCCTCACTTATACTGTTCTCCTGGCAACATGTCCCGTGAGTATTAAACAATCAGGGGAACACACTCTCCTCACTTATACTGTTCACCTGGTGACATGTCCCGTGTGTATTAAAGAATCAGGGGAACACACTCTCCTCACTTCTACTGTTCTCCTGGTAACATGTCCCGTGTATATGAAACCATCAGGGGAACACATTCTCCTCACTTATACTGTTCACCTGGTAACATGTCCCTTGTGTATTAAACAATCAGGGGAACACACTCTCCTCACTTATACTGTTCACTTGGTAACATGTCCCGTGTCTATTAAACACACTCTCCTCACTTATACTGTTCAGCTGGTAACATGTCCCGTGTGCATTAAACAATCAGGGAAACACACCCTCCTCACTTATACTGTTCACCTGATAACATGTCCCGTGTGTATTAAACCATAAGGGGAACACACTCTCCTCACTTATACTGTTCACCTGGTAATATGCCCAGTGTATATTAAACCATCAGGGGAACACACTCTCCTCACTTATACTGTTCACCTGGGAACATGTCCCGTATATATTAAACCATCAGGGGAACACACTCTCCTCACTTATACTTTCCACCTGGTATCATGTTCTGTGTATATTAAACCATCAGGGGAACACAATCTCCACACTTATACTGTTCACCTGGTAACATGTCCCGTGTATATTAAACCATCAGGGGAACACATTCTCCTCACTTATACTGTTCACCTGGTAACATGTCCCGTGTATATTAAACCATCAGGGGAACACACTCTCCTCACATATACTGTTCACCTGGTAACATGTCCCGTGAGTATTAAACAATCAGGGGAACACACTCTCCTCACTTACACTGTTCACCTGGTAACATGTCCCGTGAATATTAAACCATCAGTGGAAAGCAATCTCCTCACTTATACTGTTCACCTGGTAACATGTCCTGTGTGTATTAAACCATCAGGGGAACACTCTCTGCTCACTTATACTGTTCACCTGCTAACTTGTCCTGTGTGCATTAAATCATCAGGGGAACACACTCTCCTCACTTAGACTGTTCATCTGGTAACATGTCCAGTGAATATTAACCCATCAGGGGAACACACTCTCCTCACTTATACTGTTCACCTGGTGACATGTCCTGTGTGTATTAAACAATCAGGGGAATTCACTCTCCTCACTTATACTGTTCACCTGGTATCATGTCCTGTGTATATTAAACCATCAGGGGAACACACTCTCCTCACTTATACTGTTCACCTGGTAACATGTCCCGTGCGTGTTAAACCATCAGGGGAACACAATCTCCTCACTTATACTGTTCTCCTGGCAACATGTCCCGTGAGTATTAAACAATCAGGGGAACACACTCTCCTCACTTATACTGTTCACCTGGTGACATGTCCCGTGTGTATTAAAGAATCAGGGGAACACACTCTCCTCACTTCTACTGTTCTCCTGGTAACATGTCCCGTGTATATGAAACCATCAGGGGAACACATTCTCCTCACTTATACTGTTCACCTGGTAACATGTCCCTTGTGTATTAAACAATCAGGGGAACACACTCTCCTCACTTATACTGTTCACTTGGTAACATGTCCCGTGTCTATTAAACACACTCTCCTCACTTATACTGTTCAGCTGGTAACATGTCCCGTGTGCATTAAACAATCAGGGAAACACACCCTCCTCACTTATACTGTTCACCTGATAACATGTCCCGTGTGTATTAAACCATAAGGGGAACACACTCTCCTCACTTATACTGTTCACCTGGTAATATGCCCAGTGTATATTAAACCATCAGGGGAACACACTCTCCTCACTTATACTGTTCACCTGGGAACATGTCCCGTATATATTAAACCATCAGGGGAACACACTCTCCTCACTTATACTTTCCACCTGGTATCATGTTCTGTGTATATTAAACCATCAGGGGAACACAATCTCCACACTTATACTGTTCACCTGGTAACATGCCCTGTGTATATTAAACCATCAGGGGAACACACTCTCCTCACTTATACTGTTTACCTGGAAACATGTCCCGTGTATATCAAACCATCAGGGGAACACATTCTCCTCACTTATACTGTTCACCTGGTAACATTTTCCGTGTGTATTAAATCATCAGGGGAATACAATCTCGTCACTTATACTGTTCACCTGGTAACATGTCCTGTGTATATTAAAACATCAGGGGAACACACTCTCCTCACTTATGCTGTTCACCTGGTAACATGTCCCGTGTGCATTAAACAATCAGGGGAACACACTCTCCTCACTTATACCATTCACCTGATAACATGTCCCGTGTGTATTAAAACATCAGGGGAACACAATCTCCTCACTTATACTGTTCACCTGGTAACATGCCCTGTGTATATTAAACCATCAGGGGAACACACTCTCCTCACTTATACTGCTAACCTGGTAACATGTCGAGTGTATATTAAACCATCAGGGGAACACACTCTCCTCACTTATACTGTTCACCTAGTCACCTGTCCCGTGTATATTAAACCATCAGGGGAACACATTCTCCTCACTTATACTGTTCACCTGGTAACATGTCCCGTGTAAATTAAACCATCAGGGGAACACACTCTCCTCACTTATACTGTTCACCTGGTAACATATCCTGTGCATATTAAACCATCAGGGGAACACACTCTCATCACTTACACTGTTCACCTTGTAAAATGTCCTGTGTGCATTAAACCATCAGGTGAACACACTCGCCTCTCTTATACTGTTCACCTGGTAACATGTCCCGTGCGTGTTAAACCATCAGGGGAACACACTCTCCTCACTTATACTGTTCACCTGGTAACATGTCCCGTGCGTGTTAAACCATCAGGGGAACACACTCTCCTCACTTATACTGTTCAGCTGGTAACATGTCCCGTGTGTATTAAACAATCAGGGGAACACACTCTCCTCACTTATACTGTTCACCTGGTAACATGTCCCGTGTATATTAAACCATCAGGGGAACACACTCTCCTCAATTATACTGTTCATCTGCTAACATGTCCCGTGAATATTAAACCATCAGGGGAAAGCACTCCCTTCACTTATTCTGTTCTCCTGGTTACATGTCCCGTGTATATGAAACCATCAGCGGAACACACTCTCCTCACTTATACTGTTCACCTGGTGACATGTCCCGTGAGTATTAAACAATCAGGGGAACACACTCTCCTCACTTATACTGTTCACCTGGTAACATGTCCCGTGTATATTAAACCATCAGGGGAACACACTCTCCTCAATTATACTGTTCATCTGCTAACATGTCCCGTGAATATTAAACCATCAGGGGAAAGCACTCCCTTCACTT
This sequence comes from Heterodontus francisci, assembly GCF_036365525.1. NCBI lineage: Eukaryota > Metazoa > Chordata > Chondrichthyes > Heterodontiformes > Heterodontidae > Heterodontus > Heterodontus francisci. The sequence continues at coordinate 2,738,611 of NW_027140382.1, read as the reverse complement.
ATTCTGTTCTCCTGGTTACATGTCCCGTGTATATGAAACCATCAGCGGAACACACTCTCCTCACTTATACTGTTCAGCTGGTAACATGTCCCGTGTGCATTAAACAATCAGGGGAACACACTCTCCTCACTTATACTGTTCACCTGATAACATGTCCCGTGTATATTAAACCACAAGGGGAACACACTCTCCTCACTTATACTGTTCACCTGGTAACATGTACCGTGTATATTAAACCATCAGGGGAATAAACTCTCCTCACTTATACTATTCATCTGGTAACATGTTCCGTGTGTATTAAACCATCAGGGGAACACACTCTCCTCACTTATACTGTTCACCTGGTAACATGTACCGTGTATATTAAACCATCAGGGGAACACACTCTCCTCAATTATACATTTCACTTGGAGACATGTCCCGTGTGTACTGAACAATCAGGGGAACACACTGTCCTCACCTATACTGTTCACCTGGTAACATGTCCCATGTATATTAAACCATCAGGGGAACACACTCTCCTCACTTATACTGTTCTCCTGGTAACATGTCCCATGTATATTAAACCATCAGGGGAACACACTCTCCTCACTTATACTGTTCACCTGGTAACATGTCCCGTGAATATTAAACCATCAGGGGAAAGCACTCCCTTCACTTATTCTGTTCTCCTGGTTACATGTCCCGTGTATATGAAACCATCAGGGGAACACACTCTCCTCACTTATACTGTTCAGCTGGTAACATGTCCCGTGTGCATTAAACAATCAGGGGAACACACTCTCCTCACTTATACTGTTCACCTGATAACATGTCCCGTGTGTATTAAACCACAAGGGGAACACACTCTCCTCACTTATACTGTTCACCTGGGAACATGTCCCGTGTATATTAAACCATCAGGGGAACACATTCTCCTCACTTATACTGTTCAGTTGGTAAAATGTCCCGTCCGTATTAAACCAACAGGGGAACACATTCTCCTCACTTATACTGTTCACCTGGTAACATGTCCCGTGTGTATTAAACAATCAGGGGAACTCACTCTCCTCACTTATACTGTTCACTTGGTAACATGTCCCGTGCGTATTAAACAAACAGGGGAACACATTCTCCTCACTTATACTGTTCACCTGGTAACATGTCCCGTGTGTATTAAACAATCAGGGGAACACATTCTCCTCACTTATACTGTTCACTTGGTAACATGTCCCGTGCGTATTAAACAATCAGGGAAACACACTCTCCTCACTTATACTGTTCACCTGGTAACATGTCCTGTGTATATTAAACAATCAGGGGAACACACTCTCCTCCCTTATACTGTTCACCTGATAACATGTCCCGTGTGTATTAAACCACTAGGGGAACACACTCTCCTCACTTATACTGTTCACCTGGTAACATGTGCCGTGTATATTAAACCATCAGGGGAACACACTCTCCTCACTTATACTGTTCACCTGGTAACATGTTCCGTGTATATTAAACCATCAGGGGAACACACTCTCCTCACTTATACTGTTCACCTGGTAACATGTACCGTGTATATTAAACCATCAGGGCAACACACTCTCCTCAATTATACATTTCACTTGGTGACATGTCCCGTGTGTATTGAACAATCAGGGGAACACACTCTTCTCACTTATACTGTTCACCTGGTAACATGTCCCGTGTGTATTGAACAATCAGGGGAACACACTCTCCTCACTTCTACTGTTCACCTGGTAACATGTCCCGTGCGTATTAAACAATCAGGGCAACACATTCTCCTCTCTTATACTGTTCACTTGGTAAAATGTCCCGTCCGTATTAAACCAACAGGGGAACACATTCTCCTCACTTATACTGTTCACCTGGTAACATGACCCGTGTGTATTAAACAATCAGGGGAACGCACTCTCCTCACTTATACTGTTCACTTGGTAACATGTCCCGTGCGTATTAAACAAACAGGGGAACACATTCTCCTCACTTACACTGTTCACCTGGTAACATGTCCCGTGTGTATTAAACAATCAGGGGAACACATTCTCCTCACTTATACTGTTCACCTGGTAACATGTCCCGTGCGTATTAAACAAACAGGGGAACACATTTTCCTCACTTATACTGTTCACCTGGAAACATGTCCCGTGTGTATTAAACAAACAGGGGAACACATTCTCCTCACTTATACTGTTCACCTGGTAACATGTCCCGTGTGTATTAAACAATCAGGGGAACACATTCTCCTCACTTATACTGTTCACCTGGTAACATGTCCCGTGCGTATTAAACAATCAGGGGAACACATTCTCCTCACTTCTACTGTTCACCTGGTAACATGTCCCGTGCGTATTAAACAATCAGGGGAACACACTCTCCTCACTTATACTGTTCACCTGGTAACATGTCCTGTGTATATTAAAACATCAGGGGAATACACTCTCCTCACTTATACTGTTCACCTGGTAACATGTCCCGTGTGCATTAAACAATCAGGGGAACACACTCTCCTCACTTATACCGTTCACCTGATAACATGTCCCGTGTGTATTAAACCATCAGGGGAACACACTCTCCTCACTTATACCGTTCACCTGATAACATGTCCCGTGTATATTAAATCATCAGGGGAACACACTCTCCTCACTTATACTGTTCACCTGGTAACATATCCCGTGTATATTAAACCATCAGGGGAACACACTCGCCTCACTTATACTGTTCATCTGGTAACATGTCCCGTGTATATTAAACCATCAGGGGAACACACTCTCCTCACTTATACTGTTCACCTAGTCACATGTCCCGTGTATATTAAACAATCTGGGGAACACACTCTCCTGACTTATATTGTTCACCTGGTAACATGTCCCGTGTATATTAAACCATCAGGGGAACACACTCTCCTCACTTATACTGTTCACCTGGTAACATATCCCGTGTATATTAAACCATCAGGGGAACACACTCTCCTCACTTACACTGTTCACCTGGTAAAATGTCTTGTGTGCATTAAACCATCAGGGGAACACACTCTCCTCACTTATACTGTTCACCTGGTAACATGTCCTGTGTGCATTAAACCATCAGGGGAACACACTCTCCTCACTTACACTGTTCACCTGGTAAAATGTCTTGTGTGCATTAAACCATCAGGGGAACACACTCTCCTCACTTATACTGTTCACCTGGTAACATGTTCCGTGTATATTAAACCATCAGGGGAACACACTCTCCTCACTTATACTGTTCACCTGGTAACATGTACCGTGTATATTAAACCATCAGGGCAACAAACTCTCCTCAATTATACATTTCACTTGGTGACATGTCCCGTGTGTATTGAACAATCAGGGGAACACACTCTTCTCACTTATACTGTTCACCTGGTAACATGTCCCGTGTGTATTGAACAATCAGGGGAACACACTCTCCTCACTTATACTGTTCACCTGGTAACATGTCCCGTGCGTATTAAACAATCAGGGCAACACATTCTCCTCTCTTATACTGTTCACTTGGTAAAATGTCCCGTCCGTATTAAACCAACAGGGGAACACATTCTCCTCACTTATACTGTTCACCTGGTAACATGTCCCGTGTGTATTAAACAATCAGGGGAACGCACTCTCCTCACTTATACTGTTCACTTGGTAACATGTCCCGTGCGTATTAAACAAACAGGGGAACACATTCTCCTCACTTACACTGTTCACCTGGTAACATGTCCCGTGTGTATTAAACAATCAGGGGAACACATTCTCCTCACTTATACTGTTCACTTGGTAACATGTCCCGTGCGTATTAAACAAACAGGGGAACACATTTTCCTCACTTATACTGTTCACCTGGAAACATGTCCCGTGTGTATTAAACAAACAGGGGAACACATTCTCCTCACTTATACTGTTCACCTGGTAACATGTCCCGTGTGTATTAAACAATCAGGGGAACACATTCTCCTCACTTATACTGTTCACCTGGTAACATGTCCCGTGCGTATTAAACAATCAGGGGAACACATTCTCCTCACTTCTACTGTTCACCTGGTAACATGTCCCGTGCGTATTAAACAATCAGGGGAACACACTCTCCTCACTTATACTGTTCACCTGGTAACATGTCCTGTGTATATTAAAACATCAGGGGAATACACTCTCCTCACTTATACTGTTCACCTGGTAACATGTCCCGTGTGCATTAAACAATCAGGGGAACACACTCTCCTCACTTATACCGTTCACCTGATAACATGTCCCGTGTGTATTAAACCATCAGGGGAACACACTCTCCTCACTTATACTGTTTACCTGGTAACATGTCCCGTGTATATTAAATCATCAGGGGAACACACTCTCCTCACTTATACTGTTCACCTGGTAACATATCCCGTGTATATTAAACCATCAGGGGAACACACTCGCCTCACTTATACTGTTCATCTGGTAACATGTCCCGTGTATATTAAACCATCAGGGGAACACACTCTCCTCACTTATACTGTTCACCTAGTCACATGTCCCGTGTATATTAAACAATCTGGGGAACACACTCTCCTGACTTATATTGTTCACCTGGTAACATGTCCCGTGTATATTAAACCATCAGGGGAACACACTCTCCTCACTTATACTGTTCACCTGGTAACATATCCCGTGTATATTAAACCATCAGGGGAACACACTCTCCTCACTTACACTGTTCACCTGGTAAAATGTCTTGTGTGCATTAAACCATCAGGGGAACACACTCTCCTCACTTATACTGTTCACCTGGTAACATGTCCTGTGTGCATTAAACCATCAGGGGAACACACTCTCCTCACTTACACTGTTCACCTGGTAAAATGTCTTGTGTGCATTAAACCATCAGGGGAACACACTCTCCTCACTTATACTGTTCACCTGGTAACATGTCCCGTGCGTATTAAACCATCAGGTGAACACACTCGCCTCACTTATACTGTTCATCTGGTAACATGTCCCGTGTATATTAAACCATCAGGGGAACACACTGTCCTCACTTATACTGTTCCCCTGGTAACATGTCCCGTGTATATTAAACCATCAGGGGAACACATTCTCCTCACTTATACTGTTCACCTGGCAACATGCCCCGTGTATATTAAACCATCAGGGGAACACACTCTCCTCACTTATACTGTTCATCTGGTAACATGTCCCGTCAGTATTAAACCATCAGGGGAACACACTCTCCTCACTTATACTGTTCACCTGGTAACATGTCCTTTGCATATTTAACCATCAGGGGAAAACATTCTGCTCACTTCTACTGTTCACCTGGTGACATGTCCCGTGTATATTAAACCATCAGGGGAACACACTCTCCTCACTTATACTGTTCACCTGGTAACATGTCCCGTGTATATGAAACCATCAGGGGAACACACTCTCCTCACTTATACTGTTCAGCTGGTAACATGTCCCGTGTGCATTAAACAATCAGGGGAACACACTATCCTCACTTATACTGTTCACCTGGTAACATGTCCCGTGTGTATTAAACCATAAGGGGAACACACTCTCCTCACTTATACTGTTCACCTGGGAACATGTCCCGTGTATATTAAACCATCAGGGGAACACACTCTCCTCACTTATACTGTTCACCTGGTAACATGTTTCATGTATATTAAACCATCAGGGGAACACACTCTCCTCACTTATACTGTTCACCTGCTAACATGTCCCGTGTGTATTAAACAAACAGGGGAACACATTCTCCTCACTTATACTGTTAACCGGGTAACATGTCCTGTGTGTATTAAAACATCAGGGGAACACACTCTCCTCACTTATACTGTTCACTTGGTAACATGTCCTGTGTGTATTAAACCATCAGGGGAACACAATCTCCTCACTTATACTGTTCACCTGGTAACATGTCCTGTCAGTATTAAACAATCAGGGGAACACAATCTCCTCACTTATACTGTTAACCGGGTAACATGTCCTGTGTGTATTAAAACATCAGGGGAACACACTCTCCTCACTTATACTGTTCACTTGGTAACATGTCCTGTGTGTATTAAACCATCAGGGGAACACAATCTCCTCACTTATACTGTTCACCTGGTAACATGCCCTCTGTATATTAAACCATCAGGGGAACACATTCTCCTCACTTATACTGTTCACTTGGTAACATGTCCTGTGCGTATTAAACAAACAGGGGAACACATTCTGCTCACTTCTACTGTTCACCTGGTAACATGTCCCGTGTGTATTAAACAATCAGGGGAACACACTCTCCTCACTTATACTGTTCACCTGGTAACATGCCCTGTGTATATTAAACCATCAGGGGAACACACTCTCCTCACTTATACTGTTTACCTGGTAACATGTCCCTTGTATATTAAACCATCAGGGGAACACACTCTCCTCACTTATACTGTTCACCTAGTCACATGTCCCGTGCATATTAAACAATCTGGGGAACACAATCTCCTCACTTATACTGTTCACCTGGTAACATGTCCCGTGTATATTAAACCATCAGGGGAACACACTCTCCTCACTTATACTGTTCACCTAGTCACATGTCCCGTGCATATTAAACAATCTGGGGAACACACTCTCCTCACTTATACTGTTCACCTGGTAACATGTCCCGTGCGTATTAAACCATCAGGGGAACACACTCTCCTCACTTATACTGTTCACCTAGTCACATGTCCCGTGCATATTAAACAATCTGGGGAACACACTCTCCTCACTTATACTGTTCGCCTGGTAACATGTCCCATGTGCATTACACCATCAGGGGAACACAATCTCCTCACTTATACTGTTCACCTGGTAACATGCCCTGTGTATATTAAACCATCAGGGGAACACACTCTCCTCAATTATACTGTTCATCTGCTAACATGTCCCGTGAATATTAAACCATCAGGGGAAAGCACTCCCTTCACTTATTCTGTTCTCCTGGTTACATGTCCCGTGTATATGAAACCATCAGCGGAACACACTCTCCTCACTTATACTGTTCAGCTGGTAACATGTCCCGTGTGCATTAAACAATCAGGGGAACACACTCTCCTCACTTATACTGTTCACCTGATAACATGTCCCGTGTGTATTAAACCACAAGGGGAACACACTCTCCTCACTTATACTGTTCACCTGGGAACATGTCCCGTGTATATTAAACCATCAGGGGAATAAACTCTCCTCACTTATACTATTCATCTGGTAACATGTTCCGTGTATATTAAACCATCAGGGGAACACACTCTCCTCACTTATACTGTTCACCTGGTAACATGTACCGTGTATATTAAACCATCAGGGGAACACACTCTCCTCAATTATACATTTCACTTGGTGACATGTCCCGTGTGTATTGAACAATCAGGGGAACACACTGTCCTCACCTATACTGTTCACCTGGTAACATGTCCCGTGAATATTAAACCATCAGGGGAAAGCACTCTCCTCACTTATACTGTTCAGCTGGTAACATGTCCCGTGTGCATTAAACAATCAGGGGAACACACTCTCCTCACTTATACTGTTCACCTGATAACATGTCCCGTGTGTATTAAACCACAAGGGGAACACACTCTCCTCACTTATACTGTTCACCTGGGAACATGTCCCGTGTATATTAAACCATCAGGGGAACACATTCTCCTCACTTATACTGTTCAGTTGGTAAAATGTCCCGTCCGTATTAAACCAACAGGGGAACACATTCTCCTCACTTATACTGTTCACCTGGTAACATGTCCCGTGTGTATTAAACAATCAGGGGAACTCACTCTCCTCACTTTTACTGTTCACTTGGTAACATGTCCCGTGCGTATTAAACAAACAGGGGAACACATTCTCCTCACTTATACTGTTCACCTGGTAACATGTCCCGTGTGTATTAAACAATCAGGGGAACACATTCTCCTCACTTATACTGTTCACTTGGTAACATGTCCCGTGCGTATTAAACAATCAGGGAAACACACTCTCCTCACTTATACTATTCACCTGGTAACATGTCCTGTGTATATTAAACAATCAGGGGAACACACTCTCCTCCCTTATACTGTTCACCTGATAACATGTCCCGTGTGTATTAAACCACAAGGGGAATACACTCTCCTCACTTATACTGTTCACCTGGGAACATGTCCCGTGTATATTAAACCATCAGGGGAACACACTCTCCTCACTTATACTGTTCACCTGGAAACATGTTCCGTGTATATTAAACCATCAGGGGAACACACTCTCCTCACTTATACTGTTCACCTGGTAACATGTACCGTGTATATTAAACCATCAGGGCAACACACTCTCCTCAATTATACATTTCACTTGGTGACATGTCCCGTGTGTATTGAACAATCAGGGGAACACACTCTTCTCACTTATACTGTTCACCTGGTAACATGTCCCGTGTGTATTGAACAATCAGGGGAACACACTCTCCTCACTTATACTGTTCACCTGGTAACATGTCCCGTGCGTATTAAACAATCAGGGGAACACATTCTCCTCTCTTATACTGTTCACTTGGTAAAATGTCCCGTCCGTATTAAACCAACAGGGGAACACATTCTCCTCACTTATACTGTTCACCTGGTAACATGTCCCGTGTGTATTAAACAATCAGGGGAACGCACTCTCCTCACTTATACTGTTCACTTGGTAACATGTCCCGTGCGTATTAAACAAACAGGGGAACACATTCTCCTCACTTATACTGTTCACCTGGTAACATGTCCCGTGTTAATTAAACAATCAGGGGAACACATTCTCCTCACTTATACTGTTCACTTGGTAACATGTCCCGTGCGTATTAAACAAACAGGGGAAAACATTTTCCTCACTTATACTGTTCACCTGGAAACATGTCCCGTGTGTATTAAACAAACAGGGGAACACATTCTCCTCACTTATACTGTTCACCTGGTAACATGTCCCGTGTGTATTAAACAATCAGGGGAACACATTCTCCTCACTTATACTGTTCACCCGGTAACATGTCCCGTGCGTATTAAACAATCAGGGGAACACACTCTCCTCACTTATACTGTTCACCTGGTAACATGTCCTGTGTATATTAAAACATCAGGGGAATACACTCTCCTCACTTATACTGTTCACCTGGTAACATGTCCCGTGTGCATTAAACAATCAGGGGAACACACTCTCCTCACTTATACCGTTCACCTGATAACATGTCCCGTGTGTATTAAACCATCAGGGGAACACACTCTCCTCACTTATACTGTTTACCTGGTAACATGTCCCTTGTATATTAAATCATCAGGGGAACACACTCTCCTCACTTATACTGTTCACCTGGTAACATATCCCGTGTATATTAAACCATCAGGGGAACACACTCGCCTCACTTATACTGTTCATCTGGTAACATGTCCCGTGTATATTAAACCCTCAGGGGAACACACTCTCCTCACTTATACTGTTCACCTAGTCACATGTCCCGTGTATATTAAACAATCTGGGGAACACACTCTCCTGACTTATATTGTTCACCTGGTAACATGTCCCGTGTATATTAAACCATCAGGGGAACACACTCTCCTCACTTATACTGTTCACCTGGTAACATATCCCGTGTATATTAAACCATCAGGGGAACACACTCTCCTTACTTACACTGTTCACCTGGTAAAATGTCTTGTGTGCATTAAACCATCAGGGGAACACACTCTCCTCACTTATACTGTTCACCTGGTAACATGTCCTGTGTGCATTAAACCATCAGGGGAACACACTCTCCTCACTTACACTGTTCACCTGGTAAAATGTCTTGTGTGCATTAAACCAGCAGGGGAACACACTCTCCTCACTTATACTGTTCACCTGGTAACATGTCCCGTGCGTAATAAACCATCAGGTGAACACACTCGCCTCACTTATACTGTTCATCTGGTAACATGTCCCGTGTATATTAAACCATCAGGGGAACACACTGTCCACACTTATACTGTTCCCCTGGTAACATGTCCCGTGTATATTAAACCATCAGGGGAACACATTCTCCTCACTTATACTGTTCACCTGGCAACATGTCCCGTGTATATTAAACCATCAGGGGAACACACTCTCCTCACTTATACTGTTCACCTGGTAACATGTCCTGTGTGCATTAAACCATCAGGGGAATACACTCTCCTCACTTATACTGTTCATCTGGTAACATGTCCCGTCAGTATTAAACCATCAGGGGAACACACTCTCCTCACTTATACTGTTCACCTGGTAACATGTCCTTTGCATATTTAACCATCAGGGGAAAACATTCTGCTCACTTCTACTGTTCACCTGGTGACATGTCCCGTGTATATTAAACCATCAGGGGAACACACTCTCCTCACTTATACTGTTCACCTGGTAACATGTCCTGTGTATATTAAACCATCAGGGGAACACACTCTCCTCACTTATACTGTTCAGCTGGTAACATGTCCCGTGTGCATTAAACAATCAGGGGAACACACTATCCTCACTTATACTGTTCACCTGGTAACATGTCCCGTGTGTATTAAACCATAAGGGGAACACACTCTCCTCACTTATACTGTTCACCTGGGAACATGTCCCGTGTATATTAAACCATCAGGGGAACACACTCTCCTCACTTATACTGTTCACCTGGTAACATGTTTCGTGTATATTAAACCATCAGGGGAACACACTCTCCTCACTTATACTGTTCACCTGGTAACATGTACCGTGTATATTAAACCATCAGGGGAACACACTCTCCTCAATTATACATTTCACTTGATGACATGTCTCGTGTGTATTGAACAATCAGGGGAACACATTCTCCTCACTTATACTGTTCACCTGGTAACATGTCCCGTGTGTATTAAACAAACAGGGGAACTCATTCTTCTCACTTATCCTGTTCTCCTGGTGACATGTCCTGTCAGTATTAAACAATCAGGGGAAGACAATCTCCTCACTTATACTGTTAACCGGGTAACATGTCCTGTGTGTATTAAAACATCAGGGGAACACACTCTCCTCACTTATACTGTTCACCTGGTAACATGTCCTGTGTGTATTAAACCATCAGGGGAACACAATCTCCTCACTTATACTGTTCACCTGGTAACATGCCCTCTGTATATTAAACCATCAGGGGAACACACTCTCCTCACATATACTGTTTACCTGGTAACATGTCCCGTGTATATTAAACCATCAGGGGAACACACTCGCCTCACTTATACTGTTCACCTGGTAACATGTCCCGTGAATATTAAACCAACAGGGGAACACATTCTCCTCAATTATACTGTTCACCTGGTAACATGTCCCGTGTGTATTAAACAATCAGGGGAACGCACTCTCCTCACTTATACTGTTCACTTGGTAACATGTCCCGTGTGTATTAAACAATCAGGGGAACACATTCTCCTCACTTATACTGTTCACTTGGTAACATGTCCTGTGCGTATTAAACAAACAGGGGAACACATTCTCCTCACTTCTACTGTTCACCTGGTAACATGTCCTGTGCATATTAAACAATCAGGGTAACACACTCTCCTCACTTATACTGTTCACCTGGTAACATGTCCCATGTGTATTACACCATCAGGGGAACACAATCTCCTCACTTATACTGTTCACCTGGTAACATGCCCTGTGTATATTAAACCATCAGGGGAACACACTCTCCTCACTTATACTGTTTACCTGGTAACATGTCCCTTGTATATTAAACCATCAGGGGAACACACTCTCCTCACTTATACTGTTCACCTAGTCACATGTCCCGTGCATATTAAACAATCTGGGGAACACACTCTCCTCACTTATACTGTTCACCTGGTAACATGTCCCGTGCGTATTAAACAATCAGGGGAACACACTCTCCTCACTTATACTGTTCACCTGGTAACATGTCCCGTGTATATTACACCATCAGGGGAACTCAATCTCCTCACTTATACTGTTCACCTGGTAACATGCCCTGTGTATATTAAACCATCAGGGGAACACAATCTCCTCACTTATACTGTTTACCTGGTAACATGTCCCTTGTATATTAAACCATCAGGGGAACACACACTCCTCACTTATACTGTTCACCTAGTCACATGTCCCGTGCATATTAAACAATCTGGGGAACACACTCTCCTCACTTATACTGTTCACCTGGTAACATGTCCCGTGTATATTAAACCATCAGGGGTACACACTCTCCTCACTTATACTGTTCACCTGGTAACATATCCCGTGTATATTAAACCATCAGGGGAACACACTCTCCTCACTTATACAGTTCACTTGGTGACATGTCCCGTGCGTATTAAACCATCAGGTGAACACACTCGCCTCACTTATACTGTTCATCTGGTAACATGTCCCGTGTATATTAAACCATCAGGGGAACACACTCTCCTCACTTATACTGTTCACCTGGTAACATGTCCCGTGTATATTAAACCATCAGGGGAACACATTCTCCTCACTTGTACTGTTCACCTGGTAACATGTCCCGTGTATATTAAACCATCAGGCGAACACATTCTCCTCACTTATACTGTTCCCCTGGTGACATGTCCTGTCAGTATTAAACAATCAGGGGAACACAATCTCCTCACTTATACTGTTCACCGGGTAACATGTCCTGTGTGTATTAAAACATCAGGGGAACACACTCTCCTCACTTATACTGTTCACCTGGTAACATGTCCTGTGTGTATTAAACCATCAGGGGAACACAATCTCCTCACTTATACTGTTCACCTGGTGACATGTCCTGTGTGTATTAAACCATCAGGGGAACACACTCTCCTCACTTATACTGTTCACCTGGTAACATGTCCTGTGTGTATTAAACCATCAGGGGAACACACTCTCCTCACTTATACTGTTCACCTGGTAACATGTCCTGTGTGTATTAAACCATCAGGGGAACACACTCTCCTCACTTATACTGTTCACCTGGTAACATGCCCTCTGTATATTAAATCATCAGGGGAATACACTCTCCTCACATATACTGTTTACCTGGTAACATGTCCCGTGTATATTAAACCATCAGGGGAACACACTCGCCTCACTTATACTGTTCACCTGGTAACATGTCCCGTGAATATTAAACCATCAGGGGAACACATTCTCCTCACTTATACTGTTCACCTGGTAACATGTCCCGTGCGTATTAAACAATCAGGGGAACACATTCTCCTCACTTATACTGTTCACCTGGTAACATGTCCCGTGTATATTAAACCATCAGGGGAACACATTCTCCTCACTTATACTGTTCACCTGGTAACAGGTCCCGTGTATATTAAACCATCAGGGGAACACACTCGCCTCACTTATACTCTTCACCTGGTAACATGTCCCGTGAATATTAAACCATCAGGGGAACACATTCTCCTCACTTATACTGTTCACCTGGTAACATGTCCCGTGCGTATTAAACAATCAGGGGAACACATTCTCCTCACTTATACTGTTCACTTGGTAAAATGTCCCGTGTATATTAAACAATCAGGGGAACGCACTCTCCTCACTTATACTGTTCACTTGGTAACATGTCCCGTGTGTATTAAACAATCAGGGAAACACATTCTCCTCACTTATACTGTTCACTTGGTAACATGTCCTGTGCGTATTAAACAAACAGGGGAACACATTCTCCTCACTTCTACTGTTCACCTGTTAACATGTCCCGTGCGTATTAAACAATCAGGGGAACACACTCTCCTCACTTATACTGTTCACCTCGTAACATGTCCCGTGTGCATTAAACAAACAGGGGAACACATTCTCCTCACTTCTACTGTTCACCTGGTAACATGTCCCGTGCGTATTAAACAATCAGGGGAACACACTCTCCTCACTTATACCGTTCACCTGATAACATGTCCCGTGTGTATTACACCATCAGGGGAACACACTCGCCTCACTTATACTGTTCATCTGGTAACATGTCCCGTGTATATTAAACCATCAGGGGAACACACTCTCCTCACTTATACTGTTCACCTGGTAACATGTACCGTGTATATTAAACCATCAGGGGAACACACTCTCCTCAATTATACATTTCACTTGATGACATGTCTCGTGTGTATTGAACAATCAGGGGAACACATTCTCCTCACTTATACTGTTCACCTGGTAACATGTCCCGTGTGTATTAAACAAACAGGGGAACTCATTCTTCTCACTTATCCTGTTCTCCTGGTGACATGTCCTGTCAGTATTAAACAATCAGGGGAAGACAATCTCCTCACTTATACTGTTAACCGGGTAACATGTCCTGTGTGTATTAAAACATCAGGGGAACACACTCTCCTCACTTATACTGTTCACCTGGTAACATGTCCTGTGTGTATTAAACCATCAGGGGAACACAATCTCCTCACTTATACTGTTCACCTGGTAACATGCCCTCTGTATATTAAACCATCAGGGGAACACACTCTCCTCACATATACTGTTTACCTGGTAACATGTCCCGTGTATATTAAACCATCAGGGGAACACACTCTCCTCACTTATACTGTTCACCTGGTAACATGTCCCGTGAATATTAAACCAACAGGGGAACACATTCTCCTCAATTATACTGTTCACCTGGTAACATGTCCCGTGTGTATTAAACAATCAGGGGAACGCACTCTCCTCACTTATACTGTTCACTTGGTAACATGTCCCGTGTGTATTAAACAATCAGGGGAACACATTCTCCTCACTTATACTGTTCACTTGGTAACATGTCCTGTGCGTATTAAACAAACAGGGGAACACATTCTCCTCACTTCTACTGTTCACCTGGTAACATGTCCTGTGCATATTAAACAATCAGGGTAACACACTCTCCTCACTTATACTGTTCACCTGGTAACATGTCCCATGTGTATTACACCATCAGGGGAACACAATCTCCTCACTTATACTGTTCACCTGGTAACATGCCCTGTGTATATTAAACCATCAGGGGAACACACTCTCCTCACTTATACTGTTTACCTGGTAACATGTCCCTTGTATATTAAACCATCAGGGGAACACACTCTCCTCACTTATACTGTTCACCTAGTCACATGTCCCGTGCATATTAAACAATCTGGGGAACACACTCTCCTCACTTATACTGTTCACCTGGTAACATGTCCCGTGCGTATTAAACAATCAGGGGAACACACTCTCCTCACTTATACTGTTCACCTGGTAACATGTCCCGTGTATATTACACCATCAGCGGAACTCAATCTCCTCACTTATACTGTTCACCTGGTAACATGCCCTGTGTATATTAAACCATCAGGGGAACACAATCTCCTCACTTATACTGTTTACCTGGTAACATGTCCCTTGTATATTAAACCATCAGGGGAACACACACTCCTCACTTATACTGTTCACCTAGTCACATGTCCCGTGCATATTAAACAATCTGGGGAACACACTCTCCTCACTTATACTGTTCACCTGGTAACATGTCCCGTGTATATTAAACCATCAGGGGTACACACTCTCCTCACTTATACTGTTCACCTGGTAACATATCCCGTGTATATTAAACCATCAGGGGAACACACTCTCCTCACTTATACAGTTCACTTGGTGACATGTCCCGTGCGTATTAAACCATCAGGTGAACACACTCGCCTCACTTATACTGTTCATCTGGTAACATGTCCCGTGTATATTAAACCATCAGGGGAACACACTCTCCTCACTTATACTGTTCACCTGGTAACATGTCCCGTGTATATTAAACCATCAGGGGAACACATTCTCCTCACTTGTACTGTTCACCTGGTAACATGTCCCGTGTATATTAAACCATCAGGCGAACACATTCTCCTCACTTATACTGTTCCCCTGGTGACATGTCCTGTCAGTATTAAACAATCAGGGGAACACAATCTCCTCACTTATACTGTTCACCGGGTAACATGTCCTGTGTGTATTAAAACATCAGGGGAACACACTCTCCTCACTTATACTGTTCACCTGGTAACATGTCCTGTGTGTATTAAACCATCAGGGGAACACAATCTCCTCACTTATACTGTTCACCTGGTGACATGTCCTGTGTGTATTAAACCATCAGGGGAACACACTCTCCTCACTTATACTGTTCACCTGGTAACATGTCCTGTGTGTATTAAACCATCAGGGGAACACACTCTCCTCACTTATACTGTTCACCTGGTAACATGTCCTGTGTGTATTAAACCATCAGGGGAACACACTCTCCTCACTTATACTGTTCACCTGGTAACATGCCCTCTGTATATTAAATCATCAGGGGAATACACTCTCCTCACATATACTGTTTACCTGGTAACATGTCCCGTGTATATTAAACCATCAGGGGAACACACTCGCCTCACTTATACTGTTCACCTGGTAACATGTCCCGTGAATATTAAACCATCAGGGGAACACATTCTCCTCACTTATACTGTTCACCTGGTAACATGTCCCGTGCGTATTAAACAATCAGGGGAACACATTCTCCTCACTTATACTGTTCACTTGGTAAAATGACCCGTGTATATTAAACAATCAGGGGAACGCACTCTCCTCACTTACACTGTTCACCTGGTAACATGTCCCGTGTATATTAAACCATCAGGGGAACACATTCTCCTCACTTATACTGTTCACCTGGTAACAGGTCCCGTGTATATTAAACCATCAGGGGAACACACTCGCCTCACTTATACTCTTCACCTGGTAACATGTCCCGTGAATATTAAACCATCAGGGGAACACATTCTCCTCACTTATACTGTTCACCTGGTAACATGTCCCGTGCGTATTAAACAATCAGGGGAACACATTCTCCTCACTTATACTGTTCACTTGGTAAAATGTCCCGTGTATATTAAACAATCAGGGGAACGCACTCTCCTCACTTATACTGTTCACTTGGTAACATGTCCCGTGTGTATTAAACAATCAGGGAAACACATTCTCCTCACTTATACTGTTCACTTGGTAACATGTCCTGTGCGTATTAAACAAACAGGGGAACACATTCTCCTCACTTCTACTGTTCACCTGTTAACATGTCCCGTGCGTATTAAACAATCAGGGGAACACACTCTCCTCACTTATACTGTTCACCTCGTAACATGTCCCGTGTGCATTAAACAAACAGGGGAACACATTCTCCTCACTTCTACTGTTCACCTGGTAACATGTCCCGTGCGTATTAAACAATCAGGGGAACACACTCTCCTCACTTATACCGTTCACCTGATAACATGTCCCGTGTGTATTACACCATCAGGGGAACACAATCTCCTCACTTATACTGTTCACCTGGTAACATGCCCTGTGTATATTCAACCATCAGGGGAACACACTCTCCTCACTTTTACTGTTCACCTAGTCACATGTCCCGTGTGTATTAAACAATCAGGGGAACACACTCTCCTCACTTATACTGTTCACCTGGTAACATGTCCCGTGTATATTAAACCATCAGGGGAACACACTCTCCTCACTTATACTGTTCACCTTGTAACATATCCCGTGTATATTAAACCATCAGGGGAACACACTCTCCTCACTTACACTGTTCACCTGGTAAAATGTCTTGTGTGCATTAAACCATCAGGGGAACACACTCTCCTCACTTATACAGTTCACTTGGTGACATGTCCCGTGCGTATTAAACCATCAGGTGAACACACTCGCCTCACTTATATTGTTCATCTGGTAACATGTCCCGTGTATATTAAACCATCAGGGGAACACACTCTCCTCACTTATACTGTTCACCTGGTAACATGTCCCGTGTATATTAAACCATCAGGGGAACACATTCTCCTCACTTATACTGTTCACCTGGTAACATGTCCCGTGTATATTAAACCATCAGGGGAACACATTCTCCTCACTTATACTGTTCACCTGGTAACATGTCCCGTGTATATTAAACCATCAGGGGAACACATTCTCCTCACTTATACTGTTCACCTGGTAACATGTCCCGTGAGTATTAAACAATCAGGGGAACACACTCTCCTCACTTACACTGTTCACCTGGTAACATGTCCCGTGAATATTAAACCATCAGGGGAAAGCAATCTCCTCACTTATACTGTTCACCTGGTAACATGTCCTGTGTGTATTAAACCATCAGGGGAACACACTCTCCTCACTTATACTGTTCACCTGGTAACATGTCCCTTGTGTATTAAACAATCAGGGGAACACACTCTCCTCACTTATTCTGTTCACTTGGTAACATGTCCCGTGTATATTAAACACACTCTCCTCACTTATCCTGTTCAGCTGGTAACATGTCCCGTGTGCATTAAACAATCAGGGGAACACACTCTCCTCACTTATACTGTTCACCTGATAACATGTCCCGTGTGTATTAAACCATAAGGGGAACACACTCTCCTCACTTATACTGTTCACCTGATAACATGTCCCGTGTGTATTAAACCATAAGGGGAACACACTCTCCTCACTTATACTGTTCACCTGGTAATATGCCCTGTGTATATTAAACCATCAGGGGAACACACTCTCCTCACTTATACTGTTCACCTGGGAACATGTCCCGTGTATATTAAACCATCAGGGGAACACACTCTCCTCACTTATACTGTTCACCTGGTAACATGTTCCATGTATATTAAACCATCAGGGGAACACACTCTCCTCACTTATACTGTTCACCTGGTAACATGTCCCGTGTGTATTGAACAATCAGGGGAACACACTCTCCTCACTGATACTGTTCACCTGGTAACATGTCCCGTGCGTATTAAACAATCAGGGGAACAGATTCTCCTCACTTATACTGTTCACTTGGTAACATGTCCCGTGCGTATTAAACCAACAGGGGAACACATTCTCCTCACTTATACTGTTCACATGGTAACATGTCCCGTGTGTATTAAACAAACAGGGGAACACATTCTTCTCACTTATACTGTTCACCTGGTAACATGTCCCGTCTGTATTAAACAATCAGGGGAACAGACTCTCCTCACTTATACTGTTCACCTGGTAACGTGCCCTGTGTATATTAAACCATCAGGGGAACACACTCTCCTCACATATACTGTTTACCTGGTAACATGTCCCGTGTATATTAAACCATCAGGGGAACACACTCTCCTCACTTATACTGTTCACCTAGTCACATGTCACGTGTATATTAAACCATCAGGGGAACACACTCGCCTCACTTATACTGTTCATCTGGTAACATGTCCCGTGTATATTAAACCATCAGGGGAACACACTCTCCTCACTTATACTGTTCACCTGGTAACATGTCCTGTGTGTATTAAACCATCAGGGGAACACACTCTCCTCACTTATGCTGTTCACCAAGTAACATGTCCTGTGTGTATTAAACCGTCAGGGGAACACACTCTCCTGACTTATACTGTTCACCTGGTGACATGTCCCGTCAGTATTAAACAATCAGGGCAACAAACTGTCCTCACTTCTACTGTTCACCTGGTAACATGTCCCGTGTGTATTAAACCATCAGGGGAACACACTCTCCTCACTTATACTGTTCACCTGATAACATGTCCCGTGTGTATTAAACCATCAGGGGAACACACTCTCCTCACTTATACTGTTCACCTGGTAACATGTCCCGTGTGTATTAAACCATCAGGGGAACACACTCTCCTCACTTATACTGTTCACCTGGTATCATGTCCCGTGTGTATTAAACAATCAGGGGAACACACTCTCCTCACTTATACTGTTCACCTGGTAACATGTCCCGTCAGTATTAAACAAGCAGGGGAACACACTATCCTCACTTATACTGTTCACCTGGTAACTATTCCCGTCAGTATTAAACAAGCAGGGGAACACACTCTCCTCACTTATACTGTTCACCTGGTTACATGTCCCGTCAGTATTATACAATCAGGGGAACACACTCTCCCAACTTACACTGTTCACCTGGTAACATGTCCCGTGCTTATTAAACCTTCAGGGGAACACATTCTCCTCATTTACACTGTTCGCCTGGTGACATGTCCTGTGTATATTAAAGCATCTGGGGCACACACTCTCCTCACTTATACTGTTCACCAGGTAACATGTCCCATGTGTATTAAACAATCAGGGGAACACACTCTCCTCACTTATACTGTTCGCCTGGTAACATGTCCTGTGTATATTAAAGCATCTGGGGCACACACTCTCCTCACTTATACTGTTCACCAGGTAACATGTCCCATGTGTATTAAACAATCAGGGGAAGACACTCTCCTCACTTATACTCTTCGCCTGGTAACATGTCCCATGTGTATTAATCAATCAGGGGAACACACTCTCCTCACTTATACTGTTCACCTGATAACATGTCCCGTCAGTATTAAACAATCCGGGGAACACTCTCTCCTCACTAATACTGTTCACATGGTGACATGTCCCGTCAGTATTAAACAATCAGGGGAACACACTCTCCTCACTTATACTGTTTACCTGGCAACATGTCCCGTCAGTATTAAACCATCAGGGGAACAAACTCTCCTCACTTATACTGTTCACCTGGTGACATGTCCCGTGTATATTAAACAATCAGGGGAACACAGTCTCCTCACTTATACTGTTCACCTGGAAACATGTCCCGTGTATATTAAACAATCAGGGGAACACACTCTCCTCACTTGGTCTGTTCACCTGGTGACATGTCCCATGAAAATTAAACCATCAGGGGAACACACTCTCATCACTTATACCGTTCACCTGGTAACATGTCCCGTGTATAATAAACAATCAAGGGAACACACTCTCCTCACTTATTCTGTTCACCTGGGAACATGTCCCGTGAGCGTTAAACAATCAGGGGAACAGACTCTCCTCACTTATACTCTTCACCTGGTAACATGTCCCGTGTATATTAAACAATCAGGCAAACACACTCTCCTCACTTATACTGTTCACCTGGTAACATTTTCCGTGTATATTCAACCATCAGGGGAACACACTCTCCTCACTTATTCTGTTCACCTGGTAACATGTCCCGTGAGCATTAAACAATCAGGGTAACGCACTCTCCTCAATTATACTGTTCACCTGGTAACATGTCCCGTGTGTATTAAACAATCAGGGGAACACACTCTCCTCACTTAAACTGTTCACCTGGTAACATGTTCCGTGTATATTAAACAATCAGGGGAACACACTCTCGTCACTTATACTGTTCACCTGGTAACATGTCCCGTGTATATTCAATCATCAGGGGAACACACTCTCCTCACTTATACTGTTCACCTGGTAACATGTCCCGTGTGTATTAAACAATCAGGGGAACACACTCTCCTCACTTATACTTTTCACCTGGTAACATGGCCCGTGTATATTCAATCATCAGGGGAACACACTCTCCTCACTGGTACTGTTAACCTGGTAACATGTCCCGTGTGTATTAAACAATCAGGGGAACACACTCTCCTCACTTATACTGTTCACCTGGTAACATGTCCTGTGTATATTTAACAATCAGGGGAACACACTCTCCTCACTTATACAGTTCTCCTGGTAACATGTCCTGTGTATATTTAACAATCAGGGGAACACACTCTCCTCACTTATACTGTTCACCTGGTAACATGTCCTGTGTATATTAAACCATCAGGGGAACACACTCTTCTCACTTATACTGTTCACCTGGTGACATGTCCTGTGTATATTAAACCATGAGGGGAACACACTCTCCTCACTTATACTGTTCAAATGCTGATATGCCCTGTGTGTATTTAACCATCAGGGGATCATACACTTCTCACTTATAATGTTTACCTGGTAACATGTCCCGTGTGCATTAAACAATCAGGGGAACACACTCTCCTCACTTATTCTGTTCAAATGGTGATATGTCCTGTGTATATTAAACCATCAGGGGAACACACTCTCCTCACTAATACTGTTCACCTGGTAACATGTCCTGTGTATATTTAACAATCAGGGGAACACACTCTCCTCACTTATACTGTTCATCTGGTAACATGTCCCGCGTGTATTAAACCATCAGGGGAACACATTCTCCTCAAATATTCTGTTCACCTGGTAACATGTCCCGTGAGCATTAAACAATGAGGGGAACACACTCTCCTCACTTATACTGTTCACCTGGTGTCATGTCCCATGTATA
The DNA here is from genome assembly GCF_036365525.1 of Heterodontus francisci. Taxonomy (NCBI): domain Eukaryota; kingdom Metazoa; phylum Chordata; class Chondrichthyes; order Heterodontiformes; family Heterodontidae; genus Heterodontus; species Heterodontus francisci. Next base: position 2,716,480 of record NW_027140382.1, on the reverse strand, counting down.
TTAAACCATCAGGGGAACACACTCTCCTCACTTATACTGTTCACCTGGTAACATGTCCTGTGTATATTAAACAATCAGGGGAACACACTCTCCTCACTTATACTGTTCACCTGGTAACATGTCACGTGTGTATTAAACCATCAGGGGAACACAATCTCCTCACTTACACTGTTCACCTGGTGACATGTCCCATGTATATTAAACAATCAGGGGAACACACTCTCCTCACTTATCCTGTTCACCTGGTAACATGTCCTGTGTATATTAAACCATCAGGGGAACACACTCTCCTCACTTATACTGTTCACCTGGTGACATGTCCCGTGTATATTAAACAATCAGGAGAACACAATCTCCTCACTTATACTGTTCATCTGGTAACATGTCCCGTGTATATTAAACCATCAGGGGAACACAGTCTCCTCACTTATACTGTTCACCTGGTAACATGGCCTGTGTGTATTAAACAATCAGGGAAACACACTCTCCTCACTTATACTGTTCACCTGGTAACATGGCCTGTGTGTATTAAACTATCAGGGGAACACACTCTCCTCACTTTTTTTGTTCATCTGGTAACATGTCCCGTGTGTATTAAACCATCAGGGGAACACAATCTCCTCACTTATACTGTTCACCTGGAAACATGTCCCGTGTATATTAAACCATCAGGGGAACACAATCTCCTCTCTTATACTGTTCACCTGGTAACATGTCCCGTGCGTATTAAACCATCAGGGGAACACACTCTCCTCACTTATACTGTTCACCTGGTAACATGTCCCATGTATATTAAACCATCAGGGGAACACACTCGGCTCTCTTAAACTGTTCACCTGGTAACATGTCCCATGTATATTAAACCATCAGGGGAACATACTCTCCTCACTTATACTGTTCGCCTGGTAACATGTCCTGTGTATATTAAAGCATCTGGGGCACACACTCTCCTCACTTATACTGTTCACCAGGTAACATGTCCCGTGTATATTAAACCATCAGCGGAACACACTCTCCTCAGTTATACTGTTCACCTGGTAACATGTCGCGTCAGCATTATACAATCAGGGGAACACACTCTCCTCACTTACACTGTTCACCTGGTAACATGTCCCGTGCTTATTAAACCTTCAGGGGAACACATTCTCCTCATTTAAACTGTTCGCCTGGTGACATGTCCTGTGTATATTAAAGCATCTGGGGCACACACTCTCCTCACTTATACTGTTCACCAGGTAACATGTCCCATGTGTATTAAACAATCAGGGGAACACACTGTCCTCACTTATACTGTTCACCTGGTAACATGTCCTGTCAGTATTAAACAATCCGGGGAACACTCTCTCCTCACTTATACTGTTCACCTGGTAACATGTCCTGTCAGTATTAAACAATCCGGGGAACACTCTCTCCTCACTAATACTGTTCACATGGTGACATGTCCCGTCAGTATTAAACAATCAGGGGAACACACTCTCCTCACTTATACTGTTTACCTGGCAACATGTCCCGTCAGTACTAAACCATCAGGGGAACAAACTCTCCTCACTTATACTGTTCACCTGGTGACATGTCCCGTGTATATTAAACAATCAGGGGAACACAGTCTCCTCACTTATACTGTTCACCCGGTAACATGTCCCGTGTATATTACACCATCAGGGGAACACACTCTCCTCACTTATACTGTTCACCTGGTAACATGTCCCGTATATATTAAATAATATGGGGAACACACTCTCCTCACTTATACTGTTCACCTGGTGACATGTCCCGGATATATTAAACAATCAGGGGAACACACTCTCCTCACTTGGTCTGTTCACCAGTTGACATGTCCCATGTATAATAAACAATCAGGGGAACACACTCTCCTCACTTATTCTGTTCACCTGGTAACATGTCCCGTGTATATTAAACAATCAGGGGAACACACTCTCCTCACTTACACTGTTCACCTGGTAACATGTCCCGTGTGCATTGAACAATCAGGGGAACACACTCTCCTCACTTATACTGTTCACCTGGTGACATGTCCCGTGTGTATTAAACAATCAGGGGAACACACTCTCCTCACTTATACTGTTCACCTGGTGACATGTCCCGTGTATATTAAACAATCAGGGGAACAAACTCTCCTCACTTATTCTGTTCACCTGGGAACATGTCCTGTGTATATTAAACCATCAGGGGAACACACTCTCCTCACTTATACTGTTCACCTGGTGACATGTCCCGTGTGTATTAAACAATCAGGGGAACACACTCTCCTCACTTATACTGTTCACCTGGTGACAAGCCCCGTGTATATTAAACAATCAGGGGAACAAACTCTCCTCACTTACACTGTTCACCTGGTAACATGTCCCGTGTATATTAAGCCATCAGGGGAACACACTCTCCTCACTTATACTGTTCACCTGGTAACATGTCCCGTGTGCATTAAACAATTAGGGGAACACACTCTCCTCACATATACTGTTCACCTGGTGACATGTCCCGTGTATATTAAACAATCAGGGGAACAAACTCTCCTCACTTATACTGTTCACCTGGAAACATGTCCTGTGTATATTAAACCATCAGGGGAACACACTCTCCTCACTTATACTGTTCACCTGGTAACATGTCCTGTGTATATTAAACAATCAGGGGAACACGCTCTCCTCACTTATACTGTTCACCTGGTAACATGTCCCGTGTATATTAAACAATCAGGGGAACACACTCTCCTCACTTATACTGTTCACCTGGTAACATGTCCTGTGTGCATTAAACCATCAGGGGAACACACTCTTCAATTATACTGTTCACCTGGTAACATGTCCTGTGTCTCTTAAACCATCAGGGGAACACACTCTCTTCACTTCTACTGTTCACCTGGTAACATGTCCCGTGTATATTAAACCATCAGGGGAACACACTCTCCTCACAAATACTGTTCACCTGGTAACATGCCCTGTGTGTATTAAACAATCAGGGGAACACACTCTCCTCACTTATACTGTTCACCTGGTAACATGCCCAGTGTATATTAAACCATCAGGGGAACACACTCTCCTCACAAATACTGTTCACCTGGTAACATGCCCTGTGTGTATTAAACAATCAGGGAAACACACTCTCCTCTCAAATACTGTTCACCTGGTAACATGCCCTGTGTGTATTTAACAATCAGGGGAACACACTCTCCTCACTTATACTGTTCACCTGGTAACATGTCCCGTGTGCATTGAACAATCAGGGGAACACACTCTCCTCACTTATACTGTTCACCTGGTAACATGTCCCGTGTGTATTAAACAATCAGGGGAACACACTCTCCTCACTTATACTGTTCACCTGGTAACATGCCCAGTGTGTATTAAACAATCAGGGGAACACACTCTCCTCACTTATACTGTTCACCTGGTAACATGTCCCGTGTGTATTAAACAATCAGGGGAACACACTCTCCTCACTTATACTGTTCACCTGGTAACATGTCCCGTGTGCATTGAACAATCAGGGGAACACACTCTCCTCACTTATACTGTTCACCTGGTGACATGTCCCGTGTGTATTAAACAATCAGGGGAACACACTCTCCTCACTTATACTGTTCACCTGGTAACATGTCCCGTGTGTATTAAACAATCAGGGGAACACACTCTCCTCACTTATACTGTTCACCTGGTAACATGTCCCGTGTGCAATGAACAATCAGGGGAACACACTCTCCTCACTTATACTGTTCACCTGGTGACATGTCCCGTGTGTATTAAACAATCAGGGGAACACACTCTCCTCACTTATACTGTTCACCTGGTAACATGTCCCGTGTGTATTAAACAATCAGGGGAACACACTCTCCTCACTTATACTGTTCATCTGGTAACATGTCCCATGTGTATTAAACAATCAGGGGAACACACTCTCCTCACTTATACTGTTCACTTGGTAACATGTCCCGTGGTGTATGAAACAATCAGGGGAACACACTCTCCTCACTTATGCTGTTCACCTGGTAACATGTCCCGTGTGTATTAAACAATCAGGGGAACACACTCTCCTCACTTATACTGTTCTTCTGGTAACATGTCCCGTGTGTATTAAACAATCAGGGGAACACACTCTCCTCACTTATACTGTTCACCTGGTGACATGTCCCGTGTGTATTAAACAATCAGGGGAACACACTCTCCTCACTTATACTGTTCACCTGGTAACATGTCCCGTGTGTATTAAACAATCAGGGGAACACACTCTCCTCACTTATACTGTTCATCTGGTAACATGTCCCATGTGTATTAAACAATCAGGGGAACACACTCTCCTCACTTATACTGTTCACTTGGTAACATGTCCCGTGGTGTATGAAACAATCAGGGGAACACACTCTCCTCACTTATGCTGTTCACCTGGTAACATGTCCCGTGTGTATTAAACAATCAGGGGAACACACTCTCCTCACTTATACTGTTCTTCTGGTAACATGTCCCGTGTGTATTAAACAATCAGGGGAACACACTCTCCTCACTTATACTGTTCATCTGGTAACATGTCCCGTGTGTATTAAACAATCAGGGGAACACACTCTCCTCACTTATACTGTTCATCTGGTAACATGTCCCGTGGTGTATTAAACAATCAGGGGAACACACTCTCCTCACTTATGCTGTTCACCTGGCAACATGTCCCGTGTGTATTAAACAATCAGGGGAACACACTCTCCTCACTTATACTGTTCTTCTGGTAACATGTCCCGTGGTGTATTAAACAATCAGGGGAACACACTCTCCTCACTTATACTGTTCACCTGGTAACATGTCCTGTGTGTATTAAACCATCAGGGGAACACACTCTCCTCACTTATACTGTTCATCTGGTAACATATCACGTCAGTATTAAACAATCAGGGGAACACATTCTCCTCACTTATACTGTTCACCTGGTAACATGTCCCGTGTTTATTAAACAATCAGGGGAACACACTCTCCTCACTTATACTGTTCACCTGGTAACATGTCCTGTGTGCATTAAACCATCAGGGGAACACACTCTTCAATTATACTGTTCACCTGGTAACATGTCCTGTGTCTCTTAAACCATCAGGGGAACACAATCTCTTCACTTCTACTGTTCACCTGGTAACATGTCCCGTGTATATTAAACCATCAGGGGAACACACTCTCCTCACAAATACTGTTCACCTGGTAACATGCCCTGTGTGTATTAAACAATCAGGGGAACACACTCTCCTCACTTATACTGTTCATCTGGTAACATGCCCAGTGTATATTAAACCATCAGGGGAACACACTCTCCTCACAAATACTGTTCACCTGGTAACATGCCCTGTGTGTATTAAACAATCAGGGAAACACACTCTCCTCTCAAATACTGTTCACCTGGTAACATGCCCTGTGTGTATTAAACAATCAGGGGAACACACTCTCCTCACTTATACTGTTCACTTGGTGACATGTCCCGTGTGCATTGAACAATCAGGGGAACACACTCTCCTCACTTATACTGTTCACCTGGTAACATGTCCCGTGTGTATTAAACAATCAGGGGAACACACTCTCCTCACTTATACTGTTCACCTGGTAACATGCCCAGTGTGTATTAAACAATCAGGGGAACACACTCTCCTCACTTATACTGTTCACCTGGTAACATGTCCCGTGTGTATTAAACAATCAGGGGAACACACTCTCCTCACTTATACTGTTCACCTGGTAACATGTCCCGTGTGCATTGAACAATCAGGGGAACACACTCTCCTCACTTATACTGTTCACCTGGTGACATGTCCCGTGTGTATTAAACAATCAGGGGAACACACTCTCCTCACTTATACTGTTCACCTGGTAACATGTCCCGTGTGTATTAAACAATCAGGGGAACACACTCTCCTCACTTATACTGTTCACCTGGTAACATGTCCCGTGTGCATTGAACAATCAGGGGAACACACTCTCCTCACTTATACTGTTCACCTGGTGACATGTCCCGTGTGTATTTAACAATCAGGGGAACACACTCTCCTCACTTATACTGTTCACCTGGTAACATGTCCCGTGTGTATTAAACAATCAGGGGAACACACTCTCCTCACTTATACTGTTCATCTGGTAACATGTCCCATGTGTATTAAACAATCAGGGGAACACACTCTCCTCACTTATACTGTTCACTTGGTAACATGTCCCGTGGTGTATGAAACAATCAGGGGAACACACTCTCCTCACTTATGCTGTTCACCTGGTAACATGTCCCGTGTGTATTAAACAATCAGGGGAACACACTCTCCTCACTTATACTGTTCTTCTGGTAACATGTCCCGTGTGTATTAAACAATCAGGGGAACACACTCTCCTCACTTATACTGTTCACCTGGTAACATGTCCCGTGTGTATTAAACAATCAGGGGAACACACTCTCCTCACTTATACTGTTCATCTGGTAACATGTCCCGTGTGTATTAAACAATCAGGGGAACACACTCTCCTCACTTATACTGTTCATCTGGTAACATGTCCCGTGGTGTATTAAACAATCAGGGGAACACACTCTCCTCACTTATGCTGTTCACCTGGCAACATGTCCCGTGTGTATTAAACAATCAGGGGAACACACTCTCCTCACTTATACTGTTCTTCTGGTAACATGTCCCGTGGTGTATTAAACAATCAGGGGAACACACTCTCCTCACTTATACTGTTCACCTGGTAACATGTCCTGTGTGTATTAAACCATCAGGGGAACACACTCTCCTCACTTATACTGTTCATCTGGTAACATATCACGTCAGTATTAAACAATCAGGGGAACACATTCTCCTCACTTATACTGTTCACCTGGTAACATGTCCCGTGTATATTAAACAATCAGGGGAAAACACTCTCCTCACTTATACTGTTCACCTGGTGACATGTCCCATGTATATTAAACCATCAGGGGAACACCATCTCCTCACTTACACTTTTCACATGGTAACATGTCCCATGTATATTAAACCATCAGATGAACACACTCTCCTCACTTATACTGTTCACCTGGTAACATGTCCCGTGTGTATTGAACAATCAGGGGAACACACTCTCCTCACTTACACTGTTCACCTGGTGAAATGTCCCGTATGTATTAAAGAATCAGGGGAACACACTCTCCTCACTTATACTGTTCACCTGGTGACATGTCCAGTCAGTATTAAACAATCAGGGGAACAGACTCTCCTCACTTATACTGTTCACCTGGTAACATGTCCCGTGTATATTAAACAATCAGGGGATCACACTCTCCTCAATTATACTGTTCACCTGGTAACATGTCCCGTGTGTATTAAACAATCAGGGGATCACACTCTCCTCAATTATACTGTTCACCTGGTGACATGTCCCGTGTGTATTAAACCATCAGGGGAACACACTCTCCTCCCTGATACTGTTCACCTGGTAACATGTCCCGTGTGTATTAAACAATCAGGGGAACACACTCTCCTCACTTTTACTGATCATCTGGTAACATGTCCCGTGTGTATTAAACCATCAGGGGAACACACTCTCCTCACTTATACTGTTCACCTGGTAACATGTCCCGTGTGTATTAAACAATCAGGGGAACACACTCTCCTCACTTATAGTGTTCACCTGGTAACATGTCCCGTGTGTATTAAACAATCAGTGGAACACACTCTCCTCACTTATACAGTTGACTTGGTGACATGTCCCGTGCGTATTAAACAATCAGGGGAACACATTCTCCTCACTTATACTGTTCACCTGGTAACATGTCCCGTGTATATTAAACCATCAGGGGAACACACTCTCCTCACTTATACTGTTCACCTGGTAACATATCACGTCAGTAGTAAACAATCAGGGGAACACACTCTCCTCACTTATACTGTTCATCTGGTAACATGTCCTGTGTGTATTAAACCATCAGGGGAACACACGCTCCTCACTTATACTGTTCATCTGGTAACATGTCCTGTGTATATTAAACAATCAGGGGAACACACTCTCCTCACTTATACTGTTCATCTGGTAACATGTCCTGTGTGCATTAAACAATCAGGGGAACACACTCTCCTCACTTATACTGCTCATCTGGTAACATGTCCCGTGTGTATTCAACAATCAGGGGAACACACTCTCCTCACTTATACAGTTCATCTGGTAACATGTCCCGTCAGTATTAAAACATCCAGGGAACACACTCTCCTCACTTATACTGTTCACCTGGTAACATGTCCCGTGTATATTAAGCCATCAGGGGAACACACTCTCCTCACTTATACTGTTCAACTGGTAACATGTCCCGTCAGTATTAAAACATCAGGGGAACACACTCTCCTCACTTATACTGTTCACCTGGTAACATGTCCTGTGCGCATTAAACCATCAGGGGAACACACTCTCCTCACTTCTACTGTTCACCTGGTAACATGTCCCGTGTGTATTAAACAATCAGGGGAACACACTCTCCTCACTTATACTGTTCATCTGGTAACATGTCCCGTGTGTATTAAACAATCAGGGGAACACACTCTCCTCACTTATACAGTTCACTTGGTAACATTTCCCGTGTACATTAAAACATCAGGCGAAGACACTCTCCTCACTTATACTGTTCACCTGGTAACATGTTCCGTGTGTATTAAACAATCAGGGGAACACACTCTCCTCACTTATACTGTTCATCTGGTAACATGTCCTATGTGTATTAAACAATCAGGGGAACACACTCTCCTCACTTATACTGTTCATCTGGTAACATGTCCCGTGTGTATTAAACAATCAGGGGAACACACTCTCCTCACTGAGACTGTTCATCTGGTAACATGTCCCGTGCGTATTAAACCATCAGGGGAACACACTCTCCTCACTTATACTGTTCACCTGGTGACATGTCCCGTGTGTATTAAACAATCAGGGGAACACACTCTCCTCACTTATACTGTTCATCTGGTAACATATCACGTCAGTATTAAACCATCAGGGGAACACACTCTCCTCACTTATACTGTTCACCTGGTGACATGTCCCGTGCGTATTAAACAATCAGGGGAACATACTCTCCTCACTATTACAGTTCACCTGGTAACATGTCCTGTGTATATTAAACCATCAGGGGAACACACTCTCCTCACTTATACTGTTCACCTGGTAACATGTCCCGTGCGTATTAAACCATCAGGGGAACACACTCTCCTCACTTATACTGCTCACCTGGTGACATGTCCCGTGTATATTAAACAATCAGGGGAACACATTCTCCTCACTTATACTGTTCACCTGGTAACATGTCCCGTGTATATTAAACAATCAGGGGAAAACACTCTCCTCACTTATACTGTTCACCTGGTGACATGTCCCATGTATATTAAACCATCAGGGCAACACTCTCTTCTCTCTTAAACTGTTCACCTGGTAACATGTCCCATGTTTTTTAAACCATCAGGGGAACACACCCTCCTCACTTAAGCTTTTCACCTGTTGACATGTCCCGTGTGTATTAAACAATCAGGGGAAAACCCTCTCCTCACTTACACTTTTCATCTGGTAACATGTCCCATGTATATTAAACCATCAGATGAACACACTCTCCTCACTTATACTGTTCACCTGGTAACATGTCCCGTCAGTATTAAACCATCCAGGGAACACACTCTCCTCACTTATACTGTTCACCTGGTAACATGTCCTGTGTATATTAAGCCATCAGGGGAACACACTCTCCTCACTTATACTGTTCAACTGGTAACATGTCCCGTCAGTATTAAACCATCCAGGGAACACACTCTCCTCACTTATACTGTTCACCTGGTAACATGTCCCGTGTGTATTCAACAATCAGGGGAACTCACTCTCCTCACTTATACTGTTCATCTGGTAACATGTCCTGTGTATATTAAGCCATCAGGGGAACACACTCTCCTCACTTATACTGTTCAACTGGTAACATGTCCCGTCAGTATTAAACCATCCAGGGAACACATTCTCCTCACTTATACTGTTCACCTGGTAACATGTCCCGTGTATATTAAGCCATCAGGGGAACACACTCTCCTCACTTATACTGTTCAACTGGTAACATGTCCCGTCAGTATTAAAACATCAGGGGAACACTCTCTCCTCACTTATACTGTTCACCTGGTAACATGTCCTGTGCGCATTAAACCATCAGGGGAACACACTCTCCTCACTTCTACTGTTCACCTGGTAACATGTCCCGTGTGTATTAAACAATCAGGGGAACACACTCTCCTCACTTATACTGTTCATCTGGTAACATGTCCCGTGTGTATTAAACAATCAGGGGAACACACTCTCCTCACTTATACTGTTCATCTGGTAACATGTCCCGTGTGTATTAATCAATCAGGGGAACACACTCTCCTCACTTATACTGTTCATGATGGTAACATGTCCCGTGTGTATTAAACAATCAGGGGAACACACTCTCCTCAATTATACTGATCATCTGGTAACATATCACCTCAGTATTAAACCATCAGGGGAACACACTCTCCTCACTTATACTGTTCATCTGGTAACATGTCCCGTGTGTATTAAACAATCAGGGGAACACACTCTCCTCAATTATACTGATCATCTGGTAACATATCACCTCAGTATTAAACCATCAGGGGAACACACTCTCCTCACTTATACTGTTCACCTGGTGACATGTCCCGTGCGTATTAAACCATCAGGGGAACACACTCTCCTCACCGAGACTGTTCATCTGGTAACATATCACCTCAGTATTAAACCATCAGGGGAACACACTCTCCTCACTTATACTGTTCACCTGGTGACATGTCCCGTGCGTATTAAACAATCAGGGGAACATACTCTCCTCACTATTACAGTTCACCTGCTGACATGTCCTGTGTATATTAAACCATCAGGGGAACACACTCTCCTCACTTATACTGTTCACCTGGTAACATGTCCCGTGCGTATTAAACCATCAGGGGAACACACTCTCCTCACTTATACTGTTCATCTGGTAACATATCACGTCAGTATTAAACCATCAGGGGAACACACTCTCCTCACTTATACTGTTCACCTGGTGACATGTCCCGTGTGTATTAAACAATCAGGGGAACACATTCTCCTCACTTATACTCTTCACCTGGTAACATGTCCTGTGTATATTAAACCATAAGGGGAACACACTCTCCTCACTTATACTGTTCACCTGGTAACATGTCCCGTGCGTATTAAACCATCAGGGGAACACACTCTCCTCACTTATACTGTTCACCTGGTGACATGTCCCGTGTATATTAAACAATCAGGGGAACATATTCTCCTCACTTATACTGTTCACCTGGTAACATGTCCCGTGTATATTAAACAATCAGGGGAAAACACTCTCCTCACTTATACTGTTCACCTGGTGACATGTCCCATGTATATTAAACCATCAGGGCAACACTCTCTTCTCTCTTAAACTGTTCACCTGGTAACATGTCCCATGTTTTTAAAACCATCAGGGGAACACACCCTCCTCACTTAAGCTTTTCACCTGTTGACATGTCCCGTGTATATTAAACCATCAGGGGAAAACCCTCTCCTCACTTACACTTTTCACCTGGTAACATGTCCCATGTATATTAAACCATCAGATGAACACACTCTCCTCACTTATACTGTTCACCTGGTAACATGTCCCGTCAGTATTAAACCATCAGGGGAACACACTCTCCTCCATTATACTGTTCACCTGGTAACATGTCTCGTGTGTATTAAACAATCAGGGGAACACACTCTCCTCACATATACTGATCATCTGGTAACATGTCCCGTCAGTATTAAACCATCCAGGGAACACACTCTCCTCACTTATACTGTTCACCTGGTAACATGTCCCGTGAATATTAAGCCATCAGGGGAACACACTCTCCTCACTTATACTGTTCAACTGGTAACATGTCCCGTCAGTATTAAACCATCCAGGGAACACACTCTCCTCACTTATACTGTTCACCTGGTAACATGTCCTGTGCGCATTAAACCATCCAGGGAACACACTCTCCTCACTTATACTGTTCACCTGGTAACATGTCCTGTGCGCATTAAACCATCAGGGGAACACACTCTCCTCACTTCTACTGTTCGCCTGGTAACATGTCCCGTGTGTATTAAACAATCAGGGAACACACTCGCCTCACTTATACTGTTCATCTGGTAACATGTCCCGTGTATATTAAACAATCAGGGGAACACAGTCTCCTCACTTATGCAGTTCACCTGGTAACATTTCCCGTGTACATTAAACCATCAGGGGAACACACTCTCCTCGCTTATAAAGTTCACCTGGTATCATGTCCCATGCATATTAAACCATCAGGGGAACACACTCTCCTCACTTATACTGTTCACCTGGTAACATGTCCCGTGTGTATTAAACAATCAGGGGAACACACTCTCCTCACTTATACTGTTCTCCTGGTAACATGTCCCGTGAATATTAAACAATCAGGGGAACACACTCTCCTCACTTATACTGTTCATCTGGTAACATGTCCCGTGTGTATTAAACAATCAGGGGAACACACTCTCCTCACTTATACTGTTCATCTGGTAACATGTCCCGTGGTGTATTAAACAATCAGGGGAACACACTCTCATCACTTATACTGATCACCTGGTAACATGTCCTGTGTGTATTATACCATCAGGGGAACACACTCTCCTCACTTATACTGTTCATCTGGTAACATGTCCCGTGGTGTATTAAACAATCAGGGGAACACACTCTCCTCACTTATACTGTTCACCTGGTAACATGTCCCGTGTGTATTAAACAATCAGGGGAACACACTCTCCTCACTTATACTGTTCACCTGGTAACATGTCCTGTGTGTATTATACCATCAGGGGAACACACTCTCCTCACTTATACTGTTCATCTGGTAACATGTCCCGTGGTGTATTAAACAATCAGGGGAACACACTCTCCTCACTTATACTGTTCACCTGGTAACATGTCCCGTGTGTATTAAACAATCAGGGGAACACACTCTCCTCACTTATACTGTTCACCTGGTAACATGTCCCGTGCACATTAAGCCATCAGGGGAACACACTCTCCTCACTTATACTGTTCATCTGGTAACATGTCCCGTCAGTATTAAACCATCAGGGGAACACACTCTCCTCACTTATACTGTTCACCTGGTAACATGTCCCGTGTATATTAAACCATCAGGGGAACACAGTCTCCTCACTTATACTGTTCACCTGGTAACATGTCCAATGCATATTAAACCATCAGGGGAACACACTCTCCTCACTTATACTGTTCATCTGGTAACATGTCCCGTGGTGTATTAAACAATCAGGGGAACACACTCTCCTCACTTATACTGTTCACCTGGTAACATGTCCTGTGTGTATTAAACCATCAGGGGAACACACTCTCCTCACTTATACTGTTCATCTGGTAACATGTCCCGTGGTGTATTAAACAATCAGGGGAACACACTCTCCTCACTTATACTGTTCACCTGGTAACATGTCCTGTGTGTATTAAACCATCAGGGGAACACACTCTCCTCACTTATACTGTTCACCTGGTAACATGTCCTGTGTGTATTAAACAATCAGGGGAACACACTCTCCTCACTTATACTGTTCACCTGGTAACATGTCCTGTGTGTATTAAACCATCAGGGGAACACAGTCTCCTCACTTATACTGTTCACCTGGTAACATGTCCAATGCATATTAAACCATCAGGGGAACACACTCTCCTCACTTATACTGTTCATCTGGTAACATGTCCCGTGGTGTATTAAACAATCAGGGGAACACACTCTCCTCACTTTTACTGTTCACCTGGTAACATGTCCTGTGTGTATTAAACCATCAGGGGAACACACGCTCCTCATTTATACTGTTCATCTGGTACCATATCACGTCAGTAGTAAACAATCAGGGGAACACACTCTCCTCACTTATACTGTTCATCTGGTAACATGTCCCGTGTTTATTAAACAATCAGGGGAACACACTCTCCTCACTTATCCAGTTCATCTGGTAACATGTCCCGTCAGTATTAAACCATCCAGGGAACACACTCTCCTCACTTATACTGTTCACCTGGTAACATGTCCCGTGCATATTAAGCCATCAGGGGAACACACTCTCCTCACTTATACTGTTCATCTGGTAACATGTCCCGTGTGTATTAAACAATCAGGGGAACACATTCTCCTCACTTATACTGTTCACCTGGTAACATGTCCCGTGTACATTAAAACATCAGGGGAAGACACTCTCCTCACTTATACTGTCCACCTGGTAACATGTCCCGTGAGTATTAAACAATCAGGGGAACACACTCTCCTCACTTATACTGTTCACCTGGTGACATGTCCCGTGTGTATTAAACAATCAGGGGAACACACTCTCCTCACTTATACTGTTCATCTGGTAACATGTCCTATGTGTATTAAACAATCAGGGGAACACACTCTCCTCACTTATACTGTTCATCTGGTAACATGTACCGTGTGTATTAAACCATCAGGGGAACACATTCTCCTCACTTATACTGTTCACCTGGTGACATGTCCCATGTATATTAAACCATCAGGGCAACACTCTTTTCTCTCTTAAACTGTTCACCTGGTAACATGTCCCATGTTTATTAAACCATCAGGGGAACACACCCTCCTCACTTATACTCTTCACCTGGTGACATGTCCCGTGTGTATTAAACAATCAGGGGAAAACCCTCTCCTCACTTACACTTTTCACCTGGTAACATGTCCCATGTATATTAAACCATCAGATGAACACACTCTCCTCACTTATACTGTTCACCTGGTAACATGTCCCGTCAGTATTAAACCATCAGGGGAACACACTCTCCTCCATTATACTGTTCACCTGGTAACATGTCCCGTGTGTATTAAACCATCAGGGGAACACACTCTCCTCCATTATACTGTTCATCTGGTAACATGTCCCGTGTGTATTAAACAATCAGGGGAACACACTCTCCTCACTTATACAGTTCACTTGGTGACATGTCCCGTGCGTATTAAACCATCAGGGGAACACACTCTCCTCACTTATACTGTTCACCTGGTAACATGTCCTGTGTGTATTAAACAATCAGGGGAACACACTCTCCTCACTTATACTGTTCATCTGGTAACATATCACGTCAGTATTAAACAATCAGGGGAACACATTCTCCTCACTTATACTCTTCACCTGGTAACATGCCCCGTGCGTATTAAACAATCAGGGGAACATACTCTCCTCACTATTACAGTTCACCTGGTGACATGTCCTGTGTATATTAAACCATCAGGGGAACACACTCTCCTCACTTATACTGTTCACCTGGTAACATGTCACGTGTGCATGAAACTAACATGGTAAAACATTGTCCTCACTTATACTGTTCACCTGGTAACATGTCCCGTGCGTATTAAACCATCAGGGGAACACACTCTCCTCACTTATACTGCACACCTGGTGACATGTCCCGTGTATATTCAACCATCAGGGGAACACACTCTCCTCACTTATACTGATCATCTGGTAACATGTCCCGTGTGTATTAAACCATCCGGGGAACAAACTCTCCTCACTAAAACTGTTCATCTGGTAACATGTCCCGTGTGTATTAAACCATCAGGGGAACACACTCTCCTCACTTATACTGTTCATCTGGTAACATGTCCCATGTATATTAAACAATCAGGGGAACACCCTCTCCTCACTTACACTTTTCACCTGGTAACATGTCCCATGTATATTAAACCATCAGGGGAACAAAGTCTCCTCACTTAAACTTTTCACCTGCTAACATGTCCCGTGTGTATTAAACAATCAGGGGAACACACTCTCCTCACTTATACTGTTCACCTGGTAACATGTCCCGTGTGTATTAAACCATCAGGGGAACACACTCTCCTCACTTCTACTGTTCACCTGGTAACATGTCCTGTGTGTATTAAACAATCAGGGGAACACACTCTCCTCACTTATACTGTTCATCTGGTAACATGTCCCGTCAGTATTAAACCATCAGGGGAACACACTCTCCTCACTTATACTGTTCAACTGGTAACATGTCCCGTGTATATTAAACCATCAGGGGAACACACTCTCCTCACTTATACTGTTCACCTGGTAACATGTCCCGTGTTTATTAAACCATCAGGGGAACACACTCTCCTCACTTATACTGTTCAACTGGTAACATGTCCCGTGTGTATTAAACCATCAGGGGAACACACTCTCCTCACTTATACTGTTCACCTGGTAACACGTCCCGTGTATATTAAACTATCAAGGGAACACACTCTCCTCACTTATACTGTTCACCTGGTAACATGTCCCGTGTTTATTAAACAATCAGGGGAACACCCTCTCCTCACTTATACTGTTCACCTGGTAACATGTCCCGTGTTTATTAAACAATCAGGGGAACACCCTCTCCTCACTTATACTGTTCATCTGGTAACATGTCCCGTGTATATTAAACTATCAAGGGAACACACTCTCCTCACTTATACTGTTCACCTGGTAACATGTCCCGTGTTTATTAAACAATCAGGGGAACACCCTCTCCTCACTTATACTGTTCATCTGGTAACATGTCCCGTGTATATTAAACTATCAAGGGAACACACTCTCCTCACTTATACTGTTCACCTGGTAACATGTCCCGTGTTTATTAAACAATCAGGGGAACACCCTCTCCTCACTTATACTGTTCATCTGGTAACATGTCCCGTGTGTATTAAACAATCAGGGGAACACACTCTCCTCACTTATACAGTTCACTTGGTGACATGTCCCGTGCGTATTAAACCATTAGGGGAACACACTCTCCTCACTTATACTGTTCACTTGGTGACATGTCCCGTGCGTATTAAACCATTAGGGGAACACACTCTCCTCACTTATACTGTTCATCTTGTAACATATCCCGTCAGTATTAAACCATCAGGGGAACACACTCTCCTTACTTATACTGTTCATCTGGTAACATGTCCCGTGTATATTAAACCATCAGGGGAACACACTCTCCTCACTTATACTGTTCACCTGGTAACATGTCCCGTGTGTATTAAACAATCAGGGGAACACACTCTCCTCACTTTTACTGTTCACCTGGTAACATGTCCCGTGTGTATTAAACCATCAGGGGAACACACTCTCCTCACTTATACTGTTCATCTGGTAACATGTCCCGTGTATATTAAACGATCAGGGGAACACACTCTCCTCACTTATACTGTTCACCTGGTAACATGTCCCGTGAATATAAAACCATCAGGGGAACACACTGTCCTCACTTATACTGTTCACCTGGTAACATGTCCCGTGTTTATTAAACAATCAGGGGATCACACTCTCCTCACTATACTGTTCACCTGGTAACATGTCCCATGTGCATTAAACCATCAGGGGAACACACTCTCCTCAATTATACTGTTCACCTGGTCACATGTCCCGTGTATATGAAACCATCAGGGGAACACACTCTCCTCACTTATACAGTTCACCTGGTGAAATGTCCCGTGTGTATTAAACCATCAGGGGAACACACTCTCCTCACATATACTGTTCATCTGGTAACATTTCCCATGTATATTAAGCAATCAGAGGAACACACTCTCCTCACTTAAACTGTTCGACCGGAATCATGTCCCGTGTGTTTTAAACCATCAGGGAAACACACTCTCCTCACTTATACTGTTCATCTGGTAACATTTCCCGTGTATATTAAACAATCAGGGGAACACACTCTCCTCACTTATACTGTTCACCTGGTGACATGTCCCGTGTGTATTAAACCATCAGGGGAACACACTCTCCTCACTTATACAGTTCACCTGGTGAAATGTCCCTTGTGTATTAAACCATCAGGGGAACACACTCTGCTCACATATACTGTTCACCTGGTAACATTTCCAATGTATATTAAACAATCAGGGGAACACACTCTCCTCACTTATACTGTTCACCTAGTAACATGTCCCGTGTATATTCAACCATCAGGGGAACACACTCTCCTCACTTATACTGTTCATCTGGTAACATTTCCCGTGTATCTTAAACCATCAGGGGAACACACTCTCCTCACTTATACTGTTCATCTGGTAACATGTCCCGTGTATATTCAACCATCAGGGGAACACACTCTCCTCACTTATCCTGTTCACCTGGTAACATGTCCCGTGTTTATTAAACAATCAGGGGAACACCCTCTCCTCACTTATACTGTTCATCTGGTAACATGTCCCGTGTGTATTAAACAATCAGGGGAACACACTCTCCTCACATATACAGTTCACTTGGTGACATGTCCCATGCGTATTAAACCATTAGGGGAACACACTCTCCTCACTTATACTGTTCACTTGGTGACATGTCCCGTGCGTATTAAACCATTAGGGGAACACACTCTCCTCACTTATACTGTTCATCTTGTAACATATCCCGTCAGTATTAAACCATCAGGGGAACACACTCTCCTTACTTATACTGTTCATCTGGTAACATGTCCCGTGTATATTAAACCATCAGGGGAACACACTCTCCTCACTTATACTGTTCACCTGGTAACATGTCCCGTGTGTATTAAACAATCAGGGGAACACACTCTCCTCACTTTTACTGTTCACCTGGTAACATGTCCCGTGTGTATTAAACCATCAGGGGAACACACTCTCCTCACTTATACTGTTCATCTGGTAACATGTCCCGTGTATATTAAACGATCAGGGGAACACACTCTCCTCACTTATACTGTTCACCTGGTAACATGTCCCGTGAATATAAAACCATCAGGGGAACACACTGTCCTCACTTATACTGTTCACCTGGTAACATGTCCCGTGTTTATTAAACAATCAGGGGATCACACTCTCCTCACTATACTGTTCACCTGGTAACATGTCCCATGTGCATTAAACCATCAGGGGAACACACTCTCCTCAATTATACTGTTCACCTGGTCACATGTCCCGTGTATATGAAACCATCAGGGGAACACACTCTCCTCACTTATACAGTTCACCTGGTGAAATGTCCCGTGTGTATTAAACCATCAGGGGAACACACTCTCCTCACATATACTGTTCATCTGGTAACATTTCCCATGTATATTAAGCAATCAGAGGAACACACTCTCCTCACTTAAACTGTTCGACCGGAATCATGTCCCGTGTGTTTTAAACCATCAGGGAAACACACTCTCCTCACTTATACTGTTCATCTGGTAACATTTCCCGTGTATATTAAACAATCAGGGGAACACACTCTCCTCACTTATACTGTTCACCTGGTGACATGTCCCGTGTGTATTAAACCATCAGGGGAACACACTCTCCTCACTTATACAGTTCACCTGGTGAAATGTCCCTTGTGTATTAAACCATCAGGGGAACACACTCTGCTCACATATACTGTTCACCTGGTAACATTTCCAATGTATATTAAACAATCAGGGTAACACACTCTCCTCACTTATACTGTTCACCTAGTAACATGTCCCGTGTATATTCAACCATCAGGGGAACACACTCTCCTCACTTATACTGTTCATCTGGTAACATTTCCCGTGTATCTTAAACCATCAGGGGAACACACTCTCCTCACTTATACTGTTCATCTGGTAACATGTCCCGTGTATATTCAACCATCAGGGGAACACACTCTCCTCACTTATCCTGTTCATCTGGTAACATGTCTCGTGTTTATTAAACCATCAGGAGAACACACTCTCCTCACTTATACTGTTCATCTGGTAACATGTCCCGTGTATATTAAACCATCAGGGGAACACACTCTCCTCACTTATACTGTTCATCTGGTAAAATGTCCCGTGTGTATTAAACAATCAGGGGAACACACTCTCCTCACTTACACTGTTCACCTGGTAACATGTCCCATGTATATTAAACCATCAGGGGAACACACTCTCCTCACTTATACTGTTCATCTGGTAACATGTCCCGTCAGTATTAAACCATCAGGGGAACACACTCTCCTCACTTATACTGTTCACCTGGTAACATGTCCTCTGTATATTAAACCATCAGGGGAACACACTCTCCTCACTGAGAGTGTTCATCTGGTAACATGTCCCGTGTGTATTAAACCATCAGGGGAATACAGTCTCCTCACTTATACAGTTCATTTGGTGACATGTCCCGTGTGTATTAAACAATCGGGGGAACACACTCTCATCACTTATACTGTTCACCTGGTGACATGTCCCGGGTACATTAAACCACCAGGGCATCACACTCTCCTCACTTAAACTTTTCACCTGGTGACATGTCCCGTGTATATTAAACCATCAGGGGAACACACTCTCCTCACTTACACTGTTCACCTGGTAACATGTCCCATGTATATTAAACCATCAGGGGAACACCCTCTCCTCACTTATACTGTTCACCAGGTAACATGTCCCGTGTATATTAAACCATCAGGGGAACACACTCTCCTCACTTATACTGTTCACCTGGTAACATGTACCGTGTATATTAAATCATCAGGGGAACACAATCTCCTCACTCATACAGTTCATTTGGTGACTTGTCCCGTGTGTATTAAACAATCAGGGGTACACACTCTCCTCTCTTATACTGTTCATCTGGTGACATGTCCCGTGTATTTTAAACCATCAGGGGAACACACTCTCCTCACTTAAACTTTTCACCTGTTGACATGTCCCGTGTATATTAAACCATCAGGGGAACACACTCTCCTCACTTACACTGTTCACCTGGTAACATGTCCCATGTATATTAAACCATCAGGGGAACACACTCTCCTCACTTATACTGTTCACCTGGTAACATGTCCCGTGTATATTAAACCATCAGGGGAACACTCTCTCCTCACTTAAACTTTTCACCTGGTGACATGTCCCGTGTATATTAAACCATCAGGGAACACACTCTCCTCACTTATACTGTTCACCTGGCATCATGTCCCGTGTATGTTAAACCATCAGGGGAACACACTCTCCTCACTTATACTGTTCACCTGGTAACATGTACCGGGTATATTAATCCATCAGGGGAACACACTCTCCTCACTTATACTGTTCACCTGGTAACATGTCATGTGTATATTAAATCATCAGGGGAACACACTATCCTCACTGAGAGTGTTCATCTGGTAACATGTCCCGTGTGTATTAAATCATCAGGGGAACACACTATCCTCACTCATACAGTTCATTTGGTGACTTGTCCCGTGTGTATTAAACAATCAGGGGAACACACTCTCCTCTCTTATACTGTTCATCTGGTGACATGTCCCGGGTATTTTAAACCATCAGGGGAACACACTCTCCTCACTTAAACTTTTCACCTGGTGACATGCCCCGTGTATATTAAACCATCAGGGGAACACACTCTCCTCACTTACACTGTTCATCTGGTAACATGTCCCATGTATATTAAACAATCTGGGGAACACACTCTCCTCACTTATACTGTTCATCTGGTTACATGTCCCGTGTATATTCAACCTTCAGGGGAACACACTCTCCTCACTTATACTGTTCATCTGGTCACATGTCCCGTGTTTATTAATCCATCAGGGGAACACACTCTCCTCACTTATACTGTTCATCTGGTAACATGTCCCGTGTATATTAAACCATCAGGGGAACACAGTCTCCTCACTTATACTGTTCATCTGGTAAAATGTCCCGTGTGTATTAAACAATCAGGGGAACACACTCTCCTCACTTACACTGTTCACCTGGTAACATGTCCCATGTATATTAAACCATCAGGGGAACACACTCTCCTCACTTATACTGTTCATCTGGTAACATGTCCCATGTGTATTAAACAATCAGGGGAACACACTCTCCTCACTTACACTGTTCACCTGGTAACATGTCCCATGTATATTAAACCATCAGGGAAAAACACTCTCCTCACTTATACTGTTCACCTGGTAACATGTCCTGTGTATATTAAACCATCAGGGGAACACACTCTCCTCACTGAGAGTGTTCAACTGGTAACATGTCCCGTGTGTATTAAACCATCAGGGGAACACACTCTCCTCACTTACACTGTTCACCTGGTAACATGTCCCATGTATATTAAACCATCAGGGGAACACACTCTCCTCACTTATACTGTTCACTTGGTGACAAGTCCCGTGCGTATTAAACAATCAGGGGAACATATTCTCCTCACTTATACTGTTCACCTGGTAACATGTCGCGTGTATATTAAACCATCAGGGGAACACACTCTCCTCACTTATACTGTTCACCTGGTAACATGTACCGTGTATATTAAATCATCAGGGGAACACACTATCCTCACTCATACAGTTCATTTGGTGACTTGTGCAGTGTGTATTAAACCATCAGGGGAACACACTCTCCTCTCTTATACTGTTCATCTGGTGACATGTCCCGTGTATTTTAAACCATCAGGGAACACACTCTCCTCACTTACACTGTTCACCTGGTAACATGTCCCATGTATATTAAACCATCAGGGGAACACTCTCTCCTCACTTAAACTTTTCACCTGGTGACATGTCCCGTGTATATTAAACCATCAGGGGAACACACTCTCCTCACTTATACTGTTCACCTGGCATCATGTCCCGTGTATATTAAAACATCAGGGGAACACACTCTCCTCACTTATACTTTTCACCTGGTAACATGTCCCATGTATATTAAACAATCTGTGGAACACATTCTCCTCACTTATACTGTTCACCTGGTGACATGTCCCGTGTATATTAAACAATCAGGGGAACAGACTCTCCTCACTTATACTGTTCACCTGGCATCATGTCCTGTGTATATTAAACCATCAGGGGAACACATTCTCCTCACTTACACTGTTCACCTGGTAACATGTCCCGTGTATATTATACCATCAGGGGAACACACTCTCCTCACTTATACTGTTCACCTGGTAACATGTGCCGTGTATATTAAACCATCAGGTGAACACACTCTCCTCACTTTTACTGTTCACCTGGCAACATGTCCCGTGTGTATTAAACAATCAGGGGAACACACTCTCCTCACTTATACTGTTCATCTGGTAACATGTTCCGTCAGTATTAAACCATCAGGGGAACACACTCTCCTCACTTATACTGTTCACCTGGTAACATGTCCCGTGTGTATTAAACCATCAGGGGAACACACTCTCCTCACTTTTACTGTTCTCCTGCTAACATTTCCCGTGTATATTAAACAATCAGGGGAACACATTCTCCTCACTTATACTGTTCATCTGGTAACATTTCCCGTGTATATTAAACCATCAGGGGAAGACACTCTCCTCACTTATCCTGTTCACCTGGTAACATGTCCTGTGTATATTAAACCATCAGGGGAACACACTCTCCTCACTGAGAGAGTTCATCTGGTAACATGTCCCGTGTGTATTAAACCATCAGGGGAACAATCTCTCCTCACTTATACTGTTCACCTGGTGACATGTCCCGGGTATATTAAACCATCAGGGGAACACACTCTCCTCACTTAAACTTTTCACCTGGTAACATGTCCCACGTATATTAAACCATCAGGGGAACACACTCTCCTCACTGAGAGAGTTCATCTGGTAACATGACCCGTGTGTATTAAACCATCAGGGGAACACACTCTCCTCACTTAAACTTTTCACCTGGTAACATGTCGCACGTATATTAAACCATCAGGGGAACACACTCTCCTCACTTATACTGTTCACCTGGCATCATGTCCCGTGTATAATAAACAATCAGGGGAACACACTCTCCTCACTTATACTGTTCACCTGGTAACATGTCCCGTGTATATTCAACCATCAGGGGAACACACTCTCCTCACTTATACTGTTCATCTGGTAACATTTCCCGTGTATATTAAACCATCAGGGGAACACACTCTCCTCACTTATACTGTTCATCTGGTAACATGTCCCGTGTGTATTAAACCATCAGGGGAACACACTCTCCTCACTTATACTGTTCACCTGGTGACATGTCCGTGTATATAAAACCATCAGGGGAACACACTCTCCTCACTTGTACTGTTCACCTGGTGACATGTCCCGTGTGTATTAAACCATCCGGGGAATACACTCTCCTCACTTATACTGTTCACCAGGTAACATGTCCCGTGTATATTAAACCATCAGGGGAACACACTCTCCTCACTTATACTGTTCACCTGGTAACATGTACCGTGTATATTAAATCATCAGGGGAACACAATCTCCTCACTCATACAGTTCATTTGGTGACTTGTCCCGTGTGTAATAAACAATCAGGGGAACACACTCTCCTCTCTTATACTGTTCATCTGGTGACATGTCCCGTGTATTTTAAACCATCAGGGGAACACACTCTCCTCACTTAAACTTTTCACCTGGTGACATGTCCCGTGTATATTAAACCAACAGGGGAACACACTCTCCTCACTTACACTGTTCACCTGGTAACATGTCCCATGTATATTAAACCATCAGGGGAACACCCTCTCCTCACTTATAATGTTCACCTGGCATCATGTCCCGTGTATATTAAACCATCAGGGGAACACACTCTCCTCACTTATACTGTTCACCTCGTAACATGTACCGTGTATATTAAACCATCAGGGGAACACACTCTCCTCACTTATACTGTTCACCTGGTAACATGTCCCGTGTATATTAAATCATCAGGGGAACACACTCTCCTCATTTATACTGTTCATCTGGTAACATGTCCCGTGTGTATTAAATCATCAGGGGAACACACTCTCCTGACTCATACAGTTCATTTGGTGACTTGTCCCGTGTGTATTAAACAATCAGGGGAACACACTCTCCTCTCTTATACTGTTCATCTGGTGACATGTCCCGTGTATTTTAAACCATCAGGGGAACACACTCTCCTCACTTAAACTTTTCACCTGGTGATATATCCCGTGTATATTAAACCATCAGGGGAACACACTCTCCTCACTTACACTGTTCGCCTGGTAACATGTCCCATGTATATTAAACAATCTGGGGAACACATTCTCCTCACTTATACTGTTCACCTGGTGACATGTCCCGTGTATATTAAACAATCAGGGGAACACACTCTCCTGACTTATACTGTTCACCTGGCATCATGTCCTGTGTATATTAAACCATCAGGGGAACACATTCTCCTCACTTACACTGTTCACCTGGTAACATGTCCCGTGTATATTAAACCATCAGCGGAACACACTCTCCTCAATTATACTGTTCACCTGGTAACATGTCCCGTGTGTATTAAACAATCAGGGGAACACACTCTCCTCACATATACTGTTCATCTGGTAACATGTCCCGGAAGTATTAAACCATCAGGGGAACACAAGCTCCTCACTTATACTGTTCATCTGGTAACATGTCCCGTGTATATTAAACCATGAGGGGAACACACTCTCCTCACATATACTGTTCACCTGGTAACATGTACCGTGTATATTAAACCATCAGGGGAACACACTCTCCTCACTTATACTGTTCACCTGGTAACATGTCCCATGCATATTAAACCATCAGGGGAACACACTCTCCTCACTTATACTGTTCATCTGGTAACATGTTCCGTCAGTATTAAACCATCAGGGGAACACACTCTCCTAACTTATACTGTTCACCTGGTAACATGTCCCGTGTGTTTTAAACCATCAGGGGAACACACTCTCCTCACTTATACTGTTCTCCTGGTAACATTTCCCGTGTATATTAAACCATCAGGGGAACACACTCTCCTCACTTATACTGTTCATCTGGTAACATTTCCCGCGTATATTAAACCATCAGGGGAACACACTCTCCTCACTTATACTGTTCACCTGGTAACATGTCCCGTGTATATTAAACCATCAGGGGAACACATTCTCCCTACTTATACTGTTCACCTTGTAACATGTCCTGTGTATATTAAACCATAAGGGGAACACCCTCTCCTCACTTAAACTGTTCAGCTGGTAACATGTCTGTGTATATTAAAGCATCAGGGGAACACATTCTCCTCACTTATACTGTTCACCTGGTAACATGTCCTGTGAATATTAAATCATCAGGGGAACACGCTCTCCTCACTTATGCAGTTCATTTGGTGACATGTCCCGTGTGTATTAAACAATCAGGGGAACACACTCTCCTCACTTATACAGTTCACCTGGTGACATGTCCCGTGTATATTAAAGCTTCAGGGGAACACACTCTCCTCACTTAAACCTTTCACCTGGTGACATGTCCCGTGTATATTAAACCATCAGGGGAACACACTCTCCTCACTTATAATGTTCACCTGGCATCATGTCCCATGTATATTAAAACATCAGGGGAACACACTCTCCTCACTTATACTGTTCACCTGGCATCATGTCCCGTGTGTATTAAACAAACTGGGGAACACACTCTCCTCACTTACATTGTTCACCTGTTGACATGTCACGGGTATATTAAACAATCAGGGGAACTCACTCTCCTCACTTATACTGTTCACCTTGTGAAATGTCCCGTGCGTATTAAACAATCAGGGGAACACACTCTCCTCACTTGTACTGTTCATCTGGTAACATGTCCCGTCAGTATTAAACCATCAGGGGAACACAAGCTCCCCACTTATACTGTTCATCTGGTAACATGTCCCGTGCATATTAAACCATCAGGGGAACACACTCTCCTCACTTATACTGTTCATCTGGTAACATGTCCCGTGTGTATTAAACAATCAGGGGAACACACTCTCCTCACTTATACTGTTCACCTGTTGACATGTCACGGGTATATTAAACAATCAGGTTAACTCACTCTCCTCACTTATACTGTTCACCTTGTGAAATGTCCCGTGCGTATTAAACAATCAGGGGAACACACTCTCCTCACTTATACTGTTCACTTGGTAACATGTCCCGTCAGTATTAAACCATGAGGGGAACACAAGCTCCTCACTTATACTGTTCATCTGGTAACATGTCCCGTCAGTATTAAACCATCAGGGGAAAACACTCTCCTCACTTAAACTGTTCAGCTGGTAACATGTCTGTGTATATTAAACCATCAGGGGAACACATTCTCCTCACTAATACTGTTCAACTGGTAACATGTCCCGTGTATATTAAACCATCAAGGGAACACATTCTCCTCACTTATACTGTTCACCTGGTAACATGTCCCGTGGATATTAAACCATCAAGGGATCAGACTCTCCTCACTTATACTGTTCACCTGGTAACATGTCCCGTGTGCATTAAACAATCAGGGGAACACACTCTCCTCACTTATACTGTTCACTTGGTGAAATGTCCCATGCGTATTAAACCATCAGGGGAACACACTCTCCTCACTTATACTGTTCACCTGGTAACATGTCCCGTCAGTATTAAACAATCAGGGGAACACACTCTCCTCACTTATACTGTTCACCTGGTAACATGTCCCGTGTATATTAAACCATCAGGGGAACACACTCTCCTCACTTATACTTTTCACCTGGTAACATATACCGTGTATATTAAACCA
The DNA here is from genome assembly GCF_036365525.1 of Heterodontus francisci. NCBI lineage: Eukaryota > Metazoa > Chordata > Chondrichthyes > Heterodontiformes > Heterodontidae > Heterodontus > Heterodontus francisci. Next base: position 2,688,948 of record NW_027140382.1, on the reverse strand, counting down.
TCAGGGGAACTCACTCTCCTCAGTTATACTGTTCACCTGGTGACATGTCCCGTGTGTATTAAACCATCAGGGGAACACACTCTCCTCACTTATACTGTTCACCTGGTGACATGTCCCGTGTGTATTAAACCATCAGGGGAACACATTCTCCTCACTTATACTGTGTACCTGGTAACATGTCCCCTCAGTATTAAACCATCAGAGGAACACACTCTCCTCATTTATACTGTTCACCTGGTAACATGTCCTGTGTGCATTAAACCATCAGGGGAACACACTCTCCTCACTTATACAGTTCAGTTGATGACATGTCCCGTGTGTATTAAACAATCAGGGGAACACACTCTCCTCACTTATACTGTTCATCTGGTAACATGACCCGTCTGTATTAAACCAACATGGGAACACAAGCTCTTCACTTATACTGTTCATCTGGTAACATGTCCCGTCAGTATTAAACCATCAGGAGAACACAAGCTCCTCACTTATACTGTTCATCTGGTAACATGTCCCGTCAGTATTAAACAATCAGGGGAACACACTCTCCTCACTTAAACTTTTCACCTGGTGACATGTCCCGTGTATATTAAACCACCAGGGGAACACACTCTCCTCACTTACACTGTTCACCTGGTAACATGTCCCATGTATATTAAACCATCAGGGGAACACACTCTCCTCACTTACACTGTTCACCTGGTAACATGTCCCGTGTATATTAAACCACCAGGGGAACACACTGTCCTCACTTATACTGTTCACCTGGTAACATGTCCCGTGTATATTAAACCATCAAGGGAACACATTCTCCTCACTTATACTGTTCACCTGGTAACATGTCCCGTGTATATTAAACCATCAGGGGAACACACTCTCCTCACTTATATTGTTCAGCTGGAAACATGTCCCGTGCATATTAAACCATCAGGGGAACACACTCTCCTCACTTATACTGTTCAGCTGGAAACATGTCCCGTGCATATTAAACCATCAGGGGAACACACTCTCCTCACTTATACTGTTCACCTGGTAACATGTCCCGGGTATATTAAACCATCAGGGGAAGACACTCTCCTCACTTATACTGTTCAGCTTTAAACATGTCCCGTGCATATTAAACCATCAGGGGAACTCACTCTCCTCACTTATACTGTTCACCTGGTATCATGTCCTGTTTATATTGAACCATCAGGGGAACACACTCTCCTCACTTATACTGTTCACCTGGTAACATGTCCCGTCAGTATTAAACCATCAGGGGAACACATTCTCCTCACTTATACTTTTCACCTGGTAACATGTCCCGTCAGTATTAAACCATCAGGGGAACACAAGCTCCTCACTTATACTGTTCATCTGGTAACATGTCCCATCAGTATTAAACCATCAGGGGAACACACTCTCCTCACTTATCGTGTTCACCTGGTAAAATGTCCCGTGTATATTAAACCAGCAGGGGAACACACTCTCCTCACTTATACTGTTCACCTTGTAACATGTCCCGTGTATATTAAACCATCTGGGGAACACACTCTCCTCACTTATACTGTTCACATGGTAACATGTCCCGTGTATATTAAACCATCAAGGGAACACACTCTCCTCACTTATACTGTTCATCTGGTAACATGTCCCGTGCATATTAAACCATCAGGGGAACATATTCTGCTCACTTATACTGTTCACCTGGTGACATGTCCCGTGTGTATTAAACCATCAGGGGAACACACTCTCCTCACTTATACAGTTCACTTGTTGACATGACCCGTGTATATTAAACCATCAGGGGAACACACTCTCCTCACTTATACTGTTCACCTGGTAACATGTCCCATGTATATTAAACCATCAGGGGAACACACTCTCCTCACTTATACTGTTCACCTGGCATCATGTCCCGTGTATATTAAACAAACTGGGGAACACATTCTCCTCACTTATACTGTTCACCTGGTAACATGTCCCATGTATATTAAACCATCAGGGGAACACTCGCTCCTCACTTATACTGTTCACCTGGTGACATGTCCCGTGTATATTAAACCATCAGGGGAACACACTCTCCTCACTTATACTGTTCACCTGGCATCATGTCCCGTGTACATTAAACAAACTGGGGAACACATTTTCCTCACTTATGCAGTTCACTTGGTGACAAGTCCCGTGCGTATTAAACAATCAGGGGAACACATTCTCCTCACTTACACTGTTCATCTGGTAACATGTCCCGTGTATATTAAACCATCAGGGGAACACACTCACCTCACTTATACTGTTCACCTGGTAACATGATCCGTGTATATTAAACCATCAGGGGAACACACTCTCCTCACTTATACTGTTCACCTGGTAACATGTACCGTGTGTATTAATCCATCAGGGGAACACTCTCTCCTCACTTATCCTGTTCACCTGGTAACATGTCCCCTCAGTATTAAACCATCAGTGGAACACACTCTCCTCAATTACACTGTTCACCTGGTAACATGTCCTGTGTGCATTAAACCATCAGGGGAACACACTCTCCTCACTTATGCAGTTCAGTTGAAGACATGTCCCGTGTGTATTAAACAATCAGGGGAACACACTCTCCTCTCTTATACTGTTCATCTGGTAACATGTCCCGTCTGTATTAAACCATCATGGGAACACAAGCTCCTCACTTATATTGTTCATCTGGTAACATGTCCTGTCAGTATTAAACCATCAGGGGAAAACACTATCCTCACTTAAACTTTTCACCTGGTGACATGCCCTGTGTATATTAAACCATCAGGGGAACACACTCTCCTCACTTACACTGTTCACCTGGTAACATGTCCCATGTATATTAAACCATCAGGGGAACACACTCTCCTCACTTACACTGTTCACCTGGTAACATGTCCCATGTGTATTAAACCATCAGGGGAACACACTCTCCTCACTTATACTGTTTACCTGGTAACATGTCCCGTGTATATTAAACCATCAGGGGAACACACTGTCCTCACATATACTGTTCACCTGGTAACATGTCCCGTGTATATTAAACCATCAAGGGTACACACTCTCCACACTTATACTGTTCACCTGGTAATATGTCCTGTGTATATTAAACCATCAGGGGAACACACTCTCCTCACTTATACTGTTCAGCTGGAAACATGTCCCGTGCATATTAAACCATCAGGGGAACACATTCTGCTTACTTATACTGTTCACCTGGTGACATGTCCCGTTTGTATTAAACAATCAGGGGAACACACTCTCCTCACTTACACTGTTCACCTGGTAACATGTCTCGTGTATATTAAACCATCAAGGGAAAACACTCTCCTCACTTATACTGTTCACCTGGTAACATGTCCTGTGTATATTAAACCATCAGGGGAAAGCACTCTCCTCACTTATACTGTTCACCTGGTAACATGTCCCGTGTATATTAAACCATCAGGGGAACACACTCTCCTCACTGATACTGTTCACCTGGTAACATGTCTCGTGTATATTAAACCATCAGGGGAACACACTCTCCTCACTTATACTGTTCACCTGGTAACATGTCTCGTGTATATTAAACCATCAGGGGAACACACTCTCCTCACTTATACTGTTCACCTGGTGACATGTCGCGTGTGTATTAAACAATCAGGGGAACAAACTCTCCTCACTTATACATTCACCTGGTAACATGTCCTGTGTATATTAAACCATCAGGGGAACACACTCTCCTCACTGAGACTGTTCATCTGGTAACATGTCCCATGTGTATTAAACCATCAGGGAAACACACTCTCCTCACTTATACAGTTCATTTGGTGACAAGTCCCGGCTGTACTAAACAATCAGGGGAACACACTCTCCGCACTTCTACTGTTCACCTGGTGACATGTCCCATGGATATTAAACCATCAGGGGAACACACTCTCCTCACTTAAACTTTTCACCTGTTGACATGTCCCGTGTATATTAAACCATCAGGGGAACACACTCTCCTCACTTACACTGTTCTCCTGGCAACATGTCCCGTGTATATTAAACAATCAGGGGAACACATTCTCCTCACATATACAGTTCACCTGGTGACATGTCCCGTGTATATTAAACCATCAGGGGAACACACTCTCCTCACTTATACTGTTCACCTGGTAACATGTCCCGTGTATATTAAACCATCAGGGGAACACACTCTCCTCACTTATACTGTTCACCTGGTAACATGTCTCGTGTATATTAAACCATCAGGGGAACACACTCTCCTCACTTATACTGTTCACCTGGTAACATGTCCTGTGTATATTAAACCATCAGGGGAAAGCACTCTCCTCACTTATACTGTTCACATGGTAACATGTCCCGTTTATATTAAACCATCATGGGAACACACTCTCCTCACTAATACTGTTCACCTGGTAACATGTCTCGTGTATATTAAACCATCAAGGGAAAACACTCTCCTCACTTATACTGTTCACCTGGTAACATGTCCTGTGTGTATTAAACCATCAGGGGAACACACTCTCCTCACTTATACTGTTCACCTGGTAACATGTCCCGTGTATATTAAACCATCAGGGGAAAGCACTCTCCTCACTTATACTGTTCACCTGGTAACATGTCCCGTGTATATTAAACCATCATGGGAACACACTCTCCTCACTTATACTGTTCACCTGGTATCATGTCCTGTGTGTATTAAACCATCAGGGGAAAGCACTCTCCTCACTTATACTGTTCACCTGGTAACATGTCCCGTGTATATTAAACCATCAGGGGAACACACTCTCCTCACTTATACTGTTCACCTGGTAACATGTCTCGTGTATATTAAACCATCAAGGGAAAACACTCTCCTCACTTATACTGTTCACCTGGTAACATGTCCTGTGTATATTAAACCATCAGGGGAAAGCACTCTCCTCACTTGTACTGTTCACCTGGTAACATGTCCCGTGTATATTAAACCATCAGGGGAACACAATCTCCTCACTTACACTGTTCACCTGGTGACATGTCGCGTGTGTATTAAACAATCAGGGGAACAAACTCTCCTCACTTATACATTCACCTGGTAACATGTCCTGTGTATATTAAACCATCAGGGGAACACACTCTCCTCACTGAGACTGTTCATCTGGTAACATGTCCCATGTGTATTAAACCATCAGGGAAACACACTCTCCTCACTTATACAGTTCATTTGGTAACATGTCCCGTGTGTATTAAACAATCAGGGGAACACACTCTCCGCACTTCTACTGTTCACCTGGTGACATGTCCTGTGTATATTAAACCATCAGGGGAACACACTCTCCTCACTTAAACTTTTCACCTGTTGACATGTCCCGTGTATATTAAACCATCAGGGGAACACACTCTCCTCACTTATACTGTTCACCTGGTAACATGTCCTGTGTATATTAAACCATCAGGGGAACACACTCTCCTCACTTATACTGTTCACCTGGTGACATGTCCCGTGTGTATTAAACCATCAGGGGAACACACTCTCCTCACTTATACTGTTCACCTGGTAACATGTCCCGTGTATATTAAACCATCAGGGGAACACACTCTCCTCACTTATACTGTTCACCTGGTAACATGTCCCGTGTGTATTAAACAATCAGGGGAACACACTCTCCTCACTTATACTGTTCACCTGGTAACATGTCCTGTGTGTATTGAACAATCAGGGGAATACACTCTCCTCACTTATACTGTTCACCTGGTAACATGTCTCGTGTATATTAAACAATCAGGGGAACACACTCTCCTCTCTTATACTGTTCACCTGGTAACATGTCCCGTGTATATTAAACAATCAGGGGAACACACTTTCCTCACATATACTGTTCACCTGGTAACATGTCCTGTGTATATTAAAGCATCTGGGGAACACACTCTCCTCACTTATACTGTTCACCTGGTAACATGTCCCGTGTATATTAAACCATCAGTGGAACACACTCTCCTCACTTATACTGTTCATCTGGTAACATGTTCCGTGCATATTAAACCATCAGTGGAACACTCTCTCCTCACTTATACTGTTCACCTGGTGAAATGTCCCGTGTATATTAAACCTTCAGGGGAACATACTCTCCTCACTCGAATCTGTTCATCTGGTAACATGTCCCTTGTATATTAAACCATCAGGGGAACACACTCTCCTCACTTATACTGTTCATCTGGTAACATGTCCCGTGTGTAATAAACCTTCAGGGGAACACACTCGCCTCACGTATACTGTTCACCTGTTGACATGTCCCGTGTGTATTAAACAATCAGGGGAACACACTCTCCTCACTTACACTGTTCACCTGGTAACATGTCCCTTGCATATTAAACCATCAGGGGAACACACTCTCCTCACTTATACTGTTCACCTGGCAACATGTCCCGTGCGTATTAAACAATCAGGGGAACACATTCTCCTCACATATACTGTTCACCTGGTGACATGTCCCGTGTATATTAAACCATCAGGGGAACACACTCTCTTCACTTAGACTGTTCACCTGGTAACATGTCCCGTGTATATTAAACCATCAGGGGAACACACTCTCCTCACTTATACTGTTCACCTGGTAACATGTCCTGTGTGCATTAAACCATCAGGGGAACACACTCTCCTCACTTATACAGTTCATTTGTTGACATGTCTCATGTGTATTAAACAATCAGGGGAACACACTCTCCTCACTTATCCTGTTCACCTTGTAACTTGTCCCGTGTATATTAAACCTTCAGGGGAACACACTCTCCTCACTTATACTGTTCACCTGGTAACATGTCCTGTGTGCATTAAACCATCAGGGGAACACACTCTCCTCACTTATACAGTTCATTTGGTGACATGTCCAGTGTGTATTAAACAATCAGGGGAACACACTCTCCTCACTTATACTGTTCACCTGGTAACATGTCCTGTGTGCATTAAACCATCAGGGGAACACACTCTCCTCACTCAGACAGTTCATTTGGTGACATGTCCCATGTGTATTAAACAATCGGGGAACACACTCTCCTCACTTATACTGTTCATCTGGTAACATGTCCCGTGTATATTAAACCATCAGGGGAACACACTCTCCTCACTTATACTGTTCACCTGGTGACATGTCCCGGGTATATTAAACCATCAGGGGAACACACTCTCCTCACTTATACTGTTCACCTGGTGACATGTCCCGGGTATATTAAACCATCAGGGGAACACACTCTCCTCACTTATACTGTTCAACTGGTAACATGTCCCCTGTATATTAAACCATCAGGCGAACACACTCTCCTCACTTATTCTGTTCACCTGGTGAAATGTCCCGTGCGTATTAAACAATCAGGGGAACACACTCTCCTCACTTATACTGTTCAACTGGTAACATGTCCCGTGTATATTAAACCATCAGGCGAACACACTCTCCTCACTTATTCTGTTCACCTGGTGAAATGTCCCGTGTGTATTAAACAATTAGGGGAACGCACTCTCCTCACTTATACTGTTCATCTGGTAACATGTCCCGTCAGTATTAAACCATCAGGGGAACACACTCTCCTCACTTATACTGTTCACCTGGTAGCATGTCCTGTATGTATTAAACAATCAGGGGAACACACTCTCCTCACTTATACTGTTCACCTGGTGACATGTCGCGTGTGTATTAAACAATCAGGGGAACACACTCTCCTCACTTATACTGTTCACCTGGTGACATGTCGCGTGTGTATTAAACAATCAGGGGAACACACTCTCCTCACTTATACTGTTCACCTGGTGACATGTCGCGTGTGTATTAAACAATCATGGGAACAATCTCTCCTCACTTATACATTCACCTGGTAACATGTCCTGTGTACATTAAACCACAAGGGGAACACACTCTCCTCACTGAGACTGTTCATCTGGTAACATGTCCCATGTGTATTAAACCATCAGGGAAACACACTCTCCTCAATTATACAGTTCATTTGGTGACATGTCCCGTGTGTATTAAACAATCAGGGTAACACACTCTCCGCACTTATACTGTTCACCTGGTGACATGTCCAGTGTATATTAAACCATCAGGGGAACACACTCTCCTCACTTAAACTTTTCACCTGTTGACATGTCCCGTGTATATTAAACCATCAGGGGAACACACTCTCCTCACTTACACTGATCACCTGGTAACATGTCCCATGTATATTAAACCATCAGGGGAACACACTCTCCTCACTTATACTGTTCACCTGGCAACATGTCCCGTGTATATTAAACAATCAGGGGAACACATTCTCCTCACTAATATAGTTCACTTGGTGACAAGTCCCGTGTATATTAAACAATCAGGGGAAAACACTCTCCTCACTTATACTGTTCACCTGGAAACATGTCCCGTTTATATTAAACCATCAGGGGAACACACTCTCCTCACTTATACTGTTCACCTGGTAACATGTCCTGTGTGCATTAAACCATCTGGGGAACACACTCTCCTCACTTATACAGTTCATTTGGTGACATGTCTCGTGTGTATTTAACAATCAGGGGAACACACACTCCTCACTTATCCTGTTCACCTGGCAACATGTCCCGTGTATATTAAACAATCAGGGGAACACACTCTCCTCACTTATACTGTTCACCTGGTCACATGTCCTGTGTATATTAAACCATCAGGGCAACACACTCTCCTCACTTATACTGTTCACCTGGTAACATGTCCCATGTATATTAAACCATCAGGGGAACACACTTTCCTCACTTATACTGTTCACATGGTAACATGTCCCGTGTGTATTAAACCACCAGGGCAACACACTCTCCTCACTTATACTGTTCACCTGGCAACATGTCCCGTGTATATTAAACAATCAGGGGAAAACATTCTCCTCACTTATACTGTTCACCTGGCAACATGTCCCGTGTATATTAAACAATCAGGGGAACACATTCTCCTCACTTATATAGTTCACTTGGTGACAAGTCCCGTGCGTATTAAACAATCAGGGGAACACACTCTCCTCACTTATACTGTTCACCTGGAAACATGTCCCGTGTATATGAAACCATCAGGGGAACACACTCTCCTCACTTATACTGTTCACCTGGTAACATGTCCTGTGTGCATTAAACCATCAGGGGAACACACTCTCCTCACTTATACAGTTCATTTGGTGACATGTCCCGTGTATATTAAACCATCAGGGGAACACACTCTCCTCCCTTATACTGTTCACGTGGTAACATGTCCCGTGTATATTAAACCATCAGGGGAACACATGCTCCTCAGTTATACTGTTCACCTGGTAACATGTCCTGTGTGTATTAAACAATCAGGGGAATACACTCTCCTCACTTTTACTGTTCACCTTGTAACATGTCCCGTGTGTATTAAACCATCAGGGGAACACACTCTCCTCACTTAATCATTTCACCTGTTGACATGTCCCGTGTATATTAAACCGTCAGGGGAACACACTTTCCTCACTTACACTGATCACCTGGTGACATGTCCCGTCAGTATTAAACAATCAGGGGAACACACTCTCCTCACTTATACTGTTCACCTGGTAACATGTCCCGTGTATATTAAACAATCAGGGGAACACATTCTCCTCACTTATATAGTTCACTTGGTGACAAGTCCCGTGCGTATTAAACAATCAGGGGAACACACTCTCCTCACTTACACTGATCACCTGGAAACATGTCCCGTGTATATTAAACTATCAGGGGAACACACTCTCCTCTCTTGTACTGTTCTCCTGGTAACATGTCCTGTGTATATTAAACCATCAGGGGAACACACTCTCCTCACTTATACTGTTCACCTGGTAACATGTCCCGTGTGTATTAAACCATCAGTGGACCACACTCTCCTCACTATAATCTGTTCATCTGGTAACATGTCCCGTGTATATTAAACCATCAGGGGAACACACTCTCCTCACTTATACTTTTCACCTGGTGACATGTCCCCTCTGTATTAAACCATCAGTGGAACACACTCTCTTCACTACAATCTGTTCATCTGGTAACATGCCCCGTGTATATTAAACCATCAGGGGAACACACTCTCCTCACTTATACTGTTCTCCTGGCAACATGTCCCGTGTGCATTAAACCATCAGGGGAACACACTCTCCTCACTTATACTGTTCACCTGGTCACATGTCCTGTGTATATTAAACCATCAGGGGAACACACTCTCCTCACTTATACTGTTCACCTGGTCACAAGTCCTGTGTGTATTAAACAATCAGGCGAACACACTCTCCTCACTTATACTGTTCACCTGGTAACATGTCCCGTGAGTATTAAACCATCAGGGGAACACACTCTCCTCACTTATACTGTTCAAATGGTCACATGTCCTGTGTGCATTAAACCATCAGGGGAACACACTCTCCTCACTTATACTGTTCACCTGGTAACATGTCCCATGTGTATCAAACCATCAGTGGAACACACTCTCCTCACTTATACTGTTCACCTGGTAACATGTCCCATGTGTATCAAACCATCAGTGGAACATACTCTCCTCACTAATACTGTTCACCTGGTAACATGTCCCGTGCGTATTAAACAATCAGGGGAACACACTCTCCTCACTTATACTGTTCACCTGGTAACATGTCCCGTGCATATTAAACCATCAGGGGAACACACTCTCCTCACTTATACTGTTCACCTGGTAACATGTCCTGTGTATATTAAACCATCAGGGGAACACACTCTCCTCACTTATACTGTTCACCTGGTAACATGTCCTGTGTGTATTAAACAATCAGGGGAACACACTCTCCTCACTTATACTGTTCACCTGGTAACATGTCCCGTGCATATTAAACCATCAGGGGAACACACTCTCCTCACTTATACTGTTCACCTGGTAACATGTCCTGTGTATATTAAACCATCAGGGGAACACAGTCTCCTCACTTATACTGTTCACCTGGTAACATGTCCCGTGCATATTAAACAATCAGGGGAACACACTCTCCTCACTTATACTGTTCACCTGGTAACATGTCCCGTGCATATTAAACCATCAGTGGAACACACTCTCCTCACTAATACTGTTCACCTGGAAACATGTCCCGTGCGTATTAAACCATTAGGGGAACACAATCTCCTCACTTATATTGTTCACCTGGTAACATGTCCCGTGCGTATTAAACAATCAGGGGAACACACTCTCCTCACTTATACTGTTCACCTAGTAACAAGTCCCGTGCATATTAAACCATCAGGGGAACACAATCTCCTCAATTATACTGTTCACCTGGTAACATGTCCTGTGTATATTAAACCATCAGGAGAACACACTCTCCTCACTTATACTGTTCACCTGGTAACATGTCCCGTGCATATTAAACAATCAGGGGAACACACTCTCCTCACTTATACTGTTCACCTGGTAACATGTCCTGTGTGTATTAAACCATCAGGGGAACACACTCTCCTCACTTATACTGTTCAACTGGTAACATGTCCCGTGCGTATTAAACAATCAGGGGAACACACTCTCCTCACTTATACTGTTCACCTGGTAACATGTCCTGTGTATATTAAACCATCAGGGGAACACACTCTCCTCACTTATACTGTTCACCTGGTAACATGTCCCGTGCATATTAAACCATCAGGGGAACACACTCTCCTCACTTATATTGTTCACCTGGTAACATGTCCCGTGCATATTAAACCATCAGGGGAACACACTCTCCTCACTTATACTGTTCACCTGGTAACATGTCCTGTGTATATTAAACAATCAGGAGAACACACTCTCCTCACTTATACTGTTCACCTGGTAACATGTCCTGTGTATATTAAACCATCAGGGGAACACACTCTCCTCACTTATAATGTTCACCTGGTAACATGTCCCGTGTGTATTAAACCATCAGGGCAACACACTCTCCTCACTTATACTGTTCACCTGGTGACATGTCCCCTGTGTATTAAAACATCAGGGGAACACACTCTCCTCACTTATACTGTTCACCTGGTAACATGTCCCCTGTGTATTAAACCATCAGGGGAACACACTCTCCTCACTTATACTGTTCACCTGGTGACATGTCCCCTGTGTATTAAAACATCAGGGGAACACACTCTCCTCACTTATACAGTTCACTTGGTGACATGTCCCGTGCGTATTAAACCATCAGTGGAACACACTCTCCTCACTTACACTGTTCACCTGGTGACATGTCCCCTGAGTATTAAACCATCAGGGGAACACAATCTGCTCACTTATACTGTTCACCTGGTGACATGTCCCCTGTGTATTAAAACATCAGGGGAACACACTCTCCTCACTTATACTGTTCACCTGGTGACATGTCCCCTGTGTATTAAAACATCAGGGGAACACACTCTCCTCACTTATACTGTTCACCTGGTAACATGTCCCGTGTATATTAAACCATCAGGGGAAGACACTCTCCTCACTTATACTGTTTACCTGGTAACATGTCCAATGTATATTAAACCATCAGGGGAACACACTCTCCTCACTTATTCTGTTCACCTGGTAACATGTCCCGTGTGTATTAAACAATCAGGGGAACACACTCACCTCACTTATACTGTTCACCTGGCAACATGTCCCGGATGTATTCATCAATCAGGGGAACACATTCTCCTCACTTATACTGTTCACCTGGTAACATGTCCCGTGTATATTAAACCATCAGGGGAAGACACTCTCCTCACTTATACTGTTCACCTGGTAACATGTCCCATGTATATTAAACCATCAGGGGAACACACTCTCCTCACTTATTCTGTTCACCTGGTAACATGTCCCGTGTGTCTTAAACAATCAGGGGAACACACTCTCCTCACTTATACTGTTCACCTGGTAACATGTCCGGTGTATATTAAACCTTCAGGGGAACACACTCTCCTCACTTATACTGTTCACCTGGTAACATGTCCCGTGTATATTAAACCATCAGGGGAACACACTCTCCTCACTTATACTGTTCACCTGGTAACATGTCCCGTGTGTATTAAACCATCAGGGGAATACATTCTCCTCACTTATACTGTTCACCTGGTAACATGTCCCTTGTGTATTAAACCATCAGGGGAACACACTCTCCTCACTTATACTGTTAACCTGCTAATATGTCCCGTGTATATTAAACAATCAGGGGAATACATTCTCCTCACTTATACTGTTCACCTGCTAACATGTCCCGTGTATATTAAACCATCAGGGGAATACATTCTCCTCACTTATACTGTTTACCTGCTAACATGTCCTGTGTATATTAAACCATCAGGGGAACACACTCTCCTCACTTATACTGTTCACCTGCTAACATGTCCCATGTATATTAAACCATCAGGGGAACACACTCTCTTCACTTATACTGTTCATCTGGCAACATGTCCAGTGTGCATTAAACAATCAGGGGAACACACTCTCCTCAGTTATAATGTTCACCTGGTAACATGTCCTGTGTATATTAAACAATCAGGGGAACACACTCTCCTCACTTATACTGTTCACCTGGTAACATGTCCCGTGTATATTAAACCATCTGGGGAACACACTCTCCTCACTTATACTCGTCACCTGGTAACATGTCCCACGTATATTAAACAATCAGGGGAACACGCTCTCTTCACTTATACTGTTCAACTGGTAACATGTCCCATGTATATTAAACCATCAGGGGAATACGCTCTCCTCACTTATACTATTCACCTTGTAACATGTCCCGTGTGTATTAAACTATCAGGGGAACACACTCTCCTCTCTTGTACTGTTCTCCTGGTAACATGTCCTGTGTATATTAAACCATCAGGGGAACACACTCTCCTCACTTATACTGTTCACCTGGTAACATGTCCCGTGTGTATTAAACCATCAGTGGACCACACTCTCCTCACTATAATCTGTTCATCTGGTAACATGTCCCGTGTATATTAAACCATCAGGGGAACACACTCTCCTCACTTATACTTTTCACCTGGTGACATGTCCCCTCTGTATTAAACCATCAGTGGAACACACTCTCTTCACTACAATCTGTTCATCTGGTAACATGCCCCGTGTATATTAAACCATCAGGGGAACACACTCTCCTCACTTATACTGTTCTCCTGGCAACATGTCCCGTGTGCATTAAACCATCAGGGGAACACACTCTCCTCACTTATACTGTTCACCTGGTCACATGTCCTGTGTATATTAAACCATCAGGGGAACACACTCTCCTCACTTATACTGTTCACCTGGTCACATGTCCTGTGTGTATTAAACAATCAGGCGAACACACTCTCCTCACTTATACTGTTCACCTGGTAACATGTCCCGTGAGTATTAAACCATCAGGGGAACACACTCTCCTCACTTATACTGTTCAAATGGTCACATGTCCTGTGTGCATTAAACCATCAGGGGAACACACTCTCCTCACTTATACTGTTCACCTGGTAACATGTCCCATGTGTATCAAACCATCAGTGGAACACACTCTCCTCACTAATACTGTTCACCTGGTAACATGTCCCGTGCGTATTCAACAATCAGGGGAACACACTCTCCTCACTTATACTGTTCACCTGGTAACATGTCCCGTGCATATTAAACCATCAGGGGAACACACTCTCCTCACTTATACTGTTCACCTGGTAACATGTCCTGTGTATATTAAACCATCAGCGGAACACACTCTCCTCACTTATACTGTTCACCTGGTAACATGTCCTGTGTGTATTAAACAATCAGGGGAACACACTCTCCTCACTTATACTGTTCACCTGGTAACATGTCCCGTGTGTATTAAACAATCAGGGGAACACACTCTCCTCACTTATACTGTTCACCTGGTAACATGTCCTGTGTATATTAAACCATCAGGGGAACACAGTCTCCTCACTTATACTGTTCACCTGGTAACATGTCCCGTGCATATTAAACCATCAGGGGAACACACTCTCCTCACTTATACTGTTCACCTGGTAACATGTCCTGTGTATATTAAACCATCAGGGGAACACAGTCTCCTCACTTATACTGTTCACCTGGTAACATGTCCCGTGCATATTAAACAATCAGGGGAACACACTCTCCTCACTTATACTGTTCACCTGGTAACATGTCCCGTGCATATTAAACCATCAGTGGAACACACTCTCCTCACTAATACTGTTCACCTGGAAACATGTCCCGTGCGTATTAAACCATCAGGGGAACACAATCTCCTCACTTATATTGTTCACCTGGTAACATGTCCCGTGCGTATTAAACAATCAGGGGAACACACTCTACTCACTTATACTGTTCACCTAGTAACAAGTCCCGTGCATATTAAACCATCAGGGGAACACAATCTCCTCAATTATACTGTTCACCTGGTAACATGTCCTGTGTATATTAAACCATCAGGAGAACACACTCTCCTCACTTATACTGTTCACCTGGTAACATGTCCCGTGCATATTAAACAATCAGGGGAACACACTCTCCTCACTTATACTGTTCACCTGGTAACATGTCCTGTGTATATTAAACCATCAGGGGAACACACTCTCCTCACTTATACTGTTCAACTGGTAACATGTCCCGTGCGTATTAAACAATCAGGGGAACACACTCTCTTCACTTATACTGTTCACCTGGTAACATGTCCTGTGTATATTAAACCATCAGGGGAACACACTCTCCTCACTTATACTGTTCACCTGGTAACATGTCCCGTGCATATTAAACCATCAGGGGAACACACTCTCCTCACTTATATTGTTCACCTGGTAACATGTCCCGTGCATATTAAACCATCAGGGGAACACACTCTCCTCACTTATACTGTTCACCTGGTAACATGTCCTGTGTATATTAAACAATCAGGAGAACACACTCTCCTCACTTATACTGTTCACCTGGTAACATGTCCTGTGTATATTAAACCATCAGGGGAACACACTCTCCTCACTTATAATGTTCACCTGGTAACATGTCCCGTGTGTATTAAACCATCAGGGGAACACACTCTCCTCACTTATACTGTTCACCTGGTGACATGTCCCCTGTGTATTAAACCATCAGGGGAACACACTCTCCTCACTTATACTGTTCACCTGGTGACATGTCCCCTGTGTATTAAAACATCAGGGGAACACACTCTCCTCACTTATACAGTTCACTTGGTGACATGTCCCGTGCGTATTAAACCATCAGTGGAACACACTCTCCTCACTTACACTGTTCACCTGGTGACATGTCCCCTGAGTAATAAACCATCAGGGGAACACAATCTCCTCACTTATACTGTTCACCTGGTGACATGTCCCCTGTGTATTAAAACATCATGGGAACACACTCTCCTCACTTATACTGTTCACCTGGTGACATGTCCCCTGTGTATTAAAACATCAGGGGAACACACTCTCCTCACTTATACTGTTCACCTGGCAACATGTCCCGGATGTATTCATCAATCAGGGGAACACATTCTCCTCACCTATACTGTTCACCTGGTAACATGTCCCGTGTATATTAAACCATCAGGGGAAGACACTCTCCTCACTTATACTGTTCACCTGGTAACATGTCCCATGTGTATCAAACCATCAGTGGAACACACTCTCCTCACTAATACTGTTCACCTGGTAACATGTCCCGTGCGTATTCAACAATCAGGGGAACACACTCTCCTCACTTATACTGTTCACCTGGTAACATGTCCCGTGCATATTAAACCATCAGGGGAACACACTCTCCTCACTTATACTGTTCACCTGGTAACATGTCCTGTGTATATTAAACCATCAGGGGAACTCACTCTCCTCACTTATACTGTTCACCTGGTAACATGTCCTGTGTGTATTAAACAATCAGGGGAACACACTCTCCTCACTTATACTGTTCACCTGGTAACATGTCCCGTGCATATTAAACCATCAGTGGAACACACTCTCCTCACTAATACTGTTCACCTGGAAACATGTCCCGTGCGTATTAAACCATCAGGGGAACACAATCTCCTCACTTATATTGTTCACCTGGTAACATGTCCCGTGCGTATTAAACAATCAGGGGAACACACTCTACTCACTTATACTGTTCACCTAGTAACAAGTCCCGTGCATATTAAACCATCAGGGGAACACAATCTCCTCAATTATACTGTTCACCTGGTAACATGTCCTGTGTATATTAAACCATCAGGAGAACACACTCTCCTCACTTATACTGTTCACCTGGTAACATGTCCCGTGCATATTAAACAATCAGGGGAACACACTCTCCTCACTTATACTGTTCACCTGGTAACATGTCCTGTGTATATTAAACCATCAGGGGAACACACTCTCCTCACTTATACTGTTCAACTGGTAACATGTCCCGTGCGTATTAAACAATCAGGGGAACACACTCTCTTCACTTATACTGTTCACCTGGTAACATGTCCTGTGTATATTAAACCATCAGGGGAACACACTCTCCTCACTTATACTGTTCACCTGGTAACATGTCCCGTGCATATTAAACCATCAGGGGAACACACTCTCCTCACTTATATTGTTCACCTGGTAACATGTCCCGTGCATATTAAACCATCAGGGGAACACACTCTCCTCACTTATACTGTTCACCTGGTAACATGTCCTGTGTATATTAAACAATCAGGAGAACACACTCTCCTCACTTATACTGTTCACCTGGTAACATGTCCTGTGTATATTAAACCATCAGGGGAACACACTCTCCTCACTTATAATGTTCACCTGGTAACATGTCCCGTGTGTATTAAACCATCAGGGGAACACACTCTCCTCACTTATACTGTTCACCTGGTGACATGTCCCCTGTGTATTAAACCATCAGGGGAACACACTCTCCTCACTTATACTGTTCACCTGGTGACATGTCCCCTGTGTATTAAACCATCAGTGGAACACACTCTCCTCACTTACACTGTTCACCTGGTGACATGTCCCCTGAGTATTAAACCATCAGGGGAACACAATCTCCTCACTTATACTGTTCACCTGGTGACATGTCCCCTGTGTATTAAAACATCATGGGAACACACTCTCCTCACTTATACTGTTCACCTGGTGACATGTCCCCTGTGTATTAAAACATCAGGGGAACACACTCTCCTCACTTATACTGTTCACCTGGCAACATGTCCCGGATGTATTCATCAATCAGGGGAACACATTCTCCTCACCTATACTGTTCACCTGGTAACATGTCCCGTGTATATTAAACCATCAGGGGAAGACACTCTCCTCACTTATACTGTTCACCTGGTAACATGTCCCATGTATATTAAACCATCAGGGGAACACACTCTCCTCACTTATTCTGTTCACCTGGTAACATGTCCCGTGTGTATTAAACAATCAGGGGAACACACTCTCCTCACTTATACTGTTCACCTGGCAACATGTCCCGGATGTATTCATCAATCAGGGGAACACATTCTCCTCACTTATACTGTTCACCTGGTAACATGTCCCGTGTATATTAAACCATCAGGGGAAGACACTCTCCTCACTTATACTGTTCACCTGGTAACATGTCCCATGTATATTAAACCATCAGGGGAACACATTCTCCTCACTTATTCTGTTCACCTGGTAACATGTCCCGTGTGTATTAAACAATCAGGGGAACACACTCTCCTCACTTATACTGTTCACCTGGTAACATGTCCGGTGTATATTAAACCTTCAGGGGAACACACTCTCCTCACTTATACTGTTCACCTGGTAACATGTCCCGTGTATATTAAACCATCAGTGGAACACACTCTCCTCACTTATACTGTTCACCTGGTATCATGTCCCGTGTGTATTAAACCATCAGGGGAATACATTCTCCTCACTTATACTGTTCACCTGGTAACATGTCCCGTGCGTATTAAACCATCAGGGGAATACATTCTCCTCACTTATACTGTTCACCTGGTATCATGTCCCGTGTGTATTAAACCATCAGGGGAATACATTCTCCTCACTTATACTGTTTACCTGCTAACATGTCCTGTGTATATTAAACCATCAGGGGAACACACTCTCCTCAATTATACTGTTCACCTGCTAACATGTCCCATGTATATTAAACCATCAGGGGAACACACTCTCTTCACTTATACTGTTCATCTGGCAACATGTCCAGTGTGCATTAAACAATCAGGGGAACACACTCTCCTCAGTTATAATGTTCACCTGGTAACATGTCCTGTGTATATTAAACAATCAGGGGAACACACTCTCCTCACTTATACTGTTCACCTGGTAACATGTCCCGTGTATATTAAACCATCTGGGGAACACACTCTCCTCACTTATACTCGTCACCTGGTAACATGTCCCACGTATATTAAACAATCAGGGGAACACGCTCTCTTCACTTATACTGTTCAACTGGTAACATGTCCCATGTATATTAAACAATCAGGGGAACACACTCTCCTCACTTATACTGTTCACCTGGTAACATGTCCCGTGTATATTAAACCATCTGGGGAACACAGTCTCCTCACTTATACTGTTCACCTGGTAACATGTCCCGTTTATATTTAACAATCAGGGGAACACACTCTCCTCACTTATACTGTTAATCTGGTAACATGTCCTGTGTATATTAAACCATCAGGGGAACACACTCTCCTCACTTATACTGTTCACCTGGTAACATGTCCCGTATATATTAACCCATCAGGGGAACACATTCTCCTCACTGATACTGTTCACCTGCTAACATGTCCCGTGTATATTATACCATCAGGGGAACACACTCTCTTCACATATACTGTTCACCTGGTAACATGTCCCGTGTATATTAGACCAACAGGGGAACACATTCTCCTCACTTATACTGCTCACCAGGTAACATGTCCCGTGAGTATTAAAAAATCAGGGGAACACACTCTCCTGACTTATACTTTTCACCTGGTGACA
Organism: Heterodontus francisci; assembly: GCF_036365525.1. Lineage (NCBI taxonomy): Eukaryota > Metazoa > Chordata > Chondrichthyes > Heterodontiformes > Heterodontidae > Heterodontus > Heterodontus francisci. The sequence goes on along the minus strand of NW_027140382.1, from coordinate 2,669,036 downwards.
TGTCCTGTGTCTACTAAACCATCAGGGGAACACACTCTCCTCACTTATACTGTTCACCTGGTAACATGTCCCGTGTATATTAAACCATCAGGGGAACACACTCACCTCACTTATACTGTTTACCTGGTAACATGTCCCGTTTATATTAAACCATCAGGGGAATACATTCTCCTCACTTATACTGTTCACCTGCTAACATTTCCCGTGTATATTAAACAATCAGGGGAACACACTCTCCTCACTTACACTGTTTACCTGGTAACATGTCCCGTATGTATTAAACCATCAGGGGAACACACTCTCCTCACTTACACTGTTTACCTGGTGACATGTCCCGTGTGTATTAAACAATCAGGGGAACACACTCTCTTCACTTATACTGTTCACCTGGCAACATGTCCCTTGTATATTAAACCATCAGGGGAACACACTCTCCTCACTTACACTGTTCACCTGGAAACATGTCCAGTGTATATTAAACCATCAGGGGAACACACTCTCCTCACTTATACTGTTCACCTGGTAACATGTCCCCTGCCTGTTAAACCATCATGGGAACACACTCTCCTCACTTATACTGATCACCTGGTAACATGTCCCGGGTGTATTAAACCATCAGGGGAACACACTCTTCTCACTTATACTGTTGACCTGGTAACATGTCCCGGGTGTATTAAACAATCAGGGGAACACACTGTCCTCACTTATACTGTTCACCTGGTAACATGTCCCATGTATATTAAACCATGAGGGGAACACATTCTCCTCACCTATACTGTTCACCTGGTAACATGTCCCATGTATGTTAAACCATGAGGGGAACACACTCTCCTCACTTATACTGTTCACCTGGTGACATGTCCCGTGTATATTAAACCATCAGGGGAACACAATCTGCTCACTTATACTGTTCATGTGGTAACATGTCCCATGTGTATTAAACCATCAGGGGAACAGACTCTCCTCACTTATACTGTTCACCTGGTAACATGTCCCGTGTGCATTAAACCATCAGGGGAACACACTCTCCTCACTTATACTCGTCACCTGGTAACATGTCCCGTGTGTATTAAACAATCAGGGGAAAACACTCTCCTCACTTATACTGTTCACCTGGTAACATGTCCCTTGTATATTAAACCATCAGGGGAAAGCCCTCTCCTCACTTATACTGTTCACCTGGTAACATGTCCTTTGTGTATTAAACAATCAGGGGAACACACTCACCTCACTTTCCTGTTCACCTGGTATCATGTCCTGTGTATATTAAACCATCAGGGGAACACACTCTCCTCACTTATACTGATCACCTGGTGACATGTCCCGTCAGTATTAAACCATCAGGGGAACACACTCTCCTCACTTATACTGTTCACCTGGTATCATGTCCCGTGTACATTAAACCATCAGGGGAAAGCCCTCTCCTCACTTATACTGTTCACCTGGTAATAAGTCCCGTGTATATTAAACCATTAGAGGAACACACTCCCCTCACTTATACTCGTCACCTGGTAACATGTCCCACGTACATTAAACAATCAGGGGAACACGCTCTCTTCACTTATTCTGTTCACCTGGTAACATGTCCCATTTATATTAAACCATCAGGGGAACACACTCTCCTCACTTATACTGTTCACCTGGTAACATGTCCCCTGCCTGTTAAACCATCATGGGAACACAATCTCCTCACTTATACTGATCACCTGGTAACATGTCCCGGGTGTATTAAACCATCAGGGGAACACACTCTCCTCACTTATACGGTTGACCTGGTGACATGTCCCGGGTGTATTAAACAATCAGGGGAACACACTCTCCTCACTTATACTGTTCACCTGGTAACATGTCCCATGTATATTAAACCATGAGGGGAACACATTCTCCTCACCTATACTGTTCACCTGGTAACATGTCGCGTGTATATTAAACCATCAGGGGAACACACTCTCCTCACTTATACTCGTCATTTGGTAACATGTCCCACGTATATTAAACCATCAGTGGAACACAGTCTCCTCACTTATACTGTTCACCTGGTAACATGTCCCGTGTGTATTAAACAATCAGGGGAAAGCACTCTCTTCACTTATACTGTTCAGCTGGTAACATGTCCCGTGTGTATTAAACAATCAGGCAACACACTCTCCTCACTTATACTGTTCACCTGGAAACATGTCCCGTGTGTATTAAACCATCAGGGGAACACTCTCTCCTCACTTATACTGTTCACCTGGTAACATGTCCCGTGTATATTAAACCATCAGGGGAACACAATCTCCTCACTTATACTGTTCATCTGGTAACATGTCCCGTGTATATTAAACCGTCAGGGGAACACACTCTCCTCACTTATACTGTTCACCTGGTAACATGTCCTGTGTATATTAAACCATCAGGGGAACACACTCTCCTCACTTATACTGTTCACCTGGTGACATGTCCCGTGTTTATTAAACAATAAGGGGAACACACTCTCCTCACTTATAGAGTTCATCTGGTAACATGTCCCGTGTGCATTAAACAATCAGGGGAACACACTCTCCTCACTTATTCTGTTCACCTGGTAACATGTCCCGTGTGTATGAAACAATCAGGGGAACACACTCTCCTCACTTATACTGATCACCTGGTAACATGTCCCGTGTGTATTAAACAATCAGGGGAACACACTCTCTTCACTTATACTGTTCACCTGGTAACATGTCCCGTGTGTATAAAACAATCAGGGGAACACACTCTCCTCACTTATACTGTTCACCTGGTAACATGTCCCGTGTGTATTAAACAATCAGGGGAACACTCTCTCCTCACTTATACTGTTCACCTGGTAACATGTCCCGTGTATATTAAACCATCAGGGGAACACAATCTCCTCACTTATACTGTTCATCTGGTAACATGTCCCGTGTATATTAAACCGTCAGGGGAACACACTCTCCTCACTTATACTGTTCACCTGGTAACATGTCCTGTGTATATTAAACCATCAGGGGAACACACTCTCCTCACTTATACTGTTCACCTGGTGACATGTCCCGTGTTTATTAAACAATAAGGGGAACACACTCTCCTCACTTATAGAGTTCATCTGGTAACATGTCCCGTGTGCATTAAACAATCAGGGGAACACACTCTCCTCACTTATTCTGTTCACCTGGTAACATGTCCCGTGTGTATGAAACAATCAGGGGAACACACTCTCCTCACTTATACTGATCACCTGGTAACATGTCCCGTGTGTATTAAACAATCAGGGGAACACACTCTCTTCACTTATACTGTTCACCTGGTAACATGTCCCGTGTGTATAAAACAATCAGGGGAACACACTCTCCTCACTTATACTGTTCACCTGGTAACATGTCCCGTGTGTATTAAACAATCAGGGGAACACACTCTCTTCACTTATACTTTTCATCTGTTAACATGTCCCGTGTATAATAAACCATCAGGGGAACACAATTTCCTCACTTATACTGTTCATCTGGTAACATCTCCCGTGTATATTAAACCATCAGGGGAATACCGTCTCCTCACTTATACTGTTCACCTGGTAACATCTCCCGTGTATATTAAACCATCAGCGGAACACACTCTCCTCACTTATACTGTTCACCTGGTAACATGTCCCGTGCATATTAAACCATCAGGGGAAAGCACTCTCCTCACTTATACTGTTCACCTGGTAACATGTCCCGTGTATATTAAACCATCAGGGGAACACACTCTCCTCACTTATACTGATCACCTGGTGACATGTCCCGTGTGTATTAAACCATCAGGGAAACACACTCTCCTCACTTATACTGTTTACGTGGTAACATGTCCCTTGCGTGTAAATCAATCAGGGGAACACACTCTCATCACTTATACTGTTCACCTGGTAACATGTCCCGTGCGTGTTAAACCATCAGGGGAACACACTCTCCTCACTTATACTGTTCACCTGGTGACATGTCCCGTGCGTACTAAACAGTCAGGGTAACAATCTCTCCTCACTTATACTGTTCACCTGGCAACATGTCCCGTGTATACTAAACAATCAGGGGAACACACTCTCCTAATTTATATTGTTCACCTGGAAACATGTCCCGTGTATATTAAACCATCAGGGGAAAGCACTCTCCTCACTTATACTGTTCAGCTGGTAACATGTCCTGTTTGTTTTAAACCATCAGGGGATCTCACTCTCCTCACTTATACTGTTCTCCTGGTAACATGTCCTGTGTGTATTAAACAATCAGGGAAACACTCTCTCTTCACTTATACTGTTCACCTGGTAACATGTCCCATGTATATTAAACCATCAGGGGAACACACTCTCCTCACTTATACTGTTCACCTGGTAACATGTCCCGTGTGTATTAAACAATCAGGGGAACACACTCTCCTCACTTATACTGTTCACCTGGTAACATGTCCCATGCATATTAAACCATCAGGGGAACACACTCTCCTCACTTATACTGTTCACCTGGTAACATGTCCCATGCATATTAAACCATCAGGGGAACACACTCTCCTCACTTATACTGTTCACCTGGTAACATGTCCCGTGTGTATAAAACAATCAGGGGAACACACTCTCTTCACTTATGCTGTTCACCTGGTAACATGTCCCGCGTATATTAAACCATCAGGGGAACACACTCTCCTCACTTCTAGTCTTCCCCTGGTGACACATCCCGTCAGTATGAAACAATCATTGGATCACACTCTCCTCACTTATACTGTTCACCTGGTAACATGTCCCGTGCGTGTTAAACCATCAGGGGAACAAACTCTCCTCACTTATACTGTTCACCTGGTAACATGTCCCGTGTATATTAAACCATCAGGGGAACACACTCTCCTCACTTATACTGTTCACCCGGTGACATGTCCCGTGTTTATTAAACAATAAGGGGAACACACTCTCCGCACTTATACTGTTCACCTGGTAACATGTCCTGTGTGTATTAAACAATCTGGGGAACCCACTCTCCTCACTAATTCTGTTCAACTGGTGACATGTCCCGTGTGCATTAAACAGTCAGGGGAACACACTCTCCTCACTTATACTGTTCACCTGGTAACATGTCCCGTGTGTATTAAACAATCAGGGGAACACACTCTCCTCACTTATACTGTTCATCTGGTAACATGTCCCGTGTGTATTAAACAATCAGGGGAACACACTCTCCTCACTTATTCTGTTCACCTATTAACATGTCCCGTGTGTATTAAACAATCAGGGGAACACACTCTCCTCACTTATACTGTTCATCTGGTAACATGTCCCGTGTATATTAAACCCTCAGGGGAACACACTCTCCTCACTTCTACTGTTCACCTGGTAACATGTCCCGGGTGTATTAAAGCATCAGGGGCACACACTATCCTCACTTACACTGTTCACCTGGTAACATGTCCCGGGTGTATTAAACCATCAGGGGAACAAACTCTCCTCACTTATACTGTTCACCAGGTGACATGTCCCGTGTGTAATAAACAATCAGGGAACGCACTCTCCTCACTTATACTGTTCACCTGGTAACATGTCCCGTGAGTATTAAACAATCAGGGGAACACACTCTCCTCACTTATACTGTTCGCCTGGCAACATGTCCCGTGAGTATTAAACAATCAGGGGAACACACTCTCCTCACTTATATTATTCACCTGGTAACATGTCCCGTGAGTATTAAACAATCAGGGGAACACACTCTCCTCACTTATATTATTCACCTGGTAACATGTCCCGTGTGCATTAAACAATCATGGGAACACACTCTCCTCACTTATACTGTTCACCTGCTGACATGTCCCAAGTATATTAAACCATCAGGGGAACACACTCTCCTCACTTATATTGTTCACCTGGTAACATGTCCCGTGATTGTTAAACCATCAGGGGAACACACTCTCCTCACTTATACTGTTCACCTGGTAACATGTCCCGTGTGCATTAAACCATCAGTGGAACACTCTCTCCTCACTTATACTGTTCACCTGGTAACATGTCCCGTGAATATTAAACCATCAGGGGAAAGCACTCTCCTCACTTATACTGTTCACCTGGTAACATGTCCCGTGTGCATTAAACCATCAGTGGAACACTCTCTCCTCACTTATACTGTTCACCTGGTAACATGTCCTGTGTGCATTAAGTCATCAGGGGAACACACTCTCCTCACTTATACAGTTCACTTGGTGAAATGTCCCGTGCGTATTAAACCATCAGGGGAACACACTCTCCTCACTTATACTGTTCATCTGGTAACATGTCCAGTGAATATTAAACCATCAGGGGAACACATTCTCCTCACTTATACTGTTCACCTGGTAACATGTCCCATGCATATTAAACCATCAGGGGAACACACTCTCCTCACTTATACTGTTCACCTGGTAACATGTCCCATGCATATTAAACCATCAGGGGAACACACTCTCCTCACTTATACAGTTCACTTGGTGAAATGTCCCGTGCGTATTAAACCATCAGGGGAACACACTCTCCTCACTTATACTGTTCATCTGGTAACATGTCCAGTGAATATTAAACCATCAGGGGAACACATTCTCCTCACTTATCCTGTTCACCTGTTGACATGTCCCGTGTGTATTAAACAATCAGGGGAATTCACTCCCCTCACTTATACTGTTCACCTGGTATCATGTCGTGTGTATATTAAACCATCAGGGGAACACACTCTCCTCACTTTTACTGTTCACCTGGTAACATGTCCCGTGCGTGTTAAATCATCAGAGGAACACACTCTCCTCACTTATACTGTTCACTTGGTTACATGTCCCGTGCATATTAAACCATCAGGGGAACACACTCTCCTCACTTATACTGTTCACCTGCGGAAATGTCCCATCAGTATTAAACCATCAGGGGAACACACTCTCCTCACTTATACTGTTCACCTGGTAACATGTCCCGTGTGTATTAAACAATCAGGGGAACTCACTCTCCTCTCTTACACTGTTCATCTGGTGGCATGTCTCGTCAGTATTAAACCATAAGGGGAAGACACTCCCCTCACTTATACTGTTCACCTGGTAACATGTCCCGTGTGTATTAAACAATCAAGGGAACACACTCTCCTCACTTATACTGTTCACCTGGTAACATGTCCCGTGCGTATTAAACAATCAGGGGAACACACTCTCCTCACTTATATTGTTCACCTGGTAACATGTCCTGGGTATATTAAACCATCAGGGGAACACATTCTCCTCACTTATACTGTTGACCTGGTAACATGTCCCGTGTGTATTAAACAATCAAGGGAACACACTCTCCTCACTTATACTGTTCACCTGGTAACATGTACCGTGAGTATTAAACAATCAGGGGAACAGACTCTCCTCACTTATATTGTTCACCTGGTAACATGTCCCGAGTGTATTAAACAATCAAGGGAACACGCTCTCCTCACTTATATTGTTCACCTGGTAACATGCCCCGTGTATATTAAACCCTCAGGGGAATACAGTCTCCTCACCTATACTGTTCACCTGGTAACATGTCCCGTGTGTATTAAACAATCAGGGGAACACACTCTCCGCACTTATACTGTTCACCTGGTGACATGTCCCGTGTATATTAAACCATCAGGGGAACACACTATCCTCACTTATACTGTTCACCTGGTAACATGTCCCGTGTGTATTAAACAATCAGGGGAACACACTCTCCTCACTTATACTGTTTTCCTGGTAACATGTCCCGTGCGTGTTAAACCATCAGGGGAACACACTCTCCTCACTTATACTGTTCACCTGGCAACATGTCCCGTGAGTATTAAACAATCAGGGGAACACACTCTCCTCACTTATACTGTTCACCTGGTGACATGTCCCGTGTATATTAAACCATCAGAGGAACACACTCTCCTCACTTATACTGTTCACCTGGTGACATGTCCCGTGTATATTAAACCATCAGAGGAACACACTCTCCTCACTTATACTGTTCACCAGGTGACATGTCCCGTGCGTGTTAAACCATCAGGGGAACACACTCTCCTCACTTATACTGTTCACCTGGTAACATGTCCCGAGTGTATTAAACAATCAAGGGAACACACTCTCCTCACTTATACTGTTCACCTGGTAACATGTCCCGAGTGTATTAAACAATCAGGGGAACACACTCTCCTCACTTATATTGTTCACCTGGTAACATGTCCCGAGTGTATTAAACAATCAAGGGAACACACTCTCCTCACTTATACTGTTCACCTGGTAACATGTCCCGTGTATATTAAACCATCAGGGGAACACACTCTCCTCACTTATACTGTTTTCCTGGTAACATGTCCCGTGCGTGTTAAACCATCAGGGGAACACACTCTCCTCACTTATACTGTTCACCTGGTGACATGTCCCGTGTGTATTAAACAATCAGGGGAACACACTCTCCGCACTTATACTGTTCACCTGGTGACATGTCCCGTGTATATTAAACCATCAGAGGAACACACTCTCCTCACTTATACTGTTCACCAGGTGACATGTCCCGTGCGTGTTAAACCATCAGGGGAACACACTCTCCTCACTTATACTGTTCACCTGGTAACATGTCCCGTGAATATTAAACCATCAGGGGAAAGCACTCTCCTCACTTATACTGTTCACCTGGTAACATGTCCCGTGTGCATTAAACCATCAGGGGAACACACTCTCCTCACTTATACAGTTCACTTGGTGAAATGTCCCGTGCGTGTTAAACCATCAGGGGAACACACTCTCCTCACTTATACTGTTCATCTGGTAACATGTCCAGTGAATATTAAACCATCAGGGGAACACATTCTCCTCACTTATACTGTTCACCTGGTGACATGTCCCGTGTGTATTAAACAATCAGGGGAATTCACTCCCCTCACTTATACTGTTCACCTGGTAACATGTCCCGTGTGCATTAAACCATCATGGGAAAACACTCTCCTCACTATTCTGTTCACCTGGTAACATGTCCTGTGTGTATTAAACAATCAGGGGAACATACTCTCCTCACTTATACTGTACACCTGTTAACATGTCCTGTGCATATTAAACCATCATGGGAAAACACTCTCCTCACTATTCTGTTCACCTGGTAACATGTCCCGTGCGTATTAAACAATCAGGGGAACACACTCTCCTCACTTATACTGTTCACCTGGTGACATGTCCCGTGTCTATTAAACCATCAGGGGAACACACTCTCCTCACTTATACTGTTCACCTTGTCACATGTCCCGTGTGCATTAAACAATCAGGGAAACACTCTCTCCTCACATATACTGTTCACCTGGTAACATGTCCCGTGTGTATTAAACAATCAGGGGAACACCCTCTCCTCACTTCTACTGTTCACCTGGTAACAAGTCCTGTCTACATTAAACCATCAGGGAAAACACTCTCCTCACTATTCTGTTCACGTGGTAACATGTCCCGTGTGAATTAAACAATCAGGGGAACACACTCTCCTCACTTATACTGTTCATCTGGTAAAATGTCCCGTGTATATTAAACCATCAGGGGAACACACTCTCCTCACTTATACTGTTCACCTGGTAACATGTCCTGTGTATATTAAACCATCAGGGGAACACACTCTCTTCACTTATACTGTTCACCTGGTAACATGTCCCGTGTATTTGAAACCATCAGGGGAACACACTCTCCTCACTTATACTGTTCATCTGGTAAAATGTCCCGTGTATATTAAACCATCAGGGGAACACACTCTCCTCACTTATACTGTTCACCTGGTAACATGTCCCGTGCATGTTAAACCATCAGGGGAACACACTCTCCTCACTTATACTGTTCACCTGGTAACATGTCCCATGAATATTAAACCATCAGGGGAAAGCACTCTCCTCACTTATACTGTTCACCTGGTAACATGTCCCGTGTGCATTAAACCATCAGTGGAACACTCTCTCCTCACTTATACTGTTCACCTGGTAACATGTCCTGTGTGCATTAAATCATCAGGGGAACACACTCTCCTCACTTATACAGTTCACTTGGTGAAATGTCCCGTGCGTATTAAACCATCAGGGGAACACAGTCTCCTCACTTATACTGTTCACCTGGTAATATGTCCCGTGCATATTAAACCATCAGGGGAACACGCTCTCCTCACTTAGACTGTTCATCTGGTAACATGTCCAGTGAATATTAAACCATCAGGGGAACACATTCTCCTCACTTATCCTGTTCACCTGGTGACATGTCCCGTGTGTATTAAACAATCAGGGGAATTCACTCCCCTCACTTATACTGTTCACCTGGTAACATGTCCCGTGCGTGTTAAATCATCAGAGGAACACACTCTCCTCACTTATACTGTTCACTTGGTTACATGTCCCGTGCATATTAAACCATCAGGGGAACACACTCTCCTCACTTATACTGTTCACCTGCGGAAATGTCCCGTGTGTATTAAACCATCAGGGGAACACACTCTCCTCACTTATACTGTTCACCTGGTAACATGTCCCGTGTGTATTAAACCATCAGGGGAACACACTCTCCTCACTTATACTGTTCACCTGGTAACATGTCCCGTGTGTATTAAACAATCAGGGGAACTCACTCTCCTCACTTATACTGTTCATCTGGTGGCATGTCTCGTCAGTATTAAACCATAAGGGGAACACACTCTCCTCACTTATACTGTTCACCTGGTAACATGTCCCGTGTGTATTAAACAATCAAGGGAACACACTCTCCTCACTTATACTGTTCACCTGGTAACATGTCCCGTGTGTATTAAACCATCAGGGGAACTCACTCTCCTCGCTTATACTGTTCATCTGGTAAAATGTCCCGTGTATATTAAACCATCAGGGGAAAGCACTCTCCTCACTTATACTGTTCATCTGGTAACATGTCCCGTGTGTATTAAACAATCAAGGGAACACACTCTCCTCACTTATACTGTTCACCTGGTAACATGTCCCGTGTATTTGAAACCATCAGGGGAACACACTCTCCTCACTTATACTGTTCATCTGGTAAAATGTCCCGTGTATATTAAACCATCAGGGGAAAGCACTCTCCTCACTTATACTGTTCATCTGGTAACATGTCCCGTGTGTATTAAACAATCAAGGGAACACACTCTCCTCACTTATACTGTTCACCTGGTAACATGTCCCGTGTATTTGAAACCATCAGGGGAACACACTCTCCTCACTTATACTGTTCACCTGGTAACATGTCCCGTGTGTATTAAACAATCAGGGGAACACACTCTCCTCACTTATACTGTTCACCTGGTAACATGTCCGGTGTATATTAAACCTTCAGGGGAACACACTCTCCTCACTTATACTGTTCACCTGGTAACATGTCCCGTGTATATTAAACCATCAGGGGAACACACTCTCCTCACTTATACTGTTCACCTGGTAACATGTCCCGTGTATATTAAACCATCAGGGGAACACACTCTCCTCACTTATACTGTTCACCTGGTAACATGTCCCGTTTATATTAAACCATCAGGGGAACACACTCTCCTCACTTATACTGTTCACCTGGTAACATGTCCTGTGTGCATTAAACCATCAGGGGAACACACTCTCTTCAATTATACTGTTCACCTGGCAATATGTCCCGTGTATATTAAACCGTCAGTGGAAAACACTCTCCTCACTTATACTGTTCACCTGGTAACATGTCCCGTGTCTCTTAATCCATCAGGGGAAAACACTCTCCTCACTTATACTGTTCACCTGGTAACATGTCCCGTGTATATTAAACCATCAGGGGAACACACTCTCCTCACGTATACTGTTCACCTGGTAACATGTCCCGTTTATATTAAACCATCAGGGGAACACACTCTCCTCACTTATACTGTTCACCTGGTAACATGTCCCGTGTATATTAAACAATCAGGGAAACACACTCTCCTCACTTATACTGTTCACCTGGTAACATGTCCCGTGTGTATTAAACCATCAGGGGAACACACTCTCCGCACTTATACTGTTCACCTGGTAACATATCCCGTGAGTATTAAACAATCAGGGGAAAACACTCTCCTCACTTATACTGTTCACCTGGTGACATGTCCCGTGTGTATTAAACAATCAGGGGAACACACTCTACGCACTTATACTGTTCATCTGGTAACATGTCCCGTGTATATTAAACCATCAGAGGAACACACTCTCCTCACTTATACTGTTCACCAGGTGACATGTCCCGTGCGTGTTAAACCATCAGGGGAACACACTCTCCTCACTTATACTGTTCACCTGCGGAAATGTCCCATCAGTATTAAACCATCAGGGGAACACAATCTCCTCACTTATACTGTTCACCTGGTAACATGTCCCGTGTGTATTAAACAATCAGGGGAACTCACTCTCCTCACTTATACTGTTCACCAGGTGACATGTCCCGTGCGTGTTAAACCATCAGGGGAACACACTCTCCTCACTTATACTGTTCACCTGCGGAAATGTCCCATCAGTATTAAACCATCAGGGGAACACAATCTCCTCACTTATACTGTTCACCTGGTAACATGTCCCGTGTGTATTAAACAATCAGGGGAACACACGCTCCTCACTTATACTGTTCACCTGGTAACATGTCCCGTGCGTATTAAACAATCAGGGGAACACTCTCTCCTCACTTATATTGTTCACCTGGTAACATGTCCTGTGTATATTAAACCATCAGGGGAACACATTCTCCTCACTTATACTGTTCACCTGGTAACATGTCCCGTGAGTATTAAACAATCAGGGGAACACACTCTCCTCACTTATACTGTTCACCTGGTAACATGTCCCGTGTATTTGAAACCATCAGGGGAACACACTCTCCTCACTTATACTGTTCACCTGGTAACATGTCCCGTGTGTATTAAACAATCAAGGGAACACACTCTCCTCACTTATACTGTTCACCTGGCAACATGTCCCGTGAGTATTAAACAATCAGGGGAACACACTCTCCTCACTTATACTGTTCACCTGGTAACATGTCCCGTGTATTTGAAACCATCAGGGGAACACACTCTCCTCACTTATACTGTTCATCTGGTAACATGTCCCGTGTATATTAAACCATCAGGGGAACACACTCTCCTCACTTATACTGTTCACCTGGTAACATGTCCTGTGTATATTAAACCATCAGGGGAACACACTCTCTTCCCTTATACTGTTCACCTGGTAACATGTCCCGTGTATTTGAAACCATCAGGTGAACACACTCTCCTCACTTATACTGTTCATCTGGTAAAATGTCCCGTGTATATTAAACCATCAGGGGAACACACTCTCCTCACTTCTACTGTTCACCTGGTAACATGTCCTGTGTATATTAAACCATCAGGGGAACACACTCTCTTCACTTATACTGTTCACCTGGAAACATGTCCCGTGTATATTAAACCATCAGGGGAACACACTCTCCTCACTTATACTGTTCACCTGGTAACATGTCCCGTGCGTATTAAACAAGCAGGGGAACACACTCTCCTCACTGAAATTGTTCACCTGGTAACACGTCCTGTGTATATTAAACCATCAGGGGAACACATTCTCCTCACTTATACTGTTCACCTGGTAACATGTCCCGTGTGTATTAAACAATCAAGGGAACACACTCTCCTCACTTATATTGTTCACCTGGTAACATGTCCCGTGTATATTAAACCATCAGGGGAATACAGTCTCCTCACTTATACTGTTCACCTGGTAACATGTCCCGTGTGTATTAAACAATCAGGGGAACAAACTCTCCTCACTTATATTGTTCACCTGGTAACATGTCCCGTGTATATTAAACCATCAGGGGAACACACTCTCCTCACTTATACTGTTCACCTGGTAACATGTCCCGTGAGTATTAAACAATCAGGGGAACACACTCTCCTCACTTCTACTGTTCACCTGGCAACATGTCCCGTGAGTATTAAACAATCAGGGGAAAACACTCTCCTCACTTATACTGTTCACCTGGTGACATGTCCCGTGTGTATTAAACAATCAGGGGAACACACTCTCCGCACTTATACTGTTCACCTGGTGACATGTCCCGTGTATATTAAACCATCAGAGGAACACACTCTCCTCACTTATACTGTTCACCTGGTAACATGTCCCGAGTGTTTTCAACAATCAAGGGAACACACTCTCCTCACTTATATTGTTCACCTGGTAACATGTCCCGTGTATATTAAACCATCAGGGGAATACAGTCTCCTCACTTATACTGTTCACCTGGTAACATGTCCCGTGTATATTAAACCATCTGGGGAACACACTATCCTCACTTATACTGTTCACCTGGTAACATGTCCCGTGTGTAATAAACAATCAGGGGAACACACTCTCCTCACTTATACTGTTCACCTGGTAACATGTCCCGTGCGTGTTAAACCATCAGGGGAACACACTCTCCTCTCTTATACTGTTCACCTGGTGACATGTCCCGTGTGTATTAAACAATCAGGGGAACACACTCTCCGCACTTATACTGTTCACCTGGTGACATGTCCCGTGTATATTAAACCATCAGAGGAACACACTCTCCTCACTTATACTGTTCACCTGGTAACATGTCCCGTGTGTAATAAACAATCAGGGGAACACACTCTCCTCACTTATACTGTTCACCTGGTAACATGTCCCGTGCGTGTTAAACCATCAGGGGAAAGCAGTCTCCTCACTTATACTGTTCACCTGGTAACATGTCCTGTGTGCATTAAACCATCAGTGGAACACTCTCTCCTCACTTATACTGTTCACCTGGTGACATGTCCCGTGTATATTAAACCATCAGAGGAACACACTCTCCTCACTTATACTGTTCACCTGGTAACATGTCCTGTGTATATTAAACCATCAGGGGAACACACTCTCCTCACTTATACTCTTCACCAGGTAACATGTCCTGTGTATATTAAACCTTATGGGGAACACACTCTCCTCACTTATACTGTTCCCCTGGTGACATGTCCCGTGTATATTAAACCATCAGGGGAACACACTCTGCTCACTTATACTGTTCACCTGGTGACATGTCCCGCGTATATTAAACCATCATGGGAACATACTCTCCTCACTTATACTGTTCACCTGGTTACATGTCCCGTGCGTATTAATCCATCAGTGGAACACACTCTCCTCACTTGTACTGTTCGCCTGGTAACATGTCCCGTGTGCATTAAACAATCAGGGAACACACTCTCCTCAGTTATTCTGTTCACCTGGTGACATGTCCCGTGTGTATTAAACAATCAGGGGAACACACTCTCCTCACTTATACTGTTCACCTGGTAACATGTCCCGTGTGCATTAAACCATCATGGGAAAACACTCTCCTCACTATTCTGTTCATCTAGTAACATGTCCCGTGTGTATTAAACAATCAGGGGAACACACTCTCCTCACTTATACTGTTCACCTGGTAACATGTCCCATGTATATGAAACCATCAGGGGAACACAGTCTCGTCACTTCTACTGTTCACCTGGTAACATGTCCCGTGCGTATTAAACCATCAGGGGAACACACTCTCCTCACTTCTACTGTTCACCTGGTAACATGTCCCGTGCGTATTAAACAATCAGGGGAACACACTCTCCTCACTTATACTGTTCACCTGGTAACATGTCCCGTGTACATTAAACCATCAGGGGAACACACTCTCCTCACTTATACTGTTCACCTGGTAACATGTCCCGTGTATATGAAACCATCATGGGAACACACTCTCCTCACTTCTAATGTTCAACTGGTAACATGTCCCGTGCGTATTAAACAATCAGGGGAACACACTCTCCTCACTTATACTGTTCACCTGGTAACATGTCCTGTGTTTATTAAACCATCAGGGGAACACACTCTCTTCACTTATACTGTTCACCTGGTAACATGTCCTGTGTACATGAAACCATCATGGGAACAGACTCTCTTCACTTATACTGTTCACCTGGTAACATGTCCCGTGCGTATTAAACAATCAGGGGAACACACTCTCCTCACTTATACTGTTCACCTGGTAACATGTCCTGTGTTTATTAAACCATCAGGGGAACACACTCTCCTCACTTATACTGTTCACCTGGTAACATGTCCCGTGTATATTAAACCATCAGGGGAACACACTCTTCTCACTTATACTGTTCACCTGGTGACAGGTTCCGTGTATATTAAACCATCAGGGGAACACACTCTCCTCACTTATACTGTTCACCTGGTAACATGTCCCGTGTATGTTAAACCATCAGGGGAATACACTCTCCTCACTTATACTGTTCACCTGGTGACATTTCCCGTGTGCATTAAACAGTCAGGGGAAAACACTCTCCTCACTTATACTGTTCACCTGGTAACATGTCCCGTGTATGTTAAACCATCAGGGGAATACACTCTCCTCACTTATACTGTTCACCTGGTGACATTTCCCGTGTGCATTAAACAGTCAGGGGAAAACACTCTCCTCACTTATACTGTTCACCTGGTAACATGTCCCGTGTATGTTAAACCATCAGGGGAATACACTCTCCTCACTTATACTGTTCACCTGGTGACATTTCCCGTGTGCATTAAACAGTCAGGGCAAAACACTCTCCTCACTTATACTATTCATCCGGTAACGTGTCCCGTGTATGTTAAACCATCAGGGGAAAACACTCTCCTCACTTATACTGTTCACCTGGTGACAGGTCCCGTGTATATTAAACCATCAGGGGAACACACTCTCCTCACTTATACTGTTCACCTGGTAACATGTCCCGTGTATGTTAAACCATCAGGGGAAAACACTCTCCTCACTTATACTCTTCATCAGGTAACGTGTCCCGTGTATATTAACCCATCAGGGGAACACACTCTCCTCACTTATACTGTTCACCTGGTGACATGTCCCGATTGTATTAAACAATCAGGGGAACGCACTCTCCTCACTTCTGCTCTTCACCTGGTAACATGTCCCGTGTATATTAAATCATCAGGGCAACACTCTCTCCTCACTTATACTCTTCACCAGGTAACATGTCCTGTCAGTATTAAACAATCAGGGGAACACACTCTCCTCACTTATAATGTTCACCTGGTAATATGTTCTGTGTATATTAAACCATCAGGGGAACACACTCTCCTCACTTATACTGTTCACATGGTGACATGTCCGGTGTATATTAAACCATCAGGGGAACACACTCTCCTCACTTATAATGTTCACCTGGTAATATGTTCTGTGTATATTAAACCATCAGGGGAACACACTCTCCTCACTTATACTGTTCACATGGTGACATGTCCGGTGTATATTAAACCATCAGGGGAACACACTCTCCTCACTTATAATGTTCACCTGGTAATATGTCCCGTGTATATTAAACAATCAGGGGAACACACTCTCCTCACTTATACTGTTCACCTGGTAATATGTCCCGTGTCTATTAAACAATCAGGGGAACACCCTCTCCTCACTTATACTGTTCACCTGGTAACATGTCCCGTGTATATGAAACCATTATGGGAACACACTCTCCTCACTTCTACTGTTTTTCTGGTAACATGTCCCGTGAGCATTAAACCATCAGGGGAACACACTCTCCTCACTTATACTGTTCACCTGGTGACATGTCCCGTGCGTATTAAACAATCAGGGGAACACACTCTGCTCACTTACACTGTTCACCTGGTAACATGTCGCGTGTATAATAAACCATCAGGGGAACACACTCTCCTCACTTATACTGTTCACCTGGTAACATGTCCCGTGTATGTTAAACCATCAGGGGAACACACTCTCCTCACTTATACTGTTCACCTGGTAACATGTCCCGTGTATGTTAAACCATCAGGGGAACACACTCTCCACACTTATACTGTTCACCTGGTAACATGTCCCGTGTATGTTAAACCATCAGGGGAACACACTCTCCACACTTATACTGTTCACCTGGTAACATGTCCCGTGTATGTTAAACAATCAGGGGAACACACTCTCCTCACTTCGGCTCTTCACCTGGTAACATGTCCCGTGTATATTAAATCATCAGGGGAACTCACTCTCCTCACTTATACTGTTCACCTGGTAACATGTCCCGTGCGCATTAAACCATCAGGGGAAAACACTCTCCTCACTATTCTGTTCACCTGGTAACATGTCCCGTGTATATTAACAATCAGGGGGACACACTCTCCTCACTTATACTGTTCACCTGGTGACATGTCCCGTGCGTATTAAACAATCAGGGGAACACACTCTCCTCATTTATACTGTTCACCTGGTAACATGTCCTGTGTGTATTAAACCATCAGGGGGACACACTCTCCTCACTTATACTGTTCACCTGGTAACATGTCCTGTGTGTATTAAACAATCAGGGGAACACACTCTCCTCACTTATACTGTTTACCTGGTAACATGTCCTGTGTATATTGAACCATCAGGAGAACATACTCTCCTCACTTATACTGTTCACCTGGTAACATGTCCCGTGTGTATTAAAACATCGGGGGAACACATTGTCCTCACGTATGCTGTTCACCTGGTTACATCTCCTGTGTATATTAAACAATCAGGGGAACACACTCTCCTCACTTATACTGTTCACCTGGTGACATGTCCCGTGCGTATTAAACAATCAGGGGAACACACTCTCCTCATTTATACTGTTCACCTGGTAACATGTCCTGTGTGTATTAAACAATCAGGGGAACACACTCTCCTCACTTATACTGTTCACCTGGTAACATGTCCCGTGTATATTAAACAATCAGGGGAACACACTCTCCTCATTTATACTGTTCACCTGGTAACATGTCCCGTGTGTATTAAAACATCAGGGGAACATACTCTCCTCACTTATACTGTTCACCTGGTAACATGTCCCGTGTGTATTAAATAATCAGGGGAACACACTCTCCTCACTTGTTCTATTCACGTGGTAACATGTCCCGTGTACATTAAACCATCAGGGGAACACAATCGCCTCTCTTATACTTTTCACCTGGTGACACGTCCTGTCAGTATTAAACCATCAGGGGAACACATTCTCCTGACTTATACTGTTCACCTGGTAACATGTCCTGTGCGTATTAAACCATCATGGGAACACACTCTCCTCACTTATACTGTTCATCTGGTAACGTGTCCCGTGCGTATTACACCATCAGGGGAACACACTCTCATCACTTATACAGTTCATCTGGTAACATGTCCTGTGTGCATTAAACCACCAGGAGAACACACTCTCCTCACTTCTACTGTTCACCAGGTAACATGTCCTGTCTATATTAAACCATCAGGGGAAAACATTCTCCTCACTTATACTGTTCACCTGGTGACATGTCCTGTTTATATTAAACAATCAGGGGAACACACTCTCCTCACTTATACTGTTCACCGAGTGACATGTCCTGTGTATATTAAACCATCAGGGGAACACACTCTCCTCACTTACACTGTTCACCTGGTGACATGTCCCGTGTGTATTAAACCATCAGGGGAACACAATCTGCTCACTGATACTGTTCAGGTGGTAACATGTCCCGTGTATATTAAAACACCAGCGGAACACACTCTCCTCACTTATACTGTTCACCAGGTAACACGTCCCGTCTATATTAAACCATCAGGGGAAAACATTCTCCTCAATTATACTGTTCACCTGGTAACATGTCCTGTTTATATTAAACAATCAGGGGAACACACTCTCCTCACTTATAATGTTCACCGAGTGACATGTCCTGTGTATATTAAACCATCAGGGGAACACACTCTCCTCACTTCTACTGTTCACCTGGTAACATTTCCCGTGTGTATTAAACAATCAGTGGAACAAACTCTGCTCACTTATACTGTTCACCTGGTAACATGTCCTGTTTATATTAAACAATCAGGGGAACACACTCTCCTCACTTATACTGTTCACCGAGTGACATGTCCTGTGTATATTAAACCATCAGGGGAACACAATCTGCTCACTTATACTGTTCACGTGGTAACATGTCCCGTGTATATTAAAACACCAGGGGAACACACTCTCCTCACTTATACTGTTCACCAGGTAACATGTCCTGTCTATATTAAACCATCAGAGGAAAACATTCTCCTCACTTATACTGTTCACCTGGTGACATGTCCCGTCTATATTAAACCATCAGGGGAAAACATTCTCCTCACTTATACTGTTCAACTGGTGACATGTCCCGTGTATATTAAACCATCAGGGGAAAACATTCTCCTCAATTATACTGTTCACCTGGTGACATGTCCCAAGTGTATTAAACCATCAGGGGAACACACTCTCCCCACTTATACTGTTCACCTGGTGACGTGTCCCGTGTATATTAAACCATGAGGGGAACACACTCTCCTCTCGTATGCTGTTCACCTGGTGACATGTCCCCTGTGTATTAAACAATCAGGGGAACACACTCTCCTCACTTATACTGTTCACTTGGGAACATGTCCTGTGTATATTAAACCATCAGGGGAACACACTCTCCTCACTTATACTGTTTACCTGGTAACATTTCCTGTGTGTATTAAACCATCAGGGGAACACACTCTCCTCACTTATACTGTTCACTTGGGAACATGTCCTGTGTATATTAAACCATCAGGGGAACACACTCTCCTCACTTATACTGTTCACCTGGTAACATGTCCTGTATAGATTAAACCATCAGGGGAACACACTCTCCTCACTTATAGAGTTCACCTGGTAACATGTCCCGTGTGTATTAAACCATCAGGGGAACACACTCTGCTCACTTATACTGTTCACCTGGTAACATGTCCTGTGTAGATTAAACCATCAGCGGAACACAGTCTCCTCACTTATCCTGTTCACCTGGTAACATGTCCTGTGTGCATTAAACCATCAGGGGAACACTGTCTCCTCACTTGTACTGTTCACCTGGTGACATGTCCTGTGTATATTAAACAATCAGGGGAACAAACTCTCCTCACATATACTGTTCACCTGGTGACATGTCCCGTGCGTATTAAACCTTCAGGGGAACACACTCTCCTCACTTACACTGTTCACCTGGTGACATGTCCCGCATGTATTAAACAATCAGGGGAACTCACTCCCCTCACTTATGCTGTTCACCTGGTAACATGTCCCGTGTATATTAAACCACCAGGGGAACACACTCTCCTCACTTATACTGCTCATCCGGTAACATGTCCTGTGTATATTAAACCACCAGGGGAACACACTCTCCTCACTTATACTGCTCATCTGGTAACATGTCCCGTGTATATTAAACCATCAGGGGAACAGAATCTGCTCAGTTATAGAGTTCACCTGCTAACATGTCCCATGTATATTAAACCATCAGGGGAACACACTCTGCTCACTTATACAGTTCATCTGGTAACATGTCCTGTGTATATTAAACCATCAGGGGAACACACTCTCCTCACATATACTGTTTACCTGGTAACATGTCCTGTGTATATTAAACCATCAGGGGAACACACTGTCCGGACTTATACTTTTCACCTGGTAACATGTCCTGTGTATATTAAACCATCAGGAGAACACACTCTCCTCACTTATACTGATCACCTGGCAACATGTCCTGTGTATATTATACCATCAGGGGAACACACTCTCCTCACTTATACTGTTCACCTGGTAACATGTCCTGTGTATATTAAACCATCAGGGGAACACACTCTCCTCACTTAAACTGTTCACCTGGTAACATGTCCTGTGTATATTAAACAATCAGGGGAACACACTCTCCTCACTTAAACTGTTCACCTGGTGACATGTCCCGTGTGCATTAAACCAACAGGGGAAGACACTCTGCTCACTTATACTGTTCACCTGGTAACATGTCCTGTGTATATTAAACCATCAGGGGAACACACTCTCCTCACTTATACTGTTCACCTGGTAACATGTCCCGTGTATATTAAACAATCAGGGGAACACACTCTCCTCACTTATACTGTTCACCTGGTGACATGTCCCGTGTGCATTAAACCAACACGGGAACACACTCTCCTCACTTATACTGTTCACCTGGTGACATGTCCCGTGTGCATTAAACCAACAGGGGAACACACTCTCCTCACTTATACTGTTCACCTGGTAACATGTCCTGTGTATATTAAACAATCAAGAGAACACACTCTCCTCACTTATACTGTTCACCTGGTAACATGTCCTGTTTATATTAAACAATCAGGGGAACACACTCTCCTCACTAATACTGTTCACCTGGTAGCATGTCCTGCGTATATTAAACAATCATGAGAACACACTCTCCTCACTTATACTGTTCACCTGGTGACATGTCCCGTGTGTATTAAACCATCAGGGGAACACAATCTGCTCACTTATACTGTTCACGTGGTAACATGTCCCGTGTATATTAAACCATCAGGGGAACACACTCTCCTCACTTACACTGTTCACCTGGTGACATGTCCCGTGTGTATTAAACCATCAGGGGAACACAATCTGCTCACTTATACTGTTCACGTGGTAACATGTCCCGTGTATATTAAACCATCAGGGGAACACACTCTCCTCACTTACACTGTTCACCTGGTGACATGTCCCGTGTGTATTAAACCATCAGGGGAACACACTCTCCTCACTTATACTGTTCACCTGGTAACATGTCCCGTCTCTTTTAAACCATCAGGGGAAAACATTCTCCTCACTTATACTGTTCACCTGGTGACATGTCCCGTCTATATTAAACCATCAGGGGAAAACATTCTCCTCACTTGTACTGTTCAACTGGTGACATGTCCCGTGTATATTAAACCATCAGGGGAAAACATTCTCCTCAATTATACTGTTCACCTGGTGACGTGTCCCGTGTATATTAAACCATGAGGGGAACAGACTCTCCTATCGTATGCTGTTCACCTGGTGACATGTCCCCTGTGTTTTCAACCATCAGGGGAACACACTCTCCTCACTTATACTGTTCACTTGGGAACATGTCCTGTGTATATTCAACCATCAGGGGAACACACTCTCCTCACTTATACTGTTTACCTGGTAACATGTCCTGTGTGTATTAAAACATCAGGGGAACACAATCTCCTCACTTCTACTGTTCACCTGGTAACATTTCCCGTGTGTATTAAACAATCAGTGGAACAAACTCTGCTCACTTATACTGTTCACCTGGTAACATGTCCTGTATAGATTAAACCATCAGGGGAACACACCCTCCTCACTTATAGAGTTCACCTGGTAACATGTCCCGTGTGTATTAAACCATCAGGGGAACACACTCTGCTCACTTATACTGTTCACCTGGTAACATGTCCTGTGTATATTAAACCATCAGGGGAACACAGTCTCCTCAGTTATACTGTTCACCTGGTAACATGTCCTGTGTGCATTAAACCATCAGGGGAACACAGTCTCCTCACTTGTACTGTTCACCTGGTGACATGTCCCGTGTGTATTAAACAATCAGGGAAACACAGTCTGCTCACTTATGCAGTTCATCTGGTAACATGTCCTGTGTATATTAAACAATCAGGGGAACACACTCTCCTCACATATACTGTTCACCTGGTGACATGTCCCGTGCGTATTAAACCATCAGGGGAACACACTCTCCTCACTTACACTGTTCACCTGGTGACATGTCCCGTATGTATTAAACCATCAGGGGAACTCACTCTCCTCACTTATGCTGTTCACCTGGTAACATGTCCCGTGTATATTAAACCACCAGGGGCACACCCTCTCCTCACTTATACTGCTCATCTGGTAACATGTCCCGTGTGCATTAAACAATCAAGGGAACACATTCTCCTCACTTATACTATTCACCTGGTAACATGTCCCGTTCGTATTAAACCATCAGGGGAACACATTCCCCTCACTTCTACTGCTCATCTGGTAACATGTCCTGTGTATATTAAACCATCAGGGGAACACACTCTCCTCACTTATACTGTTCACCTGGTAACATTTCCCGTGTGTATTAAACAATCAGGGGAACAAACTCTGCTCACTTCTACTGTTCACCTGGTAACATGTCCCGTGTCTATTTAACCATCAGGGGAAGACACTCTCATCACTTATACAGTTCATCTGGTAACATGTCCTGTGTGCATTAAACCACCAGGAGAACACACTCTCCTCACTTAAACTGTTCACCTGGTGACATGTATCGTGTATATTAAAACACCAGGGGAAAACATTCTCCTCACTTATACTGTTCACCTGGTGACATGTCCTGTTTATATTAAACAATCAGGGGAACACACTCTCCTCACTTATACTGTTCACCGAGTGACATGTCCTGTGTATATTAAACCATCAGGGGAACACACTCTCCTCACTTACACTGTTCACCTGGTGACATGTCCCGTGTGTATTAAACCATCAGGGGAACACAATCTGCTCACTGATACTGTTCAGGTGGTAACATGTCCCGTGTATATTAAAACACCAGCGGAACACAATCTCCTCACTTCTTCTGTTCACCAGGTAACAAGTCCCGTCTATATTAAACCATCAGGGGAAAACATTCTCCTCAATTATACTGTTCACCTGGTAACATGTCCTGTTTATATTAAACAATCAGGGGAACACACTCTCCTCACTTATACTGTTCACCGAGTGACATGTCCTGCGTATATTAAACAATCATGAGAACACACTCTCCTCACTTATACTGTTCACCTGGTAACATTTCCTGTTTATATTAAACCATCAGGGGAACACACTCTCCTCACTTACACTGTTCACCTGGTGACATGTCCCGTGTGTATTAAACCATCAGGGGAACACAATCTGCTCACTTATACTGTTCACGTGGTAACATGTCCCGTGTATATTAAACCATCAGGGGAACACACTCTCCTCACTTACACTGTTCACCTGGTGACATGTCCCGTGTGTATTAAACCATCAGGGGAACACAATCTGCTCACTTATACTGTTCACGTGGTAACATGTCCCGTGTATATTAAACCATCAGGGGAACACACTCTCCTCACTTACACTGTTCACCTGGTGACATGTCCCGTGTGTATTAAACCATCAGGGGAACACACTCTCCTCACTTATACTGTTCACCTGGTAACATGTCCCGTCTCTTTTAAACCATCAGGGGAAAACATTCTCCTCACTTATACTGTTCAACTGGTGACATGTCCCGTGTATATTAAACCATCGGGGGAAAACATTCTCCTCACTTGTACTGTTCAACTGGTGACATGTCCCGTGTATATTAAACCATCGGGGGAAAACATTCTCCTCACTTGTACTGTTCAACTGGTGACATGTCCCGTGTATATTAAACAATCAGGGGAAAACATTCTCCTCAATTATACTGTTCACCTGGTGACGTGTCCCGTGTATATTAAACCATGAGGGGAACAGACTCTCCTATCGTATGCTGTTCACCTGGTGACATGTCCCCTGTGTTTTCAACCATCAGGGGAACACACTCTCCTCACTTATACTGTTCACTTGGGAACATGTCCTGTGTATATTCAACCATCAGGGGAACACACTCTCCTCACTTATACTGTTTACCTGGTAACATGTCCTGTGTGTATTAAAACATCAGGGGAACACAATCTCCTCACTTCTACTGTTCACCTGGTAACATTTCCCGTGTGTATTAAACAATCAGTGGAACAAACTCTGCTCACTTATACTGTTCACCTGGTAACATGTCCTGTATAGATTAAACCATCAGGGGAACACACCCTCCTCACTTATAGAGTTCACCTGGTAACATGTCCCGTGTGTATTAAACCATCAGGGGAACACACTCTGCTCACTTATACTGTTCACCTGGTAACATGTCCTGTGTATATTAAACCATCAGGGGAACACAGTCTCCTCAGTTATACTGTTCACCTGGTAACATGTCCTGTGTGCATTAAACCATCAGGGGAACACAGTCTCCTCACTTGTACTGTTCACCTGGTGACATGTCCCGTGTGTATTAAACAATCAGGGAAACACAGTCTGCTCACTTATGCAGTTCATCTGGTAACATGTCCTGTGTATATTAAACAATCAGGGGAACACACTCTCCTCACATATACTGTTCACCTGGTGACATGTCCCGTGCGTATTAAACCATCAGGGGAACACACTCTCCTCACTTACACTGTTCACCTGGTGACATGTCCCGTATGTATTAAACCATCAGGGGAACTCACTCTCCTCACTTATGCTGTTCACCTGGTAACATGTCCCGTGTATATTAAACCACCAGGGGCACACCCTCTCCTCACTTATACTGCTCATCTGGTAACATGTCCCGTGTGCATTAAACAATCAAGGGAACACATTCTCCTCACTTATACTATTCACCTGGTAACATGTCCCGTTCGTATTAAACCATCAGGGGAACACATTCCCCTCACTTCTACTGCTCATCTGGTAACATGTCCTGTGTATATTAAATCATCAGGGGAACACACTCTCCTCACTTATACTGTTCACCGAGTGACATGTCCTGTGTATATTAAACCATCAGGGGAACACACTATCCTCACTTACACTGTTCACCTGGTGACATGTCCCGTGTGTATTAAACCATCAGGGGAACAAACTCTGCTCACTTCTACTGTTCACCTGGTAACATGTCCCGTGTCTATTTAACCATCAGGGGAACACACTCTCATCACTTATACAGTTCATCTGGTAACATGTCCTGTGTGCATTAAACCACCAGGAGAACACACTCTCCTCACTTATACTGTTCACCTGGTGACATGTCCTGTTTATATTAAACAATCAGGGGAACACACTCTCCTCACTTATACTGTTCACCGAGTGACATGTCCTGTGTATATTAAACCATCAGGGGAACACACTATCCTCACTTACACTGTTCACCTGGTGAAATGTCCCGTGTGTATTAAACCATCAGGGGAACACAATCTGCTCACTGATACTGTTCAGGTGGTAACATGTCCCGTGTATATTAAAACACCAGCGTAACACAATCTCCTCACTTCTTCTGTTCACCAGGTAACAAGTCCCGTCTATATTAAACCATCAGGGGAAAACATTCTCCTCAATTATACTGTTCACCTGGTAACATGTCCTGTTTATATTAAACAATCAGGGGAACACACTCTCCTCACTTATACTGTTCACCGAGTGACATGTCCTGTGTATATTAAACCATCAGGGGAACACACTCTCCTCACTTATACTGTTCACCTGGTGACATGTCCCGAGTGTATTAAACCATCAGGGGAACACAATCTGCTCACTTATACTGTTCACGTGGTAACATGTCCCGTGTATATTAAAACACCAGGGGAACACACTCTCCTCACTTATACTGTTCACCTGGTGACATGTCCCGTCTATATTAAACCATCAGGGGAAAACATTCTCCTCACTTATACTGTTCAACTGGTGACATGTCCCGTGTATATTAAACCATCAGGGGAAAACATTCTCCTCAATTATACTGTTCACCTGGTGACATGTCCCAAGTGTATTAAACCATCAGGGGAAGACACTCTCCTCACCTATACTGTTCACCTGGTGACGTGTCCCGTGTATATTAAACCATGAGGGGAACAGACTCTCCTCTCGTATGCTGTTCAACTGGTGACATGTCCCCTGTGTATTAAACAATCAGGGGAACACACTCTCCTCACTTATACTGTTCACTTGGGAACATGTCCTGTGTATATTAAACCATCAGGGGAACACACTCTCCTCACTTATACTGTTTACCTGGTAACATTTCCTGTGTGTATTAAACCATCAGGGGAACACACTCTCCTCACTTCTACTGTTCACCTGGTAACATTTCCCGTGTGTATTAAACAATCAGTGGAACAAACTCTGCTCACTTATACTGTTCACCTGGTAACATGTCCCGTGTATATTAAACCATCAGGGGAACACACTCTCCTCACTTATAGAGTTCACCTGGTAACATGTCCCGTGTGTATTAAACCATCAGGGGAACACACTCTGCTCACTTATACTGTTCACCTGGTAACATGTCCTGTGTATATTAAACCATCAGCGGAACACAGTCTCCTCACTTATACTGTTCACCTGGTTACATGTCCCGTGTATATTAAACAATCAGGGGAACACACTCTCCTCACATATACTGTTCACCTGGTAACATGGCCCGAGTATATTGAACAATCAGGGGAACACACTCTGCTCACTTATACTGTTCACCTGGTAACATGTCCTGTATAGAATAAACCATCAGGGGAACACACCCTCCTCACTTATACTGTTCACCTGGTAACATGTCCCTTGTGTATTAAACAATCAGGGGAACAAACTCTGCTCACTTATACTGTTCACCTGGTAACATGACCCGAGTATATTGAACCATCAGGGGAACACACTCTGCTCACTTATACTGTTCACCTGGTAACATGTCCTGTATAGAATAAACCATCAGGGGAACACACCCTCCTCACTTATCGAGTTCACCTGGTAACATGTCCCGTGTGTATTAAACCATCAGGGGAACACACTCTGCTCACTTATACTGTTCACCTGGTAACATGTCCTGTGTACATTAAACCATCAGGGTAACACACTCTCCTCACTTATGCTGTTCACCTGGTAACATGTCCTGTGTATATTAAACAATCAGGGGAACACACTCTCCTCACTTATACTGTTCACCTGGTAACATGTCCCGTGCGCATTAAACCATCAGGGGAACACAGTCTACTAACTTATACTGTTCCCCTGGTAACATGTCCCGTGAATATTAAACCATCAGGGGAACACACCCTCCTCACTTATCGAGTTCACCTGGTAAAATGTCCCGTGTGTATTAAACCATCAGGGGAACACACTCTGCTCACTTATAATGTTCACCTGTTAACTTGTCCTGTGTACATTAAACCATCAGGGTAACACACTCTCCTCACTTATGCTGTTCACCTGGTAACATGTCCTGTGTATATTAAACAATCAGGGGAACACACTCTCCTCACTTATACTGTTCACCTGGTAACATGTCCCGTGTGCATTAAACCATCAGGGGAACACAATCTGCTCACTTATACTGTTCACCAGGTAACATGTCCTGTCTATATTAAACCATCAGGGGAACACACTCTCCTCACTTATACTGTTCATCTGGTAACATGTCCCATGTATATTAAACCATCAGGTGAAAACATTCTCCTCACTTATACTGTTCACCGAGTGACATGTCCTGTTTATATTAAACCATCAGGGGAACACACTCTCCTCACTTACACTGTTCACCTGGTGACATGTCCCGTGTGTATTAAACCATCAGGGGAACACAATCTGCTCACTGATACTGTTCACGTGGTAACATGTCCCGTGTATATTAAAACACCAGCGGAACACACTCTCCTCACTTATACTGTTCACCAGGTAACATGTCCCGTCTATATTAAACCATCAGGGGAAAACATTCTCCTCAATTATACTGTTCACCTGGTGACATGTCCCAAGTGTATTAAACCATCAGGGGAACACACTCTCCTCACTTATGCTGTTCACCTGGTAACATGTCCCGTGTATATTAAACCACCAGGGGAACACACTCTCCTCACTTATACTGTTCACCTGGTAACATGTCCCGTTCGTATTAAACCATCAGGGGAACACAATCTGCTCACTTATACTGTTCACCTGGTAACATGTCTTGTTTATATTAAACAATCAGGGGAACACACTCTCCTCACTTATACTGTTCACTTGGGAACATGTCCTGTGTATATTAAACCATCAGGGGAACACACTCTCCTCACTTCTACTGTTCACCTGGTAACATTTCCCGTGTGTATTAAACAATCAGTGGAACAAACTCTGCTCACTTATACTGCTCACCTGGTAACATGTCCTGTTTATATTAAACAATCAGGGGAACACACTCTCCTCACTTATACTGTTCACCGAGTGACATGTCCTGTGTATATTAAACCATCAGGGGAACACAATCTGCTCACTTATACTGTTCACGTGGTAACATGTCCCGTGTATATTAAAACACCAGGGGAACACACTCTCCTCACTTATACTGTTCACCTGGTGACGTGTCCCGTGTATATTAAACCATCAGGGGAACACACTCTCCTCACTTATACTGTTCACCTGGTAACATGTCCCGTTCGTATTAAACCATCAGGGGAACACAATCTGCTCACTTATACTGTTCACCTGGTAACATGTCTTGTTTATATTAAACAATCAGGGGAACACACTCTCCTCACTTATACTGTTCACTTGGGAACATGTCCTGTGTATATTAAACCATCAGGGGAACACACTCTCCTCACTTATACTGTTTACCTGGTAACATTTCCTGTGTGTATTAAACCATCAGGGGAACACACTCTCCTCACTTCTACTGTTCACCTGGTAACATTTCCCGTGTGTATTAAACAATCAGTGGAACAAACTCTGCTCACTTATACTGCTCACCTGGTAACATGTCCTGTATAGATTAAACCATCAGGGGAACACACTCTCCTCACTTATAGAGTTCACCTGGTAACATGTCCCGTGTGTATTAAACCATCAGGGGAACACACTCTGCTCACTTATACTGTTCACCTGGTAACATGTCCTGTGTAGATTAAACCATCAGCGGAACACAGTCTCCTCACTTATCCTGTTCACCTGGTAACATGTCCTGTGTGCATTAAACCATCAGGGGAACACTGTCTCCTCACTTGTACTGTTCACCTGGTGACATGTCCTGTGTATATTAAACAATCAGGGGAACAAACTCTCCTCACATATACTGTTCACCTGGTGACATGTCCCGTTCGTATTAAACCATCAGGGGAACACATTCCCCTCACTTCTACTGCTCATCTGGTAACATGTCCTGTGTATATTAAACCATCAGGGGAACACACTCTCCTCACTTATACTGTTCACCTGGTAACATTTCCCATGTGTATTAAACAATCAGGGGAACAAACTCTGCTCACTTCTACTGTTCACCTGGTAACATGTCCCGTGCGTATTAAACAATCAGGGGAACACACTCTCATCACTTATACAGTTCATCTGGTAACATGTCCTGCGTGCATTAAACCACCAGGAGAACACACTCTCCTCACTTATACTGTTCACCTGGTGACATGTATCGTGTATATTAAAACACCAGGGGAACACACTCTCCTCACTTCTACTGTTCACCAGGTAACATGTCCTGTCTATATTAAACCATCAGGGGAAAACATTCTCCTCACTTATACTGTTCACCTGGTGACATGTCCTGTTTATATTAAACAATCAGGGGAACACACTCTCCTCACTTATACTGTTCACCGAGTGACATGTCCTGTGTATATTAAACCATCAGGGGAACACACTCTCCTCACTTACACTGTTCACCTGGTGACATGTCCCGTGTGTATTAAACCATCAGGGGAACACAATCTGCTCACTGATACTGTTCAGGTGCTAACATGTCCCGTGTATATTAAAACACCAGCGGAACACAATCTCCTCACTTATACTGTTCACCAGGTAACAAGTCCCGTCTATATTAAACCATCAGGGGAAAACATTCTCCTCAATTATACTGTTCACCTGGTAACATGTCCTGTTTATATTAAACAATCAGGGGAACACACTCTCCTCACTTATACTGTTCACCTGGTGACATGTCCCGAGTGTATTAAACCATCAGGGGAACACACTCTCCTCACTTCTACTGTTCACCAGGTAACATGTCCTGTCTATATTAAACCATCAGGGGAAAACATTCTCCTCACTTATACTGTTCACCTGGTGACATGTCCCGTCTATATTAAACCATCAGGGGAAAACATTCTCCTCACTTATACTGTTCAACTGGTGACATGTCCCGTGTATATTAAACCATCAGGGGAAAACATTCTCCTCAATTATACTGTTCACCTGGTGACATGTCCCAAGTGTACTAAACCATCAGGGGAAGACACTCTCCTCACTTATACTGTTCACCTGGTGACGTGTCCCGTGTATATTAAACCATCAGGGGAACACACTCTCCTCACTTATACTGTTCACCTGGTAACATGTCCTGTGTAGATTAAACCATCAGCGGAACACAGTCTCCTCACTTATCCTGTTCACCTGGTAACATGTCCTGTGTGCATTAAACCATCAGGGGAACACTGTCTCCTCACTTGTACTGTTCACCTGGTGACATGTCCTATGTATATTAAACAATCAGGGGAACAAACTCTCCTCACATATACTGTTCACCTGGTGACATGTCCCGTGCGTATTAAACCTTCAGGGGAACACACTCTCCTCACTTACACTGTTCACCTGGTGACATGTCCCGTGTATATTAAACCACCAGGCAAACACACTCTCCTCACTTATACTGCTCATCCGGTAACATGTCCTGTGTATATTAAACCACCAGGGGAACACATTCTCCTCACTTATACTGCTCATCTGGTAACATGTCCCGTGTATATTAAACCATCAGGGGAACAGAATCTGCTCAGTTATAGAGTTCACCTGCTAACATGTCCCATGTATATTAAACCATCAGGGGAACACACTCTGCTCACTTATACAGTTCATCTGGTAACATGTCCTGTGTATATTAAACCATCAGGGGAACACACTCTCCTCACATATACTGTTTACCTGGTAACATGTCCTGTGTATATTAAACCATCAGGGGAACACACTGTCCGGACTTATACTTTTCACCTGGTAACATGTCCTGTGTATATTAAACCATCAGGAGAACACACTCTCCTCACTTATACTGATCACCTGGCAACATGTCCTGTGTATATTAAACCATCAGGGGAACACACTCTCCTCACTTATACTGTTCACCTGGTAACATGTCCTGTGTATATTAAACAATCAGGGGAACACACTCTCCTCACTTAAACTGTTCACCTGGTGACATGTCCCGTGTGCATTAAACCAACAGGGGAAGACACTCTGCTCACTTATACTGTTCACCTGGTAACATGTCCTGTGTATATTAAACCATCAGGGGAACACACTCTCCTCACTTATACTGTTCACCTGGTAACATGTCCCGTGTATATTAAACAATCAGGGGAACACACTCTCCTCACTTATACTGTTCACCTGGTGACATGTCCCGTGTGCATTAAACCAACACGGGAACACACTCTCCTCACTTATACTGTTCACCTGGTGACATGTCCCGTGTGCATTAAACCAACAGGGGAACACACTCTCCTCACTTATACTGTTCACCTGGTAACATGTCCTGTGTATATTAAACAATCAGGAGAACACACTCTCCTAACTTATACTGTTCACCTGGTAACATGTCCTGTGTATATTAAACAATCAAGAGAACACACTCTCCTCACTTATACTGTTCACCTGGTAACATGTCCTGTTTATATTAAACCATCAGGGGAACACACTCTCCTCACTTACACTGTTCACCTGGTGACATGTCCCGTGTGTATTAAACCATCAGGGGAACACAATCTGCTCACTTATACTGTTCACGTGGTAACATGTCCCGTGTATATTAAACCATCAGGGGAACACACTCTCCTCAATTACACTGTTCACCTGGTGACATGTCCCGTGTGTATTAAACCATCAGGGGAACACAATCTGCTCACTTATACTGTTCACGTGGTAACATGTCCCGTGTATATTAAACCTCCAGGGGAACACACTCTCCTCACTTATACTGTTCACCTGGTAACATGTCCCGTCTCTTTTAAACCATCAGGGGAAAACATTCTCCTCACTTATACTGTTCACCTGGTGACATGTCCCGTCTATATTAAACCATCAGGGGAAAAGATTCTCCTCACTTGTACTG
The DNA here is from genome assembly GCF_036365525.1 of Heterodontus francisci. NCBI lineage: Eukaryota > Metazoa > Chordata > Chondrichthyes > Heterodontiformes > Heterodontidae > Heterodontus > Heterodontus francisci. Next base: position 2,635,269 of record NW_027140382.1, on the reverse strand, counting down.
TTCAACTGGTGACATGTCCCGTGTATATTAAACCATCAGGGGAAAACATTCTCCTCAATTATACTGTTCACCTGGTGACGTGTCCCGTGTATATTAAACCATGAGGGGAACAGACTCTCCTATCGTATGCTGTTCACCTGGTGACATGTCCCCTGTGTTTTCAACCATCAGGGGAACACACTCTCCTCACGTATACTGTTCACTTGGGAACATGTCCTGTGTATATTCAACCATCAGGGGAACACACTCTCCTCACTTATACTGTTTACCTGGTAACATGTCCTGTGTGTATTAAAACATCAGGGGAACACAATCTCCTCACTTCTACTGTTCACCTGGTAACATTTCCCGTGTGTATTAAACAATCAGTGGAACAAACTCTGCTCACTTATACTGTTCACCTGGTAACATGTCCTGTATAGATTAAACCATCAGGGGAACACACCCTCCTCACTTATAGAGTTCACCTGGTAACATGTCCCGTGTGTATTAAACCATCAGGGGAACACACTCTGCTCACTTATACTGTTCACCTGGTAACATGTCCTGTGTATATTAAACCATCAGGGGAACACAGTCTCCTCAGTTATACTGTTCACCTGGCAACATGTCCTGTGTGCATTAAACCATCAGGGGAACACAGTCTCCTCACTTGTACTGTTCACCTGGTGACATGTCCCGTGTGTATTAAACAATCAGGGAAACACAGTCTGCTCACTTATGCAGTTCATCTGGTAACATGTCCTGTGTATATTAAACAATCAGGGGAACACACTCTCCTCACATATACTGTTCACCTGGTGACATGTCCTGTGCGTATTAAACCATCAGGGGAACACACTCTCCTCACTTACACTGTTCACCTGGTGACATGTCCCGTATGTATTAAACCATCAGGGGAACTCACTCTCCTCACTTATGCTGTTCACCTGGTAACATGTCCCGTGTATATTAAACCACCAGGGGCACACCTTCTCCTCACTTATACTGCTCATCTGGTAACATGTCCCGTGTGCATTAAACAATCAAGGGAACACATTCTCCTCACTTATACTATTCACCTGGTAACATGTCCCGTTCGTATTAAACCATCAGGGGAACACATTCCCCTCACTTCTACTGCTCATCTGGTAACATGTCCTGTGTATATTAAACCATCAGGGGAACAGACTCTCCTCACTTATACTGTTCACCTGGTAACATTTCCCGTGTGTATTAAACAATCAGGGGAACAAATCTGCTCACTTCTACTGTTCACCTGGTAACATGACCCGAGTATATTGAACCATCAGGGGAACACACTCTGCTCACTTATACTGTTCACCTGGTAACATGTCCTGTATAGAATAAACCGTCAGGGGAACACACCCTCCTCACTTATCGAGTTCACCTGGTAACATGTCCCGTGTGTATTAAACCATCAGGGGAACACATTCTGCTCACTTATACTGTTCACCTGGTAACATGTCCTGTGTACATTAAACCATCAGGGTAACACACTCTCCTCACTTATGCTGTTCACCTGGTGACATGTCCCGTGCGCATTAAACCATCAGGGGAACACAGTCTACTCACTTATACTGTTCCCCTGGTAACATGTCCCGTGAATATTAAACCATCAGGGGAACAGACCCTCCTCACTTATCGAGTTCACCTGGTAAAATGTCCCGTGTGTATTAAACCATCAGGGGAACACACTCTGCTCACTTATAATGTTCACCTGTTAACATGTCCTGTGTACATTAAAACATCAGGGTAACACACTCTCCTCACTTATGCTGTACACCTGGTAACATGTCCCGTGCGCATTAAACCATCAGGGGAACACAGTCTACTCACTTATACTGTTCCCCTGGTAACATGTCCCGTGAATATTAAACCATCAGGGGAACACACCCTCCTCACTTATCGAGTTCACCTGGTAAAATGTCCCGTGTGTATTAAACCATCAGGGGAACACACTCTGCTCACTTATAATGTTCACCTTTTAACATGTCCTGTGTACATTAAACCATCAGGGTAACACACTCTCCTCACTTATGCTGTTCACCTGGCAACATGTCCTGTGTATATTAAACAATCAGGGGAACACACTCTCCTCACTTATACTGTTCACCTGGTAACATGTCCTGTGTGCATTAAACCAACAGGGGAACACAATCTGCTCACTTATACTGCTCACCTGGTGACATGTCCCGTGTATATTAAAACACCAGGGGAACACACTCTCCTCACTTATACTGTTCACCAGGTAACATGTCCTGTCTATATTAAACCATCAGGGGAAAACATTCTCCTCACTTATACTGTTCACCTGGTGACATGTCCTGTTTATATTAAACAATCAGGGGAACACACTCTCCTCACTTATACTGTTCACCTTGTAACATGTCCTGTGTGCATTAAACCATCAGGGGAACACAATTTGCTCACTTATACTGATCACCTGGTGACTTGTCCCGTGTGTATTAAACCACCAGGTGAACACACTCTCCTCACTTACACTGTTCACCTGGTGACATGTCCCGTGCGTATTAAACAATCAGGGGAGCATACTCTCCTCACTTCTACTCTAGAGCTGGTAACATGTCCAGTGCATATTGAACAATCAAGTGAACACACTCTCCTCACTACTACTCTAGAGCTGGTAACATGTCCCGTGTATATTAAACCATCAGGGGAACAGAATCTGCTCAGTTATAGAGTTCACCTGGTAAAATGTCCTGTGTATATTAAACAATCAGGTGAACACACTCTCCTCACTTATACTGTTCACCTGGAAACATGTCCCGTGCGTATAAAACCATCAGGGGAACACACTCCCCTCACTTACACTGTTCACCTGGTGACATGTCCCGTCGATATTAAACCACCAGGGGAATACACTCTCCTCACTTATACTGTTCACCTGGTAACATGTCCCGTCGATATTAAACCACCACGGGAATACACTCTCCTCACTTATACTGCTCATCTGGTAACATGTCCCGTGTTTATTAAACAATCAGGGGAACACACTCTCCTTACTTATACTGTTCACCTGGTAACATGTACCGTGCGTATTAAACCATCAGGGGAACACACTCTCCTCACTTATACTGTTCACCTGGAAACATGTCCCGTGTGTATTACACCATCAGGGGAACACACTCTCCTCACTTATACTGTTCACCTGGTAACATGTCCCGTGTATATTAAACCATCAGGGGAACACACTCTCCTTACTTATACTGTTCACCTGGTAACATGTCCCGTGTGTATTACACCATCAGGGGAACACACTCTCCTCCCTTATACTGTTCACCTGGTAACATGTCCCGTGTATATTAAACAATCAGGAGAACACACTCTCCTCACTTATACTGTTCACCTGGTAACATGTCCTGTGTGTATTAAACCATCAGGGGAACACACTCTCCTCACTTATACTGTTCATCTGGTAACATGTCCTGTGTATATTAAACAATCAGGGGAACACACTCTCCTCACTTATACTGTTCATCTGGTAACATGTACTGTATAGATTAAACCATCAGGGGAACACACCCTCCTCACTTATAGAGTTCACCTGGTAACATGTCCCGTGTGTATTAAACCATCAGGGGAACACACTCTGCTCACTTATACTGTTCACCCGGTAACATGTCCCTTGCGTATTAAACCATCAGTGGAAAACACTCTCCTCACTATTCTGTTCACCTGGTAACATGTCCCGTGTGTATTAAAGTGAGGAGAATGTGTTCCCCTGATGGTTTCATATACACGGGACATGTTACCAGGTGAACAGTATAAGTGAGGAGAGCGTGTTCCCCTGTTTGTTTAATAAACACGGGGCATGTCACCAGGTGAACAGTATAAGTGAGGAGAGTGTTTTCCCCTGATGGTTTAATATACACAGGACATGTTACCAGATGAACAGTATAAGTGAGGAGAGTGTGTTCCCCTTATGGTTTAATATACACGGCACACGTTACCAGGTGAACAGTATAAGTGAGGAGAGTGTGTTCCCCTGATTTTTTAATGCACACGGGCCATGTTACCAGGTGAACAGTAGAAGTGAGGAGAGTGTGTTCCCCTGATTATTTAATGCACACGGGACATGTTACCAGGTGAACAGTAGAAGTGAGGAGAGTGTGTTCCCCTGATTTTTTAATGCACACGGGACATGTTACCTGGTGAACAGTAGAAGTGAGGAGAGTGTGTTCCCCTGATGGTTTAATATACATGGGACATGTTACCAGGTGAACAGTAGAAGTGGGGAGAGTGTGTTCCCCTGATGGTTTAATATACCTTGGACATGTTACCAGGTGAACAGTATAAGTTAAGAGAGTGTGTTCCCCTGATTGTTTAATGCACACGGGACATGTTACCAGTTGAACAGTAGAAGTGAGGAGAGTGTGTTCCCCTGATTTTTTAATGCACACGGGACATGTTACCAGGTGAACAGTAGAAGTGAGGAGAGTGTGTTCCCCTGATTTTTTAATGCACACGGGACATGTTACCAGGTGAACAGAATAGTGAGGAGAGTTTTTTCCCCTGATGGTTTAACGTGCACGGGACATGTCACAAGGTGAACAGTATAAGTGAGGAGAGTGTGTTCCCCTGATTGTTTAATACACACGGGACATGTCACCAGGTGAACAGAATAAGTGAGGAGAGTGTGTTCCCCTGATTGTTTAATGCACACGGGACATGTTACCAGGTGAACAGTAGAAGTGAGGAGAGTGTGTTCACCTGATTTTTTAATGCACACGGGACATGTTACCAGGTGAACAGAATAGTGAGGAGAGTTTTTTCCCCTGATGTTTTAACTTGCACGGGACATGTCACAAGGTGAACAGTATAACTGAGGAGAGTGTGTTCCCCTGATGGTTTAATACACACGGGACATGTCACCAGGTGAACAGAATAAGTGAGGAGAGTGTGTTCCCCTGATTGTTTAATGCACACGGGACATGTCACCAGGTGAACAGTCTATGTGAGTAGAGTGTGTTCCCGTGATGGTTTAACATACACAGAACATTTTACCAGGTGAACAGTATAAGTGAGGAGATTGTGTCCCCCTGATGGTTTAATGCACAAGGGACATGTCACCAGGTGAACAGTAGAAGTGAGGAGAGTGTGTTCCCCTGATTGTTTAATACGCAAGGGACATGTCACCAGGTGAACAGTATAAGTGAGGAGAGTGTGTTCCCCTGATTGTTTAATGCACACCGGACATGTCACCAGGTGAACAGTATAAGTGAGGAGAGTGTGTTCCCCTGATTGTTTAATACGCAAGGGACATGTTTCCAGATGAACAGTAGAAGTGAGGAGAGTGTGTTCCCCTGATTGTTTAATACGCAAGGGACATGTCACCAGGTGAACAGTATAAGTGAGGAGAGTGTGTTCCCCTGATTGTTTAATGCACACCGGACATGTCACCAGGTGAACAGTATAAGTGAGGAGAGTGTGTTCCCCTGATTGTTTAATACGCAAGGGACATGTTTCCAGATGAACAGTATAAGTGAGGAGAGTGTGTTCCCCTGATTGTTTAATACGCAAGGGACATGTCACCAGGTGAACAGTATAAGTGAGTAGAGTGTGTTCCCGTGATGGTTTAACATACACAGAACATTTTACCAGGTGAACAGTATGAGTGAGGAGATTGTGTCCCCCTGATGGTTTAATGCACAAGGGACATGTCACCAGGTGAACAGTAGAAGTGAGGAGAGTGTGTTCCCCTGATTGTTTAATACGCAAGGGACATGTCACCAGGTGAACAGTATAAGTGAGGAGAGTGTGTTCCCCTGATTGTTTAATACACACAGGACATGTTACCAGGTGAACAGTATAAGTGAGGAGAGTGTGTTCCCCTGATGGTTTAAGATACACAGGCCATGTCACCAGGTGAACAGTAGAAGTGAGGAGAGTGTGTTCCCCTGATGGTTTTATATACACAGGACATGTTACCAGGTGAACAGTATAAGTGAGGAGAGTGTGTTCCCCTGATTGTTTAATACGCACGGGACATGTCACCAGGTGAACAGTATAAGTGAGGAGAGTGTGTTCCCCTGATGGTTTAATATACACGGGACATGTTACCAGGTGAACAGTAGAAGTGAGGAGAGTGTGTTCCCCTGATGGTTTAATATACACGGGACATGTTACCAGGTGAACAGTATAAGTGAGGAGAGTCTGTTGCCCTGATGGTTTACTATACACGGGAAATGTTACCAGGTGAAAAGTATAAGTGAGGAGAGTCTGTTCCCCTGATTGTTTAATACGCACGGGACATGTTACCAGGTGAACAGTATAAGTGAGGAGAGTGTGTTCCCGTGATTGTTTTATACACACGGGACATGTTACCAGGTGAACAGTATAAGTGAGGAGTGTGTGTTCCCCTGATTGTTTAATTCACACGGGACATGATACCTGGTGAACAGAATAGTGAGGAGAGTGTTTTACCATGATGGTTTAAAGCCCACGGGACATGTTACCAGGTGAAAAGTATAAGTGAGGCGAGTGTGTTCCCCTGATTGTTTAATGCAAACGCGAGATGTTACCAGGTGAACAGTAGAAGTGAGGAGAGTGTGTTCCCCTGATGGTTTAATATACACGGGACATGTCACCAGGTGAACAGTAGAAGTGAGCAGAGTGTGTTCCCCTGATGGTTTAATATACACGGGACATGTTACCAGGTGAACAGTATAAGTGAGGAGAGTGTGTTGCCCTGATGGTTTAATATACACGGGACATGTTACCAGGTGAACAGAACAGTGAGGAGAGTGTTTTCCCCTGATGGTTTAATGCGCACGGGACATGTTACCAGGTGAAAAGTATAAGTGAGGAGAGTGTGTTCCCCTGATTGTTTAATGCACACGGGACACGTCACCAGGTGAACAGTATAAGTGAGGAGAGTCTGTTCCCCTGATTGTTTAATACGCACGGGACATGTTACCAGGTGAACAGTATAAGTGAGGAGAGAGTGTTCCACTGATGGTTTAATATACGTGGGACATGTCACCAGGTGAACAGTATAAGTGAGGAGAGTGTGTTCCCATGATGGTTTAATATACACAGGACATGTTACTTGGTGAAAAGTATAAGTGAGGAGAGTGTGTTCCCCAGATGGCTTAATATGCACGGGACATGTTACCAGGTGAAAAGTATAAGTGAGGAGAGTGTGTTCCCCTGATTGTTTAATGCACACGGGACATGTTACCAGGTGAGCAGTATAAGTGAGGAGAGTGTGTTCCCCTGATGGTTTTATGCGCACGGGACATGTCACCAGTTGAAGAGTATAAGTGAGGAGAGTGTGTTCCCCTGATTGTTTAATACGCACGGGACATGTTTCCAGATGAACAGTATAAGTGAGGAGAGTGTGTTCCCCTGATTGTTTAATGCACACGGGACATGTCACCAGGTGAACAGTGTAAGTGAGTAGAGTGTGTTCCCGTGATGGTTTAACATACACGGAACATTTTACCAGGTGAACAGTATAAGTGAGGAGATTGTGTCCCCCTGATGGTTTAATGCACAAGGGACATGTCACCAGGTGAACAGTAGAAGTGAGGAGAGTGTGTTCCCCTGATTGTTTAATATACACGGGACATGTTTTCAGATGAACAGTATAAGCGAGGAGAGTGTGTTCCCCTGATTGTTTAATGCACACGGGACATGTCACCAGGTGAACAGTATAAGTGAGGAGAGTGTGTTCCCCTGATTGTTTAATACGCAAGGGACATGTATCCAGATGAACAGTATAAGTGAGGAGAGTGTGTTCCCCTGATTGTTTAATGCACACGGGACATGTTACCAGGTGAACTCTATAAGTGAGGAGAGTGTGTTCCCCTGATGATTTAACTCACACGGGACATGTTACCAGGTGAACAGTATAAGTGAGGAGAGAGTGTTCCACTGATGGTTTAATATACGTGGGACATGTCACCAGGTGAAAAGTATAAGTGAGGAGAGTGTGTTCCCCTGATGGTTTAATATTCACAGGACATGTTACCTGGTGAAGAGTATAAGTGAGGAGATTGTGTTCCCCTGATGGTTTAATATACACAGGACATGTCACCAGGTGAACAGTAGAAGTGAGGAGAGTGTGTTCCCCTGATTGTTTAATACACACAGGACATGTTACCAGGTGAACAGTATAAGTGAGGAGAGTGTGTTCCCCTGATGGTTTAATATACACAGGCCATGTCACCAGGTGAACAGTAGAAGTGAGGAGAGTGTGTTCCCCTGATGGTTTTATATACACAGGACATGTTACCAGGTGAACAGTGTAAGTGAGGAGAGTGTGTTCCCCTGATTGTTTAATACGCACGGGACATGTTGCCAGTTGAACAGTATAAGTGAGGAGAGTGTGTTCCCCTGATGGTTTAATATACACGGGACATGTTACCAGGTGAACAGCAGAAGTGAGGAGAGTGTGTTCCCCTGATGGTTTAATATACACAGAACATGTTGCCAGTTGAACAGTATAAGTGAGGAGAGTGTGTTCCCCTGATGGTTTAATATACACGGGACATGTTACCAGGTGAACAGCAGAAGTGAGGAGAGTGTGTTCCCCTGATGGTTTAATATACACGGGACATGTTACCAGGTGAACAGTATAAGTGAGGAGAGTCTGTTGCCCTGATGGTTTAATATACACGGGAAATGTAACCAGGTGAACAGAACAGTGAGGAGAGTGTTTTCCCCTGATGCTTTAATGCGCACGGGACATGTTACCAGGTGAAAAGTACAAGTGAGGAGAGTGTGTTCCCCTGATTGTTTAATACGCACGGGACATGTTACCAGCTGAACATTATAAGTGAGGATAGTGTGTTCCCCTGATTGTTTAATGCAAACGGGACATGTTACCAGGTGAACAGTATAGGTGAGGAGAGTCTGTTCCCCTGATTGTTTAATACGCACGGGACATGTTACCAGGTGAACAGTATAAGTGAGGAGAGTGTGTTCCCCTGATTGTTTAGTACACACGGGACATGTTACCAGGTGAACAGTATAAGTGAGAGAGTCTGTTCCCCTGATTGTTTAGTACACACGGGACACGTCACCAGGTGAACAGTATAAGTGAGGAGAATGTGTTCCCCTGATTGTTTAATACGCAAGGGACATGTATCCAGATGAACAGTATAAGTGAGGAGAGTGTGTTCCCCTGATTGTTTAATGCACACGGGACATGTTACCAGGTGAACTCTATAAGTGAGGAGAGTGTGTTCCCCTGATGATTTAACTCACACGGGACATGTTACCAGGTGAACAGTATAAGTGAGGAGAGAGTGTTCCACTGATGGTTTAATATACGTGGGACATGTCACCAGGTGAAAAGTATAAGTGAGGAGAGTGTGTTCCCCTGATGGTTTAATATTCACAGGACATGTTACCTGGTGAAGAGTATAAGTGAGGAGATTGTGTTCCCCTGATGGTTTAATATACACAGGACATGTCACCAGGTGAACAGTAGAAGTGAGGAGAGTGTGTTCCCCTGATTGTTTAATACACACAGGACATGTTACCAGGTGAACAGTATAAGTGAGGAGAGTGTGTTCCCCTGATGGTTTAATATACACAGGCCATGTCAGCAGGTGAACAGTAGAAGTGAGGAGAGTGTGTTCCCCTGATGGTTTTATATACACAGGACATGTTACCAGGTGAACAGTGTAAGTGAGGAGAGTGTGTTCCCCTGATTGTTTAATACGCACGGGACATGTCACCAGGTGAACAGTATAAGTGAGGAGAGTGTGTTCCCCTGATTGTTTAATATACACAGAACATGTTGCCAGTTGAACAGTATAAGTGAGGAGAGTGTGTTCCCCTGATGGTTTAATATACACGGGACATGTTACCAGGTGAACAGCAGAAGTGAGGAGAGTGTGTTCCCCTGATGGTTTAATATACACGGGACATGTTACCAGGTGAACAGTATAAGTGAGGAGAGTCTGTTGCCCTGATGGTTTAATATACACGGGAAATGTAACCAGGTGAACAGAACAGTGAGGAGAGTGTTTTCCCCTGATGCTTTAATGCGCACGGGACATGTTACCAGGTGAAAAGTACAAGTGAGGAGAGTGTGTTCCCCTGATTGTTTAATACGCACGGGACATGTTACCAGGTGAACATTATAAGTGAGGAGAGTGTGTTCCCCTGATTGTTTAATGCAAACGGGACATGTTACCAGGTGAACAGTATAGGTGAGGAGAGTCTGTTCCCCTGATTGTTTAATACGCACGGGACATGTTACCAGGTGAACAGTATAAGTGAGGAGAGTGTGTTCCCCTGATTGTTTAGTACACACGGGACATGTTACCAGGTGAACAGTATAAGTGAGAGAGTCTGTTCCCCTGATTGTTTAGTACACACGGGACACGTCACCAGGTGAACAGTATAAGTGAGGAGAATGTGTTCCCCTGATTGTTTAGTACACACGGGACATGTTACCAGGTGAACAGTATAAGTGAGGAGAGTCTGTTCCCCTGATTGTTTAATACGCACGGGACATGTTACCAGGTGAACAGTGTAAGTGAGGAGAGTGTGTTCCCCTGATTGTTTAATACACACGGGACATGTTACCAGGTGAACAGAATAAGTGAGGAGAGTGTGTTCCCCTGATTGTTTAATGCACACGGGACATGTTACCATTTAAAATCTATAAATGAGGAGAGTGAGTTCCCATGATGGTTTAACTTACACGGGACATGTTACCAGGTGAACAGTATAAGTGAGGAGAGGGTGTTCCACTGATGGTTTAATATACGCGGGACAGGTCACCAGGTGAACAGTATAAGTGAGGAGAGTGTGTTCCCCTGATCGTTTAATATACACGGGACATGTTACCTGGTGAAGAGTATAAGTGAGGAGAGTGTGTTCCCCTGATGGTTTTATGCGCACGGGACATGTCACCAGGTGAAGAGTATAAGTGAGGAGAGTGTGTTCCCCTGATGATTTAACATACACGGGACATTTTACCAGGTAAACAGTATAAGTGAGGAGATTGTGCTCCCCTGATGGTTTAATACACACAGGACATGTTACCAGGTGAACAGTATAAGTGAGGAGATTGTGCTCCCCTGATGGTTTAATATACACGGGACATGTCACCAGGTGAACAGTAGAAGTGAGGAGAGTGTGTTCCCCTGATTGTTTAATACACACAGGACATGTTACCAGGTGAACAGTATAAGTGAGGAGAGTGTGTTCCCCTGATTGTTTAATATACACAGGACATGTTGCCAGTTGAACAGTATAAGTGAGGAGTGTGTGTTCCCCTGATGGTTTAATATACACGGGACATGTTATCAGGTGAACAGTATAAGTGAGGAGAGTGTGTTGCCCTGATGGTTTAATATACACGGGACATGTCACCAGGTGAACAGAAGAAGTGAGGAGAGTGTGTTCCCCTGATGGTTTAATATACACAGGACATGTTACCAGGTGAACAGTATAAGTGAGGAGAGTGTGCTCCCCTGAATGTTTAATACACACGGGACATGTTACCAGGGGAACAGAATAGTGAGGAGAGTGTTTTCCCCTGATAGTTTAATGCGCACGGGACATGTTACCAGGTGAAAAGTATAAGTGAGGAGAGTGTGTTCCCCTGATCGTTTAATACGCACGGGACATGTTACCAGATGAACAGTATAAGTGAGGAGAGTGTGTTCCCCTGATTGTTTAATGCACACGGGACATGTTACCAGGTGAAATCTATAAGTGAGGAGATGGTGTTCCACTGATGGTTTAATATACGCGGGACATGTCACCAGGTGAACAGTATAATTGAGCAGAGTGTGTTCCCATGATGGTTTAATATAGGCGGGACATGTCACTAGGTGAAAAGTATAAGTGAAGAGAGTGTGTTCCCCAGATGGCTTAATATGCACGGGACATGTTACCAGGTGAACAGTATAAGTGAGGAGAGTGAGTTCCCCTGATGGTTTAATATACACGAGACATGTTACCAGGTGAACAGTATATGTGAGGAGAGTGTGTTCCCCTGATTGTTTAATATACACAGGACATGTTACCAGGTGAACAGAATAGTGAGGAGAGTGTTTTCCCCTGATTGTTTAATACGCACGGGACATGTTACCAGGTGAACAGTATAAGTGAGGAGAGTGTGTTCCCCTGATGGTTTAATATACACAGGACATGTTACCAGGTGAACAGTATATGTGAGGAGAGTGTGTTCCCCTGATTGTTAAATACACACAGAACATGTTACCAGGTGAACAGAATAGTGAGGAGAGTGTTTTCCCCTGATTGTTTAATACGCACGGGACATGTTACCAGGTGAACAGTATAAGTGAGGAGAGTGTGTTCCCCTGATGGTTTAATATACACAGGACATGTTACCAGGTGAAGAGTAGAAGTGAGGAGAGTGTGTTCCCCTAATGGTTTAATATACACGGGTCACATCACCAAAAGAACAGTATAAGAGAGGAGAGCGTGTTCCCCTGATTGTTTAATACGCACGTGACATGTTACCAGGTGAACAGCATAAGTGAGGAGAGTGTGTTCCCCCGATTTTTTAATGCACACGGGACATGTTACCAGGTGAACAGGAGAAGTGAGGGGAGTGTGTTCCCCTGATGGTTTCATATACATGGGACATGTTACCAGGTGAACAGTATAAGTGAAGAGAGTGTGTTCCCCTGATGGTTTAATATACAGGGGACATGTTACCAGGTGAACAGTATAAGTGAGGAGAGTGTGTTGCCCTGATGGTTTAATACGCACGGGACATGTCACTTGGTGAACAGTATAAGTGAGGAGAGTGTGTTCCCCTGATGGTTTAATATACACAGGACATGTTACCAGGTGAAGAGTAGAAGTGAGGGGAGTGTGTTCCCCTGATGGTTTCATATACATGGGACATGTTACCAGGTGAACAGTATAAGTGAAGAGAGTGTGTTCCCCTGATGGTTTAATATACACAGGACATGTTACCAGGTGAACAGTATAAGTGAGGAGAGTGTGTTCCCCTGATTGTTTAATACACACGGGACATGTTACCAGGTGAACAGTATAAGTGAGGAGAGTGTGTTCCCCTGATTGTTTAATACACACGGGACATGTTACCAGGTGAACAGTATTAGTGAGGAGACTGTGTTCCCCTGATTGTTTAATACACACGGGACATGGTACCAGGTGAACAGAATAGTGAGGAGAGTGTTTTCCCCTGATGGTTTAATATACACGAGACATGTTACCAGGTGAACAGTATAAGTGAGGAGAGTGTGTTCCCCTGATGTTTTAATACACACGGGACATGTTACCAGGTGAACAGTATAAGTGAGGAGAGTGTGTTCCCCTGATGTTTTAATACACACGGGACATGTTACCAGGTGAACAGTATAAGTGAGGAGAGTGTGTTCCGCTGATTGTTTAATACACACGGGACATGTTACCAGGTGAACAGTATAATTGAGGAGAGTTTGTTCCCTGATTGTTTAATACACACGGACAAGTTACCAGGTGAACAGTAGAAGTGAGGAGAGTGTGTTCCCCTGATTGTTTAATGCGCACGGGACATGTTACCAGGTGAACAGTATAAGTGAGGAGAGTGTGTTCCCCTGATTGTTTAATACGCACGGGACATGTTACCAGGTGTACAGTATAAGTGAGGAGAGTGTGTTCCCCTGATTGTTTAATACGCACTGGACATGTTACCAGGTGTACAGTATAAGTGAGGAGAGTGTGTTCCCCTGATTGTTTAATACGCACTGGACATGTTACAACGTGAACAGGATAAGTGAGGAGAGTGTGTTCCCCTGATTGTTTAATACACACGGGACATGTCACCAGGTGAACAGTATAAGTGAGGAGAGTGTGTTCCCCTGATTGTTTAATACACACGGGACATGTTACCAGGTGAACAGTATTAGTGAGGAGACTGTGTTCCCCTGATTGTTTAATACACACGGGACATGGTACCAGGTGAACAGAATAGTGAGGAGAGTGTTTTCCCCTGATGGTTTAATATACACGAGACATGTTACCAGGTGAACAGTATAAGTGAGGAGAGTGTGTTCCCCTGATGTTTTAATACACACGGGACATGTTACCAGGTGAACAGTATAAGTGAGGAGAGTGTGTTCCCCTGATGTTTTAATACACACGGGACATGTTACCAGGTGAACAGTATAAGTGAGGAGAGTGTGTTCCGCTGATTGTTTAATACACACGGGACATGTTACCAGGTGAACAGTATAATTGAGGAGAGTTTGTTCCCTGATTGTTTAATACACACGGACAAGTTACCAGGTGAACAGTAGAAGTGAGGAGAGTGTGTTCCCCTGATTGTTTAATGCGCACGGGACATGTTACCAGGTGAACAGTATAAGTGAGGAGAGTGTGTTCCCCTGATTGTTTAATACGCACGGGACATGTTACCAGGTGTACAGTATAAGTGAGGAGAGTGTGTTCCCCTGATTGTTTAATACGCACTGGACATGTTACCAGGTGTACAGTATAAGTGAGGAGAGTGTGTTCCCCTGATTGTTTAATACGCACTGGACATGTTACAAGGTGAACAGGATAAGTGAGGAGAGTGTGTTCCCCTGATTGTTTAATACACACGGGACATGTCACCAGGTGAACAGTATAAGTGAGGAGAGTGTGTTCCCCTGATTTTTTAATACACACGGGACATGTTACCAGGTGAACAGTATAAGTGAGGAGAGTGTGTTCCCCTGATTGTTTAATATACACGGGACATGTCACCAGGTGAACAGTATAAGTGAGGAGAGTGTGTTCCCCTGATTTTTTAATACACACGGGACATGTCACCAGGTGTACAATATCAGTGAGGAGAGTGTGTTCCCCTGATTGTTTAATACACACGGGACATGTTACCAGGTGAACAGTATAAGTGAGGAGAGTGTGTTCCCCTGATTGTTTAATACACACGGGACATGTTACCAGGTGAACAGTATAAGTGAGGAGAGTGTGTTCCCCTGATTGTTTAATACACACGGGACATGTCACCAGGTGAACAGTATAAGTGAGCAGAGTGTGTTCCCCTGATGGTTCTAAATACACGGGACATGTCAGCAGGTGAACAGTATAAGTGAGGAGAGTGTTTTCCCCTGATGGTTTAATATTCACAGGACATGTTACCTGGTGAAGAGTATAAGTGAGGAGAGTGTGTCCTGCTGATGGTTTAATATACACAGGACATGTCACTAGGTGAAAAGTATAAGTGAGGAGAGTGTGTTCCCCAGATGGCTTAATATGCACGGGACATGTTACCAGGTGAACAGAGTAAGTGAGGAGAGTGAGTTCCCCTGATTGTTTAATAAACTCGGGACATGTCACCAGGTGAACAATATATGTGAGGAGAGTGTGTTGCCCTGATGATTTAATATACACGGGAGATGTTACCAGGTGAAGAGCAGAAGTGAGGAGAGTGTGTTCCCCTGATTGTTTAATAAACTCGGGACATGTCACCAGGTGAACAATATAAGTGAGGAGATTGTGTTCCCCTGACGGTTTAATATACACGGGACACGTTACCTGATGAAGAGTATAAGTGAGGAGAGTGTGTTCCGCTGATTGTTTAATACACCTGGGATATGTCACCAGGTGAACAGTGTAAGTGAGGAGAGTGTGTTCCCCTGATGGTTTAATACACACGGGACATGTCACCAGGTGAACAGTATAAGTGAGGAGAGTGTGTTCCCCTGATGGTTTAATACACACGGGACATGTCACCAGGTGAACAGTAGAAGTGAGGAGAGTGTGTTCCCCTGATTGTTTAATATACACGGGACATGTTACCAGGTGAAAAGTATAAGTGAGGAGAGTGTGTGCCCCTGATGGTTTAATACACACGGGACATGTCACCAGGTGAACAGTATAAGTGAGGAGAGTGAGTTCCCCTGATTGTTTAAAACGCACGGGACATGTCACCAGGTGAACAGTATAACTGAGGAGAGTGTGTGCCCCTGATGGTTTAATACAAACGGGACATGTCACCAGGTGAACAGTATAAGTGAGGAGAGTGTGTTCCCCTGATTGTTTAATATACACGGGACATGTTACCTGATGAAGAGTATAAGTGAGGAGAGTGTGTTCCGCTGATTGTTTAATATACACGGGACATGTTACCTGATGAAGAGTATAAGTGAGGAGAGTGTGTGCCCCTGATGGTTTAATACACACGGGATATGTCACCAGGTGAACAGTATAAGTGAGGAGAGTGTGTGCCCCTGATGGTTTAATACACACGGGACATGTCACCAGGTGAACAGTATAAGTGAGGAGAGTGTGTTCCCCTGATGGTTTAATACACACGGGACATGTCACCAGGTGAACAGTATAAGTGAGGAGAGTGTGTGCCCCTGATGGTTTAATACACACGGGACATGTCACCAGGTGAACAGTATAAGTGAGGAGAGTGTGTTCCCCTGATGGTTTAATACACACGGGACATGTCACCAGGTGAACAGTATAAGTGAGGAGAGTGTGTGCCCCTGATGGTTTAATACACACGGGACATGTCACCAGGTGAACAGTAGAAGTGAGGAGAGTGTGTTCCCCTGATTGTTTAATATACACGGGACATGTTACCAGGTGAAAAGTATAAGTGAGGAGAGTGTGTGCCCCTGATGGTTTAATACACACGGGACATGTCACCAGGTGAACAGTATAAGTGAGGAGAGTGAGTTCCCCTGATTGTTTAAAACGCACGGGACATGTCACCAGGTGAACAGTATAACTGAGGAGAGTGTGTGCCCCTGATGGTTTAATACAAACGGGACATGTCACCAGGTGAACAGTATAAGTGAGGAGAGTGTGTTCCCCTGATTGTTTAATATACACGGGACATGTTACCAGGTGAAAAGTATAAGTGAGGAGAGTGTGTGCCCCTGATGGTTTAATACACACGGGACATGTGACCAGGTGAAAAGTATAAGTGAGGAGAGTGTGTGCCCCTGAAGGTTTAACATACACAGGATATGTTACCAGGTAAACATTATAAGTGAGGAGAGTGTTTTCCCCTGATTGTTTAAATCGCACGGGACATGTTACCAGATGAACAGTATAAGTGAGGAGAGTGTTTTCCCCTGATTGTTTAAAACGCACGGGACATGTTACCAGATGAACAGTATAAGTGAGGAGAGTGTGTTCCCCTGATTTTGTAATGCACACGGGACATGTTACCAGGTGAACAGTAGAAGTGAGGAGATTGTGTTCCCCTGATGTTTTCTTATACATGGGACATATTACCAGGTGAACAGTATAAGTGAAGAGAGTGTGTTCCCCTGATGGTTTGACATACACAGGACATGTTACCAGGTGAACAGTATAAGTGAGGAGATTTTGTTCCCCTGATTGTTTAATACACACGGGACATGTCACCAGGTGAACAGAACAGGGAGGAGAGTGTTTTCCCCTGATGGTTTAATGCGCACGGGACATGTTACCAGGTGAACAGTATAATTGAGGAGAGTGTGTTCCCCTGATTGTTTAATGCAAACGGGACATGTTACCAGGTGAACAGTATAAGTGAGGAGAGTGTGTTCCCCTGATGGTTTAATGCAGACGGGACATGTCACCAGGTGAACAGTATAAGTGAAGAGTGTGTTCCCCTGATGGTTTAACTTACACGGGACATGTTACCAGGTGAACAGTATAAGTGAGGAGAGGGTGTTCCACTGATGGTTTAGTATACGTGGGACATGTCACCAGGTGAACAGCATAAGTGAAGAGAGTGTTTTCCCCTGATGGTTCTATATACACGGGACATGTTACCAGGTGAACAGTATAAGTGAGGAGAGTGTGTTCCCCTGATGGCTTAATATGCACGGGACATGTTACCAGGTGAACAGTATAAGTGAGGAGAGTGTGTTGCCCTGATGATTTAATATACACGGGACAAGTTACCAGGTGAAGAGCAGAATTGAGGAGAGTGTGTTCCCCTGATGGTTTAATATACACGGGACACGTTACCTGATGAAGAGTATAAGTGAGGAGATTGTGTTCCCCTGATTGTTTAATGCACACGGGACATGTCACCAGGTGAACAGTATAAGTGAGGAGAGTGTGTTCCCCTGATGGTTTAATATACACGGGAAATGACACCAGGTGAACAGTAGAAGTGAGGAGAGTGTGTTCCCCTGATGGTTTAATATACACGGGACACGTTACCTGATGAAGAGTATAAGTGAGGAGATTGTGTTCCCCTGATTGTTTAATGCACACGGGACATGTCACCAGGTGAACAGTATAAGTGAGGAGAGTGTGTTCCCCTGATGGTTTAATATACACGGGAAATGACACCAGGTGAACAGTAGAAGTGAGGAGAGTGTGTTCCCCTGATGGTTTAATATACACGGGACACGTTACCTGATGAAGAGTATAAGTGAGGAGAGTGTATTCCCCTGATGGTTTTATGCGCACGGGACATGTCACCAGGTGAACAGTTTTCGTGGGGAGAGTGTGTTCCCCTGATGGTTTAATATACACGGGACATGTTACCAGGTGAACAGTATAAGTGAGGAGAGTGTGTTCCCGTGATTGTTTAATGCAAACGGGACATGTTACCAGGTGAACAGTATAAGTGAGGAGAGTGTGTTCCCCTGATTGTTTAATGCAGACGGGACATGTCACCAGGTGAACAGTATAAGTGAGGAGAGTGTGTTCCCCTAATTGTTTAATGCAGACGGGACATGTCACCAGGTGAACAGTATAAGTGAGGAGAGTGTATTCCCCTGATGGTTTAATATACACGGGACACGTTACCTGATGAAGAGTATAAGTGAGGAGAGTGTGTTCCCCTGATTGTTTAATGCACACGGGATATGTCACCAGGTGAACAGTATAAGTGAGGAGAGTGTGTTCCCCTGATGGTTTAATATACACGGGACATGTTACCAGGTGAACAGTGTAAGTGAGGAGAATGCGTTCCCTGATGGTTTAATGCTCACGGGACATGTTACCAGGTGAACAGTATAAGTGAGGAGAGTGTGTTCCCCTGATTGTTTGATACGCACGGGACATGTCACCAGGTGAACAGTATAAGTGAGGAGAGTGTGTTCCCTGATTGTTTAAAACGCACGGGTCATGTTGCCAGATGAACAGTATAATTGAGGAGAGTGTGATCCCCTGATTTTGTAATGCACACGGGACATGTTACCAGGTGAACAGTATGAGTGAAGAGAGTGTTTTCCCCTGATTGTTTAATATACACGGGACATCTCACCAGGTGAACAGAATAAGTGAGGAGAGTGTGTTCCCCTGATGGTTTAATATGCACAGGACATGTTACCAGGTGAACAGTGTAAGTGAGGAGAGTGTGTTCCCCTGATTGTTTAATATACACGGGACATCTCACCAGGTGAACAGAATAAGTGAGGAGAGTGTGTTCCCCTGATGGTTTAATATGCACAGGACATGTTACCAGGTGAACAGTGTAAGTGAGGAGAGTGTGTTCCCCTGATTGTTTAATACACACGGGACATCTCACCAGGTGAACAGAATAATTGAGGAGAGTGTGTTCCCCTGATTGTTTAATGCACACGGGACATGTTACCAGATGAACAGTATAAGTGAGGAGAGTGTGTTCCCCTGATGGTTTAACTCACACGGGACATGTCACCAGGTGAACAGTATAAGTGAGGAGAGTGTGTTCCCCTGATTGTTTCATACACACGGGACATGTTGCCAGTTGAACAGTATAAGTGAGGAGATTGTGTTCCCCTGATGGTTTAATATACACGAGACATGTTACCAGGTGAACAGTATATGTGAAGAGAGTGTGTTGCCCTGATGATTTAATATAAACGGGACATGTTACCAGGTGAACAGTATAAGTGAGGAGAGTGAGTTCCCATGATGGTTTAACTCACACGGGACATGTTACCAGGTGAACAGTATAAGTGAGCAGAGTGTATTCCCCTGATGGTTTAATATACACAGGACATGTTGCCAGTTGAACAGTATAAGTGAGGAGATTGTGTTCCCCTGATGGTTTAATATACACGAGACATGTTACCAGGTGAACAGTGTATGTGAAGAGAGTGTGTTGCCCTGATGATTTAATATAAACGGGACATGTTACCAGGTGAAGAGCAGAAGTGAGGAGAGTGTGTTTCCCTGATTGTTTAATACACTCGGGACATGTCACCAGGTGAACAGTATAAGTGAGGAGAGTGTTTTCCCCTGATGGTTTAATATACACGGGACATCTCACCAGGTGAACAGTATAAGTGAGGAGAATGTGTTCCCCTGATGGTTTAATATACACGGGACATGTCACCAGGTGAACAGTATAAGTGAGCAGAGTGTGTTCCGCTGATGGTTTAATATACACGGGACATGTCACCAGGTGAACAGTATAAGTGAGGAGAGTGTGTTCCCCTGATGGTTTAATATTCACAGGACATGTTACCTGGTGAAGAGTATAAGTGATGAGAGTGTGTTCCCCTGATGGTTTAATATACACGAGACATGTTACCAGGTGAACTGTATATGTGAGGAGAGTGTGTTGCCCCGATGATTTAATAAACATGGGACATGTTACCAGGTGAACAGTATAAGTGAGGAGAGTGTGTTCCCCTGATTGTTTAATGCACACGGGTAATGTTACCAGGTGAACAGAATAGTGAGGAGAGTGTTTTCCCCTGATGGTTTATTGCGCACGGGACATGTTACCAGGTGAAGAGTAGAAGTGAGGAGAGTGTGTTCCCCTAATGGTTTAATACACACGGGTCACATCACCAGATGAACAGTATAAGTGAGGAGAGTGTGTTCCCCTGATTGTTTAATACGCACGGGACATGTTTCCAGATGAACAGTATAAGTGAGGAGAGTTTGTTCCCCTGATGGTTTCATATACATGGGACATGTTACCAGGTGAACAGTATAAGTGAGGAGAGGGTGTTCCACTGATGGTTTAGTATACGTGGGACATGTCACCAGGTGAACAGCATAAGTGAAGAGAGTGTTTTCCCCTGATGGTTCTATATACACGGGACATGTTACCAGGTGAACAGTATAAGTGAGGAGAGTGTGTTCCCCTGATGGCTTAATATGCACGGGACATGTTACCAGGTGAACAGTATAAGTGAGGAGAGTGTGTTGCCCTGATGATTTAATATACACGGGACAAGTTACCAGGTGAAGAGCAGAATTGAGGAGAGTGTGTTCCCCTGATGGTTTAATATACACGGGACACGTTACCTGATGAAGAGTATAAGTGAGGAGATTGTGTTCCCCTGATTGTTTAATGCACACGGGACATGTCACCAGGTGAACAGTATAAGTGAGGAGAGTGTGTTCCCCTGATGGTTTAATATACACGGGAAATGACACCAGGTGAACAGTAGAAGTGAGGAGAGTGTGTTCCCCTGATGGTTTAATATACACGGGACACGTTACCTGATGAAGAGTATAAGTGAGGAGATTGTGTTCCCCTGATTGTTTAATGCACACGGGACATGTCACCAGGTGAACAGTATAAGTGAGGAGAGTGTGTTCCCCTGATGGTTTAATATACACGGGAAATGACACCAGGTGAACAGTAGAAGTGAGGAGAGTGTGTTCCCCTGATGGTTTAATATACACGGGACACGTTACCTGATGAAGAGTATAAGTGAGGAGAGTGTATTCCCCTGATGGTTTTATGCGCACGGGACATGTCACCAGGTGAACAGTTTTCGTGGGGAGAGTGTGTTCCCCTGATGGTTTAATATACACGGGACATGTTACCAGGTGAACAGTATAAGTGAGGAGAGTGTGTTCCCGTGATTGTTTAATGCAAACGGGACATGTTACCAGGTGAACAGTATAAGTGAGGAGAGTGTGTTCCCCTGATTGTTTAATGCAGACGGGACATGTCACCAGGTGAACAGTATAAGTGAGGAGAGTGTGTTCCCCTAATTGTTTAATGCAGACGGGACATGTCACCAGGTGAACAGTATAAGTGAGGAGAGTGTATTCCCCTGATGGTTTAATATACACGGGACATGTTACCAGGTGAACAGTGTATGTGAAGAGAGTGTGTTGCCCTGATGATTTAATATAAACGGGACATGTTACCAGGTGAAGAGCAGAAGTGAGGAGAGTGTGTTTCCCTGATTGTTTAATACACTCGGGACATGTCACCAGGTGAACAGTATAAGTGAGGAGAGTGTTTTCCCCTGATGGTTTAATATACACGGGACATCTCACCAGGTGAACAGTATAAGTGAGGAGAATGTGTTCCCCTGATGGTTTAATATACACGGGACATGTCACCAGGTGAACAGTATAAGTGAGCAGAGTGTGTTCCGCTGATGGTTTAATATACACGGGACATGTCACCAGGTGAACAGTATAAGTGAGGAGAGTGTGTTCCCCTGATGGTTTAATATTCACAGGACATGTTACCTGGTGAAGAGTATAAGTGATGAGAGTGTGTTCCCCTGATGGTTTAATATACACGAGACATGTTACCAGGTGAACTGTATATGTGAGGAGAGTGTGTTGCCCCGATGATTTAATAAACATGGGACATGTTACCAGGTGAACAGTATAAGTGAGGAGAGTGTGTTCCCCTGATTGTTTAATGCACACGGGTAATGTTACCAGGTGAACAGAATAGTGAGGAGAGTGTTTTCCCCTGATGGTTTATTGCGCACGGGACATGTTACCAGGTGAAGAGTAGAAGTGAGGAGAGTGTGTTCCCCTAATGGTTTAATACACACGGGTCACATCACCAGATGAACAGTATAAGTGAGGAGAGTGTGTTCCCCTGATTGTTTAATACGCACGGGACATGTTTCCAGATGAACAGTATAAGTGAGGAGAGTTTGTTCCCCTGATGGTTTCATATACATGGGACATGTTACCAGGTGAACAGCATAAGTGAAGAGAATGTGTTCCCCTGATGGTTTAATATACACAGGACATGTTACCAGGTGAACAGTATAAGTGAGGAGAGTGTGTTCCCCTGATTGTTTAATACGCACGGGACATGTTTCCAGATGAACAGTATAAGTGAGGAGAGTGTGTTCCCCTGATTGTTTAATACACACAGGACATGTTACCAGGTGAACAGTATAAGTGAGGAGAGTGTGTTCCCCTGATTGTTTAATACGCACGGGACATGTTTCCAGGTGAACAGTATAAGTGAGGAGAGTGTGTTCCCCTGATTGTTTAATACACACGGGACATCTCACCAGGTGAACAGAATAAGTGAGGAGAGTGTGTTCCCCTGATTGTTTAATGCGCACGGGACATGTCACCAGGTGAACAGTTTTCGTGAGGAGAGTGTGTTCCCCTGATGGTTTAATATACACGGGACATGTTACCAGGTGAACAGTATAAGTGAGGTGAGTGTGTTCCCCTGATTCTTTAATGCAGACGGGACACGTCACCAGGTGAACAGTATAAGTGAGGAGAGTGTGTTCCCCTGATTGTTTAATGCACACGGGACATGTTACCAGGTGAAATCTATAATTGAGGAGATTGAGTTCCCATGATGGTTTAACTTACACGGGACATGTTACCAGGTGAACAGTATAAGTGAGGAGAGGGTGTTCCACTGATGGTTTAATATACGTGGGACATGTCACCAGGTGAACAGTATAAGTGAAGAGAGTGTGTTCCCCTGATGGTTCTATATACACGGGACATGTTACCAGGTGAACAGTATAAGTGAGGAGAGTGTGTTCACCTGATGGTTTAATATACACGAGACATGTTACCAGGTGAACAGTATAAGTGAGGAGAGTGTGTTCCCCTGATGGCTTAATATGCACGGCACACGTTACCAGGTGAACAGTATAAGTGAGGAGAGTGTGTTCCCCTGATTGTTTAATGCACACGGGACATGTTACCAGGTGAACTCCATAAGTGAGGAGAGTGTGTTCCCCTGATGGTTTAACTCACACGGGACATGTTACCAGGTGAACAGTATAAGTGAGGAGAGTGTGTTCCCCTGATTGTTTAATACACACGGGACATCTCACCAGGTGAACAGAATAAGTGAGGAGAGTGTGTTCCCCTGATTGTTTAATATACACGGGACATGTTACCAGGTGAACTCTATAAGTGAGGAGAGTGTGTTCCCCTGATTGTTTAATGCACACGGGACATGTTACCAGGTGAACAGTATAAGTGAGGAGAGAGTGTTCCACTGATGGTTTAATATACGTGGGACATGTCACCAGGTGAACAGTATAAGTGAGGAGAGTGTGTTCCCCTGATGGTTTAATATTCACAAGACATGTTACCTGGTGAAGAGTATAAGTGAGGAGAGTGTGTTCCCCTGATGGTTTAATATACACAGGACATGTTACTTGGTGAAAAGTATAAGTGAGGAGAGTGTGTTCCCCAGATGGCTTAATATGCACGGGACATGTTACCAGGTGAACAGTATAAGTGAGGAGAGTGAGTTCCCCTGATGATTTAATATAAACGGGACATGTTACCAGGTGAACAGTATAAGTGAGGAGAGTGTGTTTCCCTGATTGATTAATACAGTCGGGACATGTCACCAGGTGAACAGTATAAGTGAGGAGAGTGTATTCCCCTGATGGTTTAATATACACGGGAAATGTCACCAGGTGAACAGTAGAAGTGAGGAGAGTGTGTTCCCCTGATGGTTTAATATACACGGGACATGTTACCAGGTGAACAGTGTAAGTGAGGAGAATGCGTTCCCTGATGGTTTAATGCTCACGGGACATGTTACCAGGTGAACAGTATAAGTGAGGAGAATGTGTTCCCCTGATTGTTTGATACGCACGGGACATGTCACCAGGTGAACAGTATAAGTGAGGAGAGTGTGTTCCCTGATTGTTTAAAACGCACGGGACATGTTGCCAGATGAACAGTATAATTGAGGAGAGTGTGATCCCCTGATTTTGTAATGCACACGGGACATGTTACCAGGTGAACAGTAGAAGTGACGAGAGTGTGTTCCCCTGATGGTTTCTTATACATGGGACATGTTAACAGGTGAACAGTATGAGTGAAGAGAGTGTTTTCCCCTGATTGTTTAATATACACGGGACATCTCACCAGGTGAACAGAATAAGTGAGGAGAGTGTGTTCCCCTGATGGTTTAATATGCACAGGACATGTTACCAGGTGAACAGTGTAAGTGAGGAGAGTGTGTTCCCCTGATTGTTTAATATACACGGGACATCTCACCAGGTGAACAGAATAAGTGAGGAGAGTGTGTTCCCCTGATGGTTTAATATGCACAGGACATGTTACCAGGTGAACAGTGTAAGTGAGGAGAGTGTGTTCCCCTGATTGTTTAATACACACGGGACATCTCACCAGGTGAACAGAATAATTGAGGAGAGTGTGTTCCCCTGATTGTTTAATGCACACGGGACATGTTACCAGATGAACAGTATAAGTGAGGAGAGTGTGTTCCCCTGATGGTTTAACTCACACGGGACATGTCACCAGGTGAACAGTATAAGTGAGGAGAGTGTGTTCCCCTGATTGTTTCATACACACGGGACATGTTGCCAGTTGAACAGTATAAGTGAGGAGATTGTGTTCCCCTGATGGTTTAATATACACGAGACATGTTACCAGGTGAACAGTATATGTGAAGAGAGTGTGTTGCCCTGATGATTTAATATAAACGGGACATGTTACCAGGTGAACAGTATAAGTGAGGAGAGTGAGTTCCCATGATGGTTTAACTCACACGGGACATGTTACCAGGTGAACAGTATAAGTGAGGAGAGTGTGTTCCCCTCATGGTTTAATATACACGGGACATGTTACCAGGTAAACAGTATAAGTGAGCAGAGTGTATTCCCCTGATGGTTTAATATACACAGGACATGTTGCCAGTTGAACAGTATAAGTGAGGAGATTGTGTTCCCCTGATGGTTTAATATACACGAGACATGTTACCAGGTGAACAGTGTATGTGAAGAGAGTGTGTTGCCCTGATGATTTAATATAAACGGGACATGTTACCAGGTGAAGAGCAGAAGTGAGGAGAGTGTGTTTCCCTGATTGTTTAATACACTCGGGACATGTCACCAGGTGAACAGTATAAGTGAGGAGAGTGTTTTCCCCTGATGGTTTAATATACACGGGACATCTCACCAGGTGAACAGTATAAGTGAGGAGAATGTGTTCCCCTGATGGTTTAATATACACGGGACATGTCACCAGGTGAACAGTATAAGTGAGCAGAGTGTGTTCCGCTGATGGTTTAATATACACGGGACATGTCACCAGGTGAACAGTATAAGTGAGGAGAGTGTGTTCCCCTGATGGTTTAATATTCACAGGACATGTTACCTGGTGAAGAGTATAAGTGATGAGAGTGTGTTCCCCTGATGGTTTAATATACACGAGACATGTTACCAGGTGAACTGTATATGTGAGGAGAGTGTGTTGCTCCGATGATTTAATAAACATGGGACATGTTACCAGGTGAACAGTATAAGTGAGGAGAGTGTGTTCCCCTGATTGTTTAATGCACACGGGTAATGTTACCAGGTGAACAGAATAGTGAGGAGAGTGTTTTCCCCTGATGGTTTATTGCGCACGGGACATGTTACCAGGTGAAGAGTAGAAGTGAGGAGAGTGTGTTCCCCTAATGGTTTAATACACACGGGTCACATCACCAGATGAACAGTATAAGTGAGGAGAGTGTGTTCCCCTGATTGTTTAATACGCACGGGACATGTTTCCAGATGAACAGTATAAGTGAGGAGAGTTTGTTCCCCTGATGGTTTCATATACATGGGACATGTTACCAGGTGAACAGCATAAGTGAAGAGAATGTGTTCCCCTGATGGTTTAATATACACAGGACATGTTACCAGGTGAACAGTATAAGTGAGGAGAGTGTGTTCCCCTGATTGTTTAATACGCACGGGACATGTTTCCAGATGAACAGTATAAGTGAGGAGAGTGTGTTCCCCTGATTGTTTAATACACACAGGACATGTTACCAGGTGAACAGTATAAGTGAGGAGAGTGTGTTCCCCTGATTGTTTAATACGCACGGGACATGTTTCCAGGTGAACAGTATAAGTGAGGAGAGTGTGTTCCCCTGATTGTTTAATACACACGGGACATCTCACCAGGTGAACAGAATAAGTGAGGAGAGTGTGTTCCCCTGATTGTTTAATGCACACGGGACATGTTACCAGGAGAACTCTATAAGTGAGGAGATTGAGTTCCCATGATGGTTTAACTCACACGGGACATGTTCCCAGGTGAACAGTATAAGTGAGGACAGAGTGTTCCACTGATGGTTTAATATACGTGGGAAATGTCACCAGGTGAACAGTATAAGTGAGGAGAGTGTGTTCCCCTGATGGTTTAATATTCACAGGACATGTTACCTGGTGAAGAGTATAAGTGAGGAGAGTGTGTTCCCCTGATGGTTTAATACACACAGGACATGTTACTTGGTGAAAAGTATAAGTGAGGAGAGTGTGTTCCCCAGATGGCTTAAAATGCACGGGATTTGTTACCAGGTGAACAGTATAAGTGAGGAGAGTGAGTTCCCCTGATGGTTTAATATACACGAGACATGTTACCAGGTGAACAGTATATGTGAGGAGAGTGTGTTGCCCTGATGATTTGATATAAACGGGACATGTTACCAGGTGAAGAGCAGAAGTGAGGAGAGTGTGTTTCCCTGATTGCTTAATACACTCGGGACATGTCACCAGGTGCACAGTATAAGTGAGGAGAGTGTGTTCCCCTGATGTTTTAATATACACGGGACATGTTACCAGGTGAACAGTATAAGTGAGGAGATTGTGTTCCCCTCATGGTTTAATATACACGGGACACGTTACCTGATGAAGAGTATAAGTGAGGAGAGTGTGTTCCCCTGATGGTTTAATACACACGGGACATGTTACCAGGTGAACAGTATAAGTGAGGAGAGTGTGTTCCCCTGATGGTTTAATATACACGGGACATGTTACCAGGTGAACAGTATAAGTGAGGAGAGTGTGTTCCCCTGATTGTTTAATACGCACGGGACATGTTAACAGATGAACAGTATAAGAGAGGAGAGTGTGTTCCCCTGATTGTTTAATACACACGGGACATGTCACCAGGTGAACAGTATAAGTGAGGAGAGTGTGTTCCCCTGATTGTTTAATACGCACGGGACATGTTAACAGATGAACAGTATAAGAGAGGAGAGTGTGTTCCCCTGATTGTTTAATACGCACGGGATATGTTAACAGATGAACAGTATAAGAGAGGAGACTGTGTTCCC
Source organism: Heterodontus francisci (assembly GCF_036365525.1). NCBI lineage: Eukaryota > Metazoa > Chordata > Chondrichthyes > Heterodontiformes > Heterodontidae > Heterodontus > Heterodontus francisci. Next base: position 2,607,065 of record NW_027140382.1, on the reverse strand, counting down.
CTGATTGTTTAATACACACGGGACATGTCACCAGGTGAACAGTATAAGTGAGGAGAGTGTGTTCCCCTGATTGTTTAATGCACACAGGACATGTTACCAGGTGAAATCTATAAGTGAGGAGAATGAGTTCCCCTGATTGTTTAATATACACGGGACATGTCACCACGTGAACAGTAGAAGTGAGGAGAGTGTGTTCCCATGATGGTTTAACTTACACGGGACATGTTACCAGGTGAACAGTATCAGTGAGGAGAGGGTGTACCACTGATGGTTTAATATACATGGGACATGTTACCACGTGAACAGTAGAAGTGAGGAGAGTGTGTTCCCATGATGGTTTAATATACGCGGGACATGTCACCAGGTGAAGAGTATAAGTGAGGAGAGTGTGTTCCCCTGATGGTTTAACTTACACGGGACATGTTACCAGGTGAACAGTATCAGTGAGGAGAGGGTGTTCCACTGATGGTTTAATATACACGGGACATGTTACCAGGTGAACAGTATAAGTGAGGAGAGTGTGTTCCCCTGATGGTTTAATATACACAGGACATGTCACTAGGTGAAAAGTATAAGTGAAGAGAGTGTGTTACCCAGATGGCTTAATATGCAAGGGACATGTTACCAGGTGAACAGTATAAGTGAGGAGAGTGTGTTCCCCTGATGGTTTAATATTCACAGGACATGTTACCTGGTGAAGAGTATAAGTGAGGAGAGTGTGTTCCCCTGATGGTTTAATATGCACGGGACATTTTACCAGGTGAACAGTATAAGTGAGGAGAGTGTGTTCCCCTGATGGTTTAATATGCACTGGACATTTTGCCAGGTGAACAGTATAAGTGAGGAGAGTGTGTTCCCCTGATGGTTTAATATACACGGGACATGTTACCAGGTGAACTGTATAGGTGAGGAGAGTGTGTTCCCCTGATTGTTTAATGCACACAGGACATGTCACCAGGTGAACATTATAAGTGAGGAGAGTGTGTTCCCCTGATTGTTTAATATACCCGGGACATGTCAACAGGTGAACAGTATAAGTGAGGAGAGTGTGTTCCCCTGATGTTTTAATATACACGGGACATGTTACCATGTGAACAGTATAAGTGAGGAGAGTCTGTTCCCCTGATTGTTTAATACACACGGGACATGTCACCAGGTGAACAGTATAAGTGAGGAGAGTGTGTTCCCCTGATTGTTTAATATGCACGGGACATTTTACCAGGTGAACAGTATAAGTGAGGAGAGTGTGTTCCCCTGATGGTTTAATATACACGGGACATGTTACCCGGTGAACTGTATAGGTGAGGAGAGTGTGTTCCCCTGATTGTTTAATGCACACAGGACATGTCACCAGGTGAACATTATAAGTGAGGAGAGTGTGTTCCCCTGATGGTTTAATATACACGGGACATGTTACCAGGTGAACAGTATAAGTGAGGAGAGTGTGTTCCCCTGATTGTTTAATAAGCAAGGGACATGTTAACAGATGAACAGAATAAGAGAGGAGAATGTGTTCCCCTGATTGTTTAATGCACACGGGACATGTTACCAGATGAACAGTATAAGTGAGCAGAGTGTGTTCCCCTGATGGTTTAATGCACACGGGACATGTTACCAGGTGAAATCTATAAGTGAGGAGAGTGTGTTCCCCTGATGGTTTAATGCACACGGGACATGTTACCAGGTGAAATCTATAAGTGAGGAGAGTGTGTTCCTCTGATTGTTTAATGCACACGGGACATGTTACCAGGTGAAATCTATAAGTGAGCAGAGTGTGTTCCCCTGATGGTTTAATGCACACGGGACATGTTACCAGGTGAAATCTATAAGTGAGCAGAGTGTGTTTTCCTGATTGTTTAATACACACAGGACATGTCACCTGGTGAACAGAATAAGTGAGGAGAGTGTGTTCCCCTGATGGTTTAATATACACGGGACATGTTACCAGGTGAACAGTATAAGTGAGGAGAGTGTGTTCCCCTGATTGTTTAATACACACGGGACATGTTACCAGGTGAACAGAATAGTGAGGAGAGAGTTTTCCCCTGATGGTTTAATGCGCACGGGACATGTTACCAGGTGAACAGTATAAGTGAGCAGAGTGTGTTGCCCTGATGGTTTAATACGCACGGGACATGTCACCAGGTGAACAGTATAAGTGAGGAGAGTGTGTTCCCCTGATGGTTTAACATACACGGGACATGTTACCAGGTGAACAGTATAAGTGAGAAGAGTGTGTTCCCCTGATAGTTTAATATACACGGGACATGTTACCAGGTGAACAGTATAAGTGAGGAGACTGTGTTGCCCTGATGGTTTAATGCACACGGGACATGTTACCAGGTGAACAGTATAAGTGAGGAGAGTGTGTTCCCCTGATGGTTTAATATTCACAGGACATGTTACCTGGTGAAGAGTATAAGTGATGAGAGTGTGTTCCCCAGATGGCTTAATATGCACGGGACATGTTACCAGGTGAACAGGATAAGTGAGGAGAGTGAGTTCCCCTGATGGTTTAATATTCACAGGACATGTTACCTGGTGAAGAGTATAAGTGAAGAGAGTGTGTTCCCCAGATGGCGTAATATGCACGGGACATGTTACCAGGTGAACAGGATAAGTGAGGAGAGTGTGTTCCCCTGATGGTTTAATATTCACAGGACATGTTACCTGGTGAAGAGTATAAGTGAAGAGAGTGTGTTCCCCAGATGGCTTCATATGCACGGGACATGTTACCAGGTGAACAGGATAAGTGAGGAGAGTGAGTTCCCCTGATTGTTTAATACATACGGGACATGTTACCAGGTGAACAGAATAGTGAGGAGAGTGTTTTCCCCCGATGGTTTAATATTCACAGGACATGTTACCTGGTGAAGAGTATAAGTGAAGAGAGTGTGTTCCCCAGATGGCTTAATATGCACGGGACATGTTACCAGGTGAACAGGATAAGTGAGGAGAGTGAGTTCCCCTGATTGTTTAATACATACGGGACATGTTACCAGGTGAACAGAATAGTGAGGAGAGTGTTTTCCCCCGATGGTTTAACATGCACAGGACATGTGACCAGGTGAACAGCATAAGTGAGTAGAGTGTGTTCCCCTGATGGTTTAATATACACGGGACATGTTACCAGGTGAACAGTATAAGTGAGGAGAGTGTGTTGCCCGGATGGTTTAATACACACGGGACATGTTACCAGGTGAACAGTTGAAGTGAGGAGAGTGTGTTCCCCTGACGGTTTAATATACACAGGACATGTTACCAGGTGAAGAGTAGAAGAGAGGAGAGTGTGTTCCCCTAATGGTTTAATACACACGGGTCACATCACCAGATGAACAGTATAAGTGAGGAGACTGTGTTCCCCTGATTTTTTAATGCACACGGGACATGTTACCAGGTGAACAGTAGAAGTGAGGAGAGTGTGTTCCCCTGATGGTTTCATATACATGGGACATGTTACCAGGTGAACAGTATAAGTGAAGCGAGTGTGTTCCCCTGATGGTTTAATATACACAGGACATGTTAACAGGTGAACAGCATAAGTGAGGAGAGTGTGTTCCCCTGATTGTTTAATACACACGGGACATGTTACCAGGTGAACAGAATAGTGAGGAGAGTGTTTTCCGCTGATGGTTTAATGCGCACGGGACATGTTACCAGGTGAAGAGTATAAGTGAGGAGATTGTGTTCCCCTGATTGTTTTTTACGCACGGGACATGTCACCAGGTGAACAGTATAAGTGAGGAGAGTGTGTTCCCCTGATTGTTTAATACATACGGGACATGTCACCAGGTGAACAGAATAAGTGAGGAGAGTGTGTTCCCCTGATTGTTTAATGCACACGGGACATGTTACCAGGTGAAATCTATAAGTGAGGAGAGTGAATTCCCATGATGGTTTAACTTACACGGGACATGTTACCAGGTGAACAGTATAAGTGAGGAGAGGGTGTTCCACTGATGGTTTAATATACGTGGGACATGTCACCAGGTGAACAGTATAAGAGAGGAGAGTGCGTTCCCCTGATGGTTTAATATACGCGGGACATGTCACCAGGTGAACATTATAAGTGAGCAGAGTGTGTTCCCCTGATGGTTCTATATACACGGGACATGTCACCAGGTGAACAGTATAAGTGAGGAGAGTGTGTTCCCCAGATGGCTTAATATGCACGGGACATGTTACCAGGTGAACAGAATAAGTGAGGAGAGTGAGTTCCCCTGATGGTTTAATATCCACGAGACATGTTACCAGGTGAACAGTACATATGAGGTGAGTGTGTTGCCCTGATGATTTAATATACACGGGACATGTTACCAGGTGAAGAGCAGAAGTGAGGAGAGTGTGTTCCCCTCATTGTTTAATAAACTCGGGACATGTCACCAGGTGAACAGTATAAGTGAGGAGAGTGTGTTCCCCTGATGGTTTAATATACACGGGACACGTTACCTGATGAAGAGTATAAGTGAGGAGAGTGTGTTCCCCTGATGGTTTAATGCACACGGGATATGTCACCAGGTGAACAGTATAAGTGAGGAGAGTGTATTCCCCTGATGGTTTTATGTGCACGGGACATGTCACCAGGTGAAGAGTATAAGTGAGGAGAGTGTGTTCCCCTGATGGTTTAATATACACGGGACATGTCACCAGGTGAACAGTATAAGTGAGGAGAGTGTGTTCCCCTGATGGTTTAATATACACGGGACATGTCACCAGGTGAACAGTATAAGTGAGGAGAGTGTGTTCCCCTGATGGTTCAATATACACGGGACATGTTACCAGGTGAACAGTATAAGTGAGCAGAGTGTGTTCCCCTGATGGTTTAATACGCACGGGACATGTCACCAGATGAACAGTATAAGTGAGGAGAGTGTGTTCCCCTAATGGTTTAATACACACGGGACATGTGACCAGGTGAACAGTATAAGTGAGGAGAGTGTGTGCCCCTGATGGTTTAATATACACAGGACATGTTACCAGGTGAACAGAATAGTGAGGAGAGTGTTTTCCCATGATGGTTTAATGCACACGGGACATGTCACCAGGTGAACAGTATAAGTGAGGAGAGTGTGTTCCCCTGATGGTTTAATATACACAGGACATGTTACCAGGTGAAAAGTATAAGTGAAGAGAGTGTGTTCCCCAGATGGCTTAATATGCACGGGACATGTTACCAGGTGAAGAGTATAAGTGAGGAGAGTGTGTTCCCCTGATGGTTTAATATACACAGGACATGTTACCAGGTGAAAAGTATAAGTGAGGAGAGTGTGTTCCCCAGATGGCTTAATATACACGGGACATGTTACCAGATGAACAGTATAAGTGAGGAGAGTGAGTTCCCCTGCTGGTTTAATATACACGAGACATGTTACCAGGTGAACAGTATAAGTGAGGAGAGTGTGTTGCCCTGATGATTTAATATACACGGGACATGTTACCAGGTGAAGAGCAGAAGTGAGGAGAGTGTGTTCCCCAGATTGTTTAATACACACGGGACATGTTACCAGGTGAACAGAATAGTGAGGAGAGAGTTTTCCCCTGATGGTTTAATGCGCACAGGACATGTTACCAGGTGAACAGAATAGTGAGGAGAGAGTTTTCCCCTGATGGTTTAATATACACGAGACATGTTACCAGGTGAACAGTATATGTGAGGAGAGTGTGTTGCCCTGATGATTTAATATACACGGGACATGTTACCAGGTGAAGAGCAGAAGTGAGGAGAGTGTGTTCCCCAGATTGTTTAATACACACGGGACATGTTACCAGGTGAACAGAATAGTGAGGAGAGAGTTTTCCCCTGATGGTTTAATGCGCACGGGACATGTTACCAGGTGAACAGTATAAGTGAGCAGAGTGTGTTCCCCTGATTGTTTAATACACACGGGACATGTTACCAGGTGAACAGAATAGTGAGGAGAGAGTTTTCCCCTGATGGTTTAATGCGCACGGGACATGTTACCAGGTGAACAGTATAAGTGAGCAGAGTGTGTTGCCCTGATGGTTTAATACGCACGGGACATGTCACCAGGTGAACAGTATAAGTGAGGAGAGTGTGTTCCCCTGATGGTTTAACATACACGGGACATGTTACCAGGTGAACAGTATAAGTGAGAAGAGTGTGTTCCCCTGATAGTTTAATATACACGGGACATGTTACCAGGTGAACAGTATAAGTGAGGAGACTGTGTTGCCCTGATGGTTTAATGCACACGGGACATGTTACCAGGTGAACAGTATAAGTGAGGAGAGTGTGTTCCCCTGATGATTTAATACACACGGGACATGTTACCAAGTGAACAGTATAAGTGAGGAGAGTGTGTTGCCCTGATGGTTTAATATACACAGGACATGTTACCAGGTGAACAGTATAAGTGAGGAGAGTGTGTTCCCCTGATTTTTTAATGCACACAGGACATGTTACCATGTGAACAGTAGAAGTGAGGAGAGTGTGTTCCCCTGATGGTTTCATATACATGGGACATGTTACCAGGTGAACAGTATAAGTGAAGAGAGTGTGTTCCCCTGATGGTTTAATATGCACAGGACATGTTACCAGGTGAACAGTATAAGTGAGGAGAGTGTGTTCCCCTGATTGTTTAATACACACGGGACATGTTACCAGGTGAACAGTATAAGTGAGGAGAGTGAGTTCCCCTGATGGTTTAATATGCACAGGACATGTTACCAGGTGAACAGTATAAGTGAGGAGAGTGTGTTCCCCTGATTGTTTAATACACACGGGACATGTTACCAGGTGAACAGTATAAGTGAGGAGAGTGAGTTCCCCTGATGGTTTAATATGCACAGGACATGTTACCAGGTGAACAGTATTAGTGAGGAGAGTGTGTTCCCCTGATTGTTTAATATACACGGGACATGTTACCAGGTGAACAGTATAAGTGAGGAGAGTGTGTTCCCCTGATTGTTTAATACGCACGGGACATGTTACCAGGTGAACAGTATAAGTGAGGAGAGTGTATTCCCCTGATGGTTTTATGCGCACGGGACATGTCACCAGGTGAACAGTACAAGTGAGGAGAGTGTGTTCCCCTGATGGTTTAACATGCACGGGACATTTTACCAGGTGAACAGTATAAGTGAGGAGAGTGTGTTCTCCTGATGGTTTAATATACACGAGACATGTTACCAGGTGAACAGTATATGTGAGGGGAATGTGTTGCCCTGATGGTTTAATATACACGCGACATGTTACGAGGTGAACAGTATAAGTGAGGAGATTGTGTTCCCATGATGGTTTAATATACACGGGACATGTCACCAGGTGAACAGTATAAGTGAGGAGAGTGTGTTGCCCTGATGGTTTAATATACACAGGACATGTTACCAGGTGAACAGTATAAGTGAGGAGAGTGTGTTCCCCTGATGGTTTAATATACACGGGACATGTTACCAGGTGAACAGTATAAGTGAGGAGAGTGTGTTCCCCTAATGGTTTAATACACACGGGACATGTGACCAGGTGAACAGTGTAAGTGAGGAGAATGTGTTCCCCTGATGGTTTAATATGCACAGGACATGTTACCAGGTGAACAGTATAAGTGAGGAGAGTGTGTTCCCCTGATTGTTTAATTCACACGGGACATGTTACCAGGTGAACAGAATAGTGAGGAGAGTGTTTTCCCATGATGCTTTAATGCACACGGGACATGTCACCAGGTGAACAGTATAAGTGAGGAGAGTGTGTTCCCCTGATTTTTTAATGCACACGGGACATGTTACCAGGTGAACAGTAGAAGTGAGGAGAGTGTGTTCCCCTGATGGTTTCATATACATGGGACATGTTACCAGGTGAACAGTATAAGTGAAGAGAGTGTGTTCCCCTGATGGTTTAATATACACAGGACATGTTACCAGTGAACAGAATAGTGAGGAGAGTGTTTTCCCCTGATTGTTTTATACGCACGGGACATGTTACCAGGTGAACAGGATAAGTGAGGAGAGAGTGTTCCCCTGATTGTTTAAAACACACGGGACATGTCACCAGGTGAACAGTATAAGTTAGGAGAGAGTGTTCCCCTGATTGTTTAAAACACACGGGACATGTCACCAGGTGAACATTATAAGTGAGGAGAGTGTGTTCCCCTGATGGTTCTATATACACGGGACATGTCACCAGGTGAACAGTATAAGTGAGGAGAGTGTGTTCCCCTGATGGTTTAATATTCACAGGACATGTCACCCGGTGAACAGTATAAGAGAGGAGAGTGCGTTCCCCTGATGGTTTAATATACGCGGGACATGTCACCAGGTGAACAGTATAAGTGAGGAGAGTGTGTTCCCCAGATGGTTCTATATACACGGGACCTGTCACCAGGTGAACAGTATAAGTGAGGAGAGTGTGTTCCCCTGATGGTTTAATATACACAGGACATGTCACTAGGTGAAAGGTATAAGTGAGGAGAGTGTGTTCCCCAGATGGCTTAATATGCACGGGACATGTTACCAGGTGAACAGTATAAGTGAGGAGAGTATGTTGCCCTGATGATTTAATATACACGGGACATGTTACCAGGTGAACAGTATCTGTGAGGAGAGTATGTTGCCCTGATGATTTAATATACACGGGACATGTTTCCAGGTGAAGAGCAGATGTGAGGAGAGTGTGTTCCCCAGATGGTTCTATATACACGGGACCTGTCACCAGGTGAACAGTAGAAGTGAGGAGAGTGTGTTCCCATGATTGTTTAATAAACTCGGGACATGTCACCAGGTGAACAGTATAAGTGAGGAGAGTGTGTTGCCCTGATGGTTTAATATACACAGGACATGTTACCAGGTGAAGAGTAGAAGTGAGGAGAGTGTGTTCCCCTCATGGTTTAATACACAAGGGACATGTGACCAGGTGAACAGTATAAGTGTGGAGAGTGTGTGCCCCTGATGGTTTAACATACACAGGATATGTTACCAGGTTAACAGAAGAAGTGAGGAGAGTGTGTTCCCCTGATGGGTTCATGTGCACAGGACATGTTACCAGGTGAACAGTATAAGTGAGGAGAGTGTGTTCCCCTGATTTTTTAATGCACACAGGACATGTTACCAGGTGAACAGTAGAAGTGAGGAGAGTGTGTTCCCCTGATGGTTTCATATACATGGGACATGTTACCAGGTGAACAGTGTAAGTGAAGAGAGTGTGTTCCCCTGATGGTTTAATATACACAGGACATGTTACCAGGTGAACAGTATAAGTGAGGAGAGTGTGTTCCCCTGATCGTTTAATACGCACGGGACATGTTAACAGGTGAACAGAATAGTGAGGAGAGTGTTTTCCCCTGATTGTTTAATACACACGGGACATGTTACCAGGTGAACAGTATAAGTGAGGAGAGTGTGTTCCCCTGATTGTTTAATATGCACGGGACATGTCACCAGGTGAACAGTATAAGTGAGGAGAGTGTGTTCCCCTGATTGTTTAATATACACAGGACATGTTACCAGGTGAACAGTATAAGTGAGGAGAGTGTGTTCCCCTGATTGTTTAATATGCACGGGACATGTCACCAGGTGAACAGAATAGTGAGGAGAGTGTTTTCCCCTGATGGTTTAATGCGCACGGGACATGTTACCAGGCGAACAGTATAAGTGAGGAGAGTGTGTTCCCCTGATTGTTTAATATGCACGGGACATGTCACCAGGTGAACAGTATAAGTGAGGAGAGTGTGTTCCACTGATGGTTTAATATACGTGGGACATGTCACCAGGTGAACAGAATAAGTGAGGAGAGTGTGTTCCCCTGATGGTTTAATATTCACAGGACATGTTATCTGGGGAAGAGTATAAGTGAGGAGAGTGTGTTCCCCTGATGGTTTAATATACACAGGACATGTCACTAGGTGAAAAGTATAAGTGAGGAGATTGTGTTCCCCAGATGGCTTAATATGCACGGGACATGTTACCAGGTGAACAGCATAAGTGAGGAGAGTGAGTTCCCCTGACGGTTTAATATACACGAGACATGTTACCAGGTGAACAGTATAAGTGAGGAGAGTGTGTTCCCCTGATTGTTTAAGATACACGAGACATGTTACCAGGTGAACAGTATAAGTGAGGAGAGTGTGTTCCACTGATGGTTTAATATACGTGGGACATGTCACCAGGTGAACAGTATAAGTGATGAGAGTGTGTTCCCCTGATGGTTTAAGATACACGGGACATGTTACCAGGTGAACAGTATAAGTGATGAGAGTGTGTTCCCCTGATGGTTTAAGATACACGGGACATGTTACCAGGTGAACAGTATAAGTGAGGAGAGTGTGTTCCCCTGATGGTTTAACATGCACGGGACATTTTACCAGGTGAACAGTATAAGTGAGGAGAGTGTGTTCTCCTGATGGTTTAATATACACGAGACATGTTACCAGGTGAACAGTATATGTGAGGAGAATGTGTTGCCCTGATCATTTAATATACACACGACATGTTACGAGGTGAACAGTATAAGTGAGGAGATTGTGTTCCCATGATGGTTTAATATACACGGGACATGTCACCAGGTGAACAGTACAAGTGAGGAGAGTGTGTTCCCCTGATGGTTTAACATGCACGGGACATTTTACCAGGTGAACAGTATAAGTGAGGAGAGTGTGTTCTCCTGATGGTTTAATATACACGAGACATGTTACCAGGTGAACAGTATATGTGAGGAGAATGTGTTGCCCTGATGGTTTAATATACACACGACATGTTACGAGGTGAACAGTATAAGTGAGGAGATTGTGTTCCCATGATGGTTTAATATACACGGGACATGTCACCAGGTGAACAGTATAAGTGAGGAGAGTGTGTTGCCCTGATGGTTTAATATACACAGGACATGTTACCAGGTGAACAGTATAAGTGAGGAGAGTGTGTTCCCCTGATGGTTTAATATACACGGGACATGTTACCAGGTGAACAGTATAAGTGAGGAGAGTGTGTTGCCCTGATGGATTAATATACACAGGACATGTTACCAGGTGAAGAGTAGAAGTGAGGAGAGTGTGTTCCCCTAATGGTTTAATACACACGGGACATGTGACCAGGTGAACAGTGTAAGTGAGGAGAGTGTGTTCCCCTGATGGTTTAATATACACAGGACATGTTACCAGTGAACAGAATAGTGAGGAGAGTGTTTTCCCCTGATGGATTAATGCGCACGGGACATGTTACCAGGCGAACAGTCTAAGTGAGGAGAGTGTGTTCCCCTGATTGTTTTATACGCACGGGACATGTTACCAGGTGAACAGGATAAGTGAGGAGAGAGTGTTCCCCTGATTGTTTAATACACACAGGACATGTCACCAGGTGAACAGTATAAGTGAGGAGAGAGTGTTCCCCTGATTGTTTTATACGCACGGGACATGTTACCAGGTGAACAGGATAAGTGAGGAGAGAGTGTTCCCCTGATTGTTTAATACACACGGGACATGTCACCAGGTGAACAGTATAAGTGAGGAGAGTGTGTTCCCCTGATGGTTCTATATACACGGGACATGTCACCAGGTGAACAGTATAAGTGAGGAGAGTGTGTTCCCCTGATGGTTTAATATTCACAGGACATGTCACCCGGTGAACAGTATAAGAGAGGAGAGTGCGTTCCCCTGATGGTTTAATATACGCGGGACATGTCACCAGGTGAACAGTATAAGTGAGGAGAGTGTGTTCCCCTGATGGTTTAATATTCACAGGACATGTTACCTGGGGAAGAGTATAAGTGAGGAGAGTGTGTTCCCCTGATGGTTTAATATACACAGGACATGTCACTAGGTGAAAAGTATAAGTGAGGAGAGTGTGTTCCCCAGATGGCTTAATATGCACGGGACATGTTACCAGGTGAACAGTATCTGTGAGGAGAGTGTGTTGCCCTGATGATTTAATATACACGGGACATGTTTCCAGGTGAAGAGCAGAAGTGAGGAGAATGTGTTCCCCTGATTGTTTAATACTCACGGGACATGTTACCAGGTGAACAGTATAAGTGAGGAGAGTGTGTTCCCCTGATGGTTTAATATACACGAGACATTTTACCAGGTGAACAGTATAAGTGAGGAGAGTGTGTTCCTCTGATTGTTTAATATACACGGGACATTTTACCAGGTGAACAGTATAAGCGAGGAGAGTGTGTTCCCCTGATGGTTTAATATACACGAGACATGTTACCAGGTGAACAGCATATGTGAGGAGAGTGTGTTGCCCTGATGGTTTAATATACACGCGACATGTTACGAGGTGAAGAGTATAAGTGAGGAGATTGTGTTGCCCTGATGGTTTAATATACACGGGACATGTTACCAGGTGAACAGTATATGTGAGGAGAGTGTGTTCCCCTGATGGTTTAACATGCACGGGACATTTTACCAGGTGAACAGTATAAGTGAGGAGAGTGTGTTACCCTGATGGTTTAATATACACGAGACATGTTACCAGGTGAAGAGTATATGTGAGGAGAGTGTGTTCCCCTGATGGTTTAATAGACACGGGACATGTCTCCAGGTGAACAGTATAAGTGAGGAGAGTGTGTTCCCCTGATGGTTTAATATACACGGGACATGTTACCAGGTGAACAGTATAAGTGAGGAGAGTGTGTTCCCCTGATGGTTTAATATACACGGCACATGTTACCAGGTGAACAGTATAAGTGAGGAGAGTGTGTTCCCCTGATGGTTTAATATACACAGGACATGTTACCAGGTGAAGAGTAGAAGTGAGGAGAGTGTGTTCCCCTAATGGTTTAATACACACGGGACATGTGACCAGGTGAACAGTATAAGTGAGGAGAGTGTGTGCCCCTGATAGTTTAACATACACTGGATATGTTACCAGGTAAACAGTAAAGGTGAGGAGAGTGTGTTCCCCTGATGGTTTAATACACACAGGACATGTTACCAGGTGAAGAGTACAAGTGAGGAGAGTGTGTTCCCCTGATGGTTTAATATACACGGGACATGTTACCAGGTGAACAGTATAAGTGAGGAGACTGTGTTGCCCTGATGGTTTAATATACACAGGACATGTTACCAGGTGAAGAGTAGAAGTGAGGAGATTGTGTTCCCCTAATGGTTTAATACACACGGGTCACATCACCAGATGAACAGTATAAGTGAGGAGAGTGTGTTATCCTGATTTTTTAATGCACACGGGACATGTTACCAGGTGAACAGTAGAAGTGAGGAGAGTGTGTTCCCCTGATGGTTTCATATACATGGGACATGTTACCAGGTGAACAGGAAAGTGAAGAGGGAGTGTTCCCCTGATGGTTTAATATACACAGGACATGTTACCAGGTGAACAGTATAAGTGAGGAGAGAGTGTTCCCCTGATTGTTTTATACACACGGGACATGTTACCAGGTGAACAGTATCTGTGAGGAGAGTTTGTTGCCCTGATGATTTAATATACACGGGACATGTTTCCAGGTGAAGAGCAGAAGTGAGGAGAGTGTGTTCCCATGATTGTTTAATAAACTTGGGACATGACACCAGGTGAACAGTATAAGTGAGGAGAGTGTGTTCCCCTGATGGTTTAATATACACGAGACATGTTACCAGGTGAACAGTATATGTGAGGAGAGGGTGTTGCCCTGATGGTTTAATATACACGCGACATGTTTCCAGGTGAACAGTATAAGTGAGGAGAGTGTGTTCCCCTGATTGTTTAATGCACACTGGACACGTCACCAGGTGAACAGTATAAGTGAGGAGAGTGTGTTCCCCTGATTGTTTTATACGCACGGGACATGTCACCAGGTGAACATTATAAGTGAGGAGAGTGTGTTCCCCTGATTGTTTAATGCACACGGGACATGTTACCAGGTGAACAGTATGAGTGAGGAGAGTGTGTTCCCCTGATTGTTTAATACGCACGGGACATGTTACCAGATGAACAGTATAAGTGAGGAGAGTGTGTTCCCCTGATTGTTTAATACACACGGGACATGTCACCAGGTGAACAGATTAAGTGAGGAGAGTGTGTTCCCCTGATTGTTTAATGCACACAAGACATGTTTACCAGGTGAAATCTATAAGTGAGGAGAGTGAGTTCCCCTGATTGTTTAATATACACTGGACATGTTACCAGGTGAACAGTATAAGTGAGGAGAGTGTGTTCCCCTGATTGTTTAATACGCACGGGGCATGTTACCAGGTGAACAGTATAAGAGAGGAGAGTGCGTTCCCCTGATGGTTTAATATACGCGGGACATGTCACCAGGTGAACAGTATAAGTGAGCAGAGTGTGTTCCCCTGATGGTTCTGTATACACGGGACATTTCACCAGGTGAACAGTATAAGTGAGGAGAGTGTGTTCCCCTGATGGTTTAATATTCACAGGACATGTTACCTGGGGAAGAGTATAAGTGAGGAGAGTGTGTTCCCCTGATGTTTTAATATACACAGGACATGTCACTAGGTGGAAATTATAAGTGAGGAGAGTGTGTTCCCCAGATGGCTTAATATGCACGGGACATGTTACCAGGTGAACAGTATAAGTGAGGAGAGTGAGTTCCCCTGATGGTTTAATATACACGAGAAATGTTACCAGGTGAACAGTATATGTGAGGAGAGTGTGTTGCCCTGATGATTTAATATACACGGGACATGTTACCAGGTGAAGAGCAGAAGTGAGGAGAGTGTGTTCCCCTGATTGTTTAATGCACACGGGATATGTCACCAGGTGAACACTATAAGTGAGGAGAGTGTATTCCTCTGATGGTTTTATGCGCACGGGACATGTCACCAGGTGAAGAGTATAAGTGAGGAGAGTGTGTTCCCCTGATGTTTTAATATACACGAGACATGTTACCAGGTGAACAGTATAAGTGAGGAGAGTGTGTTGCCCTGATGGTTTAATATACACGGGACATGTTACCATGTGAACAGTATAAGTGAGGAGAGTGTGTTGCCCTGATGGTTTAATACACAAGCGACATGTTACGAGGTGAACAGTATAAGTGAGGAGATTGTGTTCCCCTGATGGTTTAATATACACGGGACATGTCACCAGGTGAACAGTAGAAGTGAGGAGAGTGTGTTCCCCTGATTGTTTAATACGCACGGGACATGTTACCAGGTGAACAGTATAAGTGAGGTGAGTGTGTTCCCCTGATTGTTTAATATACACAGGACATGTCACTAGGTGAACAGTATAAGTGAGGAGAGTGCGTTCCCCTAATGTTTAATACACACGGGACATGTTACCAGGTGAAGAGTATAAGTGAGGAGAGTGTGTTCCCCTGATGGTTTAATATACACAGGACATGTTACTAGGTGAAAAGTATAAGGGAGGAGAGTGAGTTCCCCAGATGGTTTAATATACACGAGACATGTTACCAGGTGAAGAGTATAAGTGAGGAGAGTGTGTTCCCCTGATGGTTTAATATACACGAGACATGTTACCAGGTGAAGAGTATAAGTGAGGAGAGTGTGTTCCCCTGATGGTTTAATATACACGAGACATGTTACCAGGTGAAGAGTATAAGTGAGGAGAGTGTGTTCCCCTGATGGTTTAATATACACGAGACATGTTACCAGGTGAAGAGTATAAGTGAGGAGAGTGTGTTCCCCTGATGGTTTAATATACACGAGACATGTTACCAGGTGAACAGTATAAGCGTGGAGAGTGAGTTCCCCTGATGGTTTAATATACACGAGACATGTTACCAGGTGAACAGTATATGTGAGGATAGTGTGTTGACCTGATGATTTAATATAAACTGGACATGTTACCAGGTGAAGAGCATCAGTGAGGAGAGTGTGTTCCCCTGATGGTTTAATATACACAGGACATGTTACCAGGTGAACAGTATAAGTGAGGAGAGTTTGTTCCAATGATGGTTTAATGCACACGGGACATGTCACCAGGTGAACAGTATATGTGAGGAGAGTGTGTTCCCCTGATGGTTTAATATTCACAGGACATGTTACCTAGTGAAGAGTATAAGTGAGGAGAGTGTGTTCCCCAGATGGCTGAATATGCACAGGACATGTTACCAGGTGAACAGTATAAGTGAGGAGAGTGTGTTCCCCTGATGGTTTAATATACACAGGACATGTCACTAGGTGAAAAGTATAAGTGAGGAGAGTGTGTTCCCCTGATTGTTTAATGCACACGAGACATGTTACCAGGTGAACAGTAGAAGTGGGGAGAGTGTGTTCCCCTGATGGTTTAATATACACGGGACATGTCACCAGGTGAACAGTATAAGTGAGGAGAGTGTGTTCCAATGATGGTTTAATGCACACGGGACATGTCACCAGGTGAAATGTATATGTGAGGAGAGTGTGTTCCCCTGATGGATTAATACACACGGGACATGTTGCCAGGTGAACAGTATAAGTGAGGAGAGTGTGTTCCCCTGATGGTTTAATATACACGGGACCTGTTACCAGATGAACAGTATAAGTGAGGAGAGTGTGTTCCCCTGATTTTTTAATGCACACGAGACATGTTACCAGGTGAACAGTAGAAGTGAGGAGAGTGTGTTCACCTGATTGTTTAATACGCACGGGACATGTCACCAGGTGAACAGTATAAGTGCGGAGAGTGTGTTCCCCTGAGGGTTTAATATACACGGGACATGTTACCAGGTGAACAGTATAAGTGAGGAGAGTGTGTTTTCCTCATGGTTTAATACACACGGGACATGTTACCAGGTGAAGAGTATAAGTGAGGAGAGTGTGTTCCCCTGATTGTTTAATATACACGGGACATGTTACCAGGTAAACAGTATAAGTGAGGAGAGTGTGTGCCCCTGATAGTTTAACATACACTGGATATGTTACCAGGTAAACAGTAAAGGTGAGGAGAGTGTGTTCCCCTGATGGTTTAATACACACAGGACATGTTACCAGGTGAAGAGTACAAGTGAGGAGAGTGTGTTCCCCTGATGGTTTAATATACACGGGACATGTTACCAGGTGAACAGTATAAGTGAGGAGACTGTGTTGCCCTGATGGTTTAATATACACAGGACATGTTACCAGGTGAAGAGTAGAAGTGAGGAGATTGTGTTCCCCTAATGGTTTAATACACACGGGTCACATCACCAGATGAACAGTATAAGTGAGGAGAGTGTGTTATCCTGATTTTTTAATGCACACGGGACATGTTACCAGGTGAACAGTAGAAGTGAGGAGAGTGTGTTCCCCTGATGGTTTCATATACATGGGACATGTTACCAGGTGAACAGGAAAGTGAAGAGGGAGTGTTCCCCTGATGGTTTAATATACACAGGACATGTTACCAGGTGAACAGTATAAGTGAGGAGAGAGTGTTCCCCTGATTGTTTTATACACACGGGACATGTTACCAGGTGAACAGTATCTGTGAGGAGAGTTTGTTGCCCTGATGATTTAATATACACGGGACATGTTTCCAGGTGAAGAGCAGAAGTGAGGAGAGTGTGTTCCCATGATTGTTTAATAAACTTGGGACATGACACCAGGTGAACAGTATAAGTGAGGAGAGTGTGTTCCCCTGATGGTTTAATATACACGAGACATGTTACCAGGTGAACAGTATATGTGAGGAGAGGGTGTTGCCCTGATGGTTTAATATACACGCGACATGTTTCCAGGTGAACAGTATAAGTGAGGAGAGTGTGTTCCCCTGATTGTTTAATGCACACTGGACACGTCACCAGGTGAACAGTATAAGTGAGGAGAGTGTGTTCCCCTGATTGTTTTATACGCACGGGACATGTCACCAGGTGAACATTATAAGTGAGGAGAGTGTGTTCCCCTGATTGTTTAATGCACACGGGACATGTTACCAGGTGAACAGTATGAGTGAGGAGAGTGTGTTCCCCTGATTGTTTAATACGCACGGGACATGTTACCAGATGAACAGTATAAGTGAGGAGAGTGTGTTCCCCTGATTGTTTAATACACACGGGACATGTCACCAGGTGAACAGATTAAGTGAGGAGAGTGTGTTCCCCTGATTGTTTAATGCACACAAGACATGTTTACCAGGTGAAATCTATAAGTGAGGAGAGTGAGTTCCCCTGATTGTTTAATATACACTGGACATGTTACCAGGTGAACAGTATAAGTGAGGAGAGTGTGTTCCCCTGATTGTTTAATACGCACGGGGCATGTTACCAGGTGAACAGTATAAGAGAGGAGAGTGCGTTCCCCTGATGGTTTAATATACGCGGGACATGTCACCAGGTGAACAGTATAAGTGAGCAGAGTGTGTTCCCCTGATGGTTCTGTATACACGGGACATTTCACCAGGTGAACAGTATAAGTGAGGAGAGTGTGTTCCCCTGATGGTTTAATATTCACAGGACATGTTACCTGGGGAAGAGTATAAGTGAGGAGAGTGTGTTCCCCTGATGTTTTAATATACACAGGACATGTCACTAGGTGGAAATTATAAGTGAGGAGAGTGTGTTCCCCAGATGGCTTAATATGCACGGGACATGTTACCAGGTGAACAGTATAAGTGAGGAGAGTGAGTTCCCCTGATGGTTTAATATACACGAGAAATGTTACCAGGTGAACAGTATATGTGAGGAGAGTGTGTTGCCCTGATGATTTAATATACACGGGACATGTTACCAGGTGAAGAGCAGAAGTGAGGAGAGTGTGTTCCCCTGATTGTTTAATGCACACGGGATATGTCACCAGGTGAACACTATAAGTGAGGAGAGTGTATTCCTCTGATGGTTTTATGCGCACGGGACATGTCACCAGGTGAAGAGTATAAGTGAGGAGAGTGTGTTCCCCTGATGTTTTAATATACACGAGACATGTTACCAGGTGAACAGTATAAGTGAGGAGAGTGTGTTGCCCTGATGGTTTAATATACACGGGACATGTTACCATGTGAACAGTATAAGTGAGGAGAGTGTGTTGCCCTGATGGTTTAATACACAAGCGACATGTTACGAGGTGAACAGTATAAGTGAGGAGATTGTGTTCCCCTGATGGTTTAATATACACGGGACATGTCACCAGGTGAACAGTAGAAGTGAGGAGAGTGTGTTCCCCTGATTGTTTAATACGCACGGGACATGTTACCAGGTGAACAGTATAAGTGAGGTGAGTGTGTTCCCCTGATTGTTTAATATACACAGGACATGTCACTAGGTGAACAGTATAAGTGAGGAGAGTGCGTTCCCCTAATGTTTAATACACACGGGACATGTTACCAGGTGAAGAGTATAAGTGAGGAGAGTGTGTTCCCCTGATGGTTTAATATACACAGGACATGTTACTAGGTGAAAAGTATAAGGGAGGAGAGTGAGTTCCCCAGATGGTTTAATATACACGAGACATGTTACCAGGTGAAGAGTATAAGTGAGGAGAGTGTGTTCCCCTGATGGTTTAATATACACGAGACATGTTACCAGGTGAAGAGTATAAGTGAGGAGAGTGTGTTCCCCTGATGGTTTAATATACACGAGACATGTTACCAGGTGAAGAGTATAAGTGAGGAGAGTGTGTTCCCCTGATGGTTTAATATACACGAGACATGTTACCAGGTGAAGAGTATAAGTGAGGAGAGTGTGTTCCCCTGATGGTTTAATATACACGAGACATGTTACCAGGTGAACAGTATAAGCGTGGAGAGTGAGTTCCCCTGATGGTTTAATATACACGAGACATGTTACCAGGTGAACAGTATATGTGAGGATAGTGTGTTGACCTGATGATTTAATATAAACTGGACATGTTACCAGGTGAAGAGCATCAGTGAGGAGAGTGTGTTCCCCTGATGGTTTAATATACACAGGACATGTTACCAGGTGAACAGTATAAGTGAGGAGAGTTTGTTCCAATGATGGTTTAATGCACACGGGACATGTCACCAGGTGAACAGTATATGTGAGGAGAGTGTGTTCCCCTGATGGTTTAATATTCACAGGACATGTTACCTAGTGAAGAGTATAAGTGAGGAGAGTGTGTTCCCCAGATGGCTGAATATGCACAGGACATGTTACCAGGTGAACAGTATAAGTGAGGAGAGTGTGTTCCCCTGATGGTTTAATATACACAGGACATGTCACTAGGTGAAAAGTATAAGTGAGGAGAGTGTGTTCCCCTGATTGTTTAATGCACACGAGACATGTTACCAGGTGAACAGTAGAAGTGGGGAGAGTGTGTTCCCCTGATGGTTTAATATACACGGGACATGTCACCAGGTGAACAGTATAAGTGAGGAGAGTGTGTTCCAATGATGGTTTAATGCACACGGGACATGTCACCAGGTGAAATGTATATGTGAGGAGAGTGTGTTCCCCTGATGGATTAATACACACGGGACATGTTGCCAGGTGAACAGTATAAGTGAGGAGAGTGTGTTCCCCTGATGGTTTAATATACACGGGACCTGTTACCAGATGAACAGTATAAGTGAGGAGAGTGTGTTCCCCTGATTTTTTAATGCACACGAGACATGTTACCAGGTGAACAGTAGAAGTGAGGAGAGTGTGTTCACCTGATTGTTTAATACGCACGGGACATGTCACCAGGTGAACAGTATAAGTGCGGAGAGTGTGTTCCCCTGAGGGTTTAATATACACGGGACATGTTACCAGGTGAACAGTATAAGTGAGGAGAGTGTGTTTTCCTCATGGTTTAATACACACGGGACATGTTACCAGGTGAAGAGTATAAGTGAGGAGAGTGTGTTCCCCTGATTGTTTAATATACACGGGACATGTTACCAGGTAAACAGTATAAGTGAGGAGAGTGTGTTCCCCTGATGGTTTAACATACACAGGATATGTTACCAGGTAAACAGTATAAGTGAGGAGAGTGTGTTCCCCTGATGGTTTAATAGACACAGGACATGTTACCAGGTGAACAGTATAAGTGAGGAGAGTGTGTTCCCCTGATGGTTTAATATTCACAGGACATGTTACCTGGTGAAGAGTATAAGTGAGGAGAGTGTGTTCCCCTGATGGTTTAATATTCACAGGACATGTTACCTGGTGAAGAGTATAAGTGAGGAGAGTGTGTTCCCCAGATGGCTGAATATGCACAGGACATGTTACCAGGTGAACAGTATAAGTGAGGAGAGTGTGTTCCCCTGATGGTTTAATATACACAGGACATGTCACTAGGTGAAAAGTAGAAGTGAGGAGAGTGTGTTCCCCTGATTGTTTAATACGCACGGGACATGTCACCAGGTGAACAGTATAAGTGAGGTGAGTGTGTTCCTCTGATGGTTTAATATACACGGGACATGTTACCAGATGAACAGTATAAGTGAGGAGAGTGTGTTCCCCTGATGGTTTAATATACACGGGACATGTTACCAGATGAACAGTATAAGTGAGGAGAGTGTGTTCCCCTGATTTTTTAATGCACACGGGACATGTTACCAGGTGAACAGTAGAAGTGAGGAGAGTGTCTTCCCCTGATGGTTTCATATACATGGGACATGTTACCAGGTGAACAGTATAAGTGAGGAGAATGTTTTCCCCTGATGGTTTTATGCGCACGGGACATGTTACCAGGTGAACAGTATAAGTGATGAGAGTGTGTTCCCCTGATTGTTTAATACGCACGGGACATGTTACCAGGTGATCAGTATAAGTGAGGAGAATGTGTTCCCCTAATGGTTTAATACACACGGGACATGTTACCAGGTGAACAGTATAAGTGAGGAGAATGTGTTCCCCTAATGGTTTAATACACACGGGACATGTTACCAGGTGAACAGTATAAGTGAGGAGAATGTGTTCCCCTAATGGTTTAATACACACGGGACATGTTACCAGGTGAACAGTATATGTGAGGAGAGTGTGTTGACCTGATGATTTAATATAAACTGGACATGTTACCAGGTGAACAGTATAAGTGAGGAGAGTGTGTTCCCCTAATGGTTTAATACACACGGGACATGTTACCAGGTGAACAGTATAAGTGAGGAGAGTGTGTTCCCCTAATGGTTTAATACACACGGGACATGTTACCAGGTGAACAGTATAAGTGAGGAGAGTGTGTTCCCCTAATGGTTTAATACACACGGGACATGTTACCAGGTAAACAGTATAAGTGAGGAGAATGTGTTCCCCTAATGGTTTAATACACACGGGACATGTTACCAGGTGAACAGTATAAGTGAGGAGAGTGTGTTCCCCTAATGGTTTAATACACACGGGACATGTTACCAGGTAAACAGTATAAGTGAGGAGAGTGTGTTCCCCTGATGGTTTAATATACACAGGACATGTTACCAGGTGAACAGTATAAGTGAGGAGAGTGTGTTCCAATGATGGTTTAATATTCACAGGACATGTTACCTGGTGAAGAGTATAAGTGAGGAGAGTGTGTTCCCCAGATGGCTGCATATGCACAGGACATGTTACCAGGTGAACAGTATAAGTGAGGAGAGTGTGTTCCCCTGATGGTTTAATATACACAGGACATGTCACTAGGTGAAAAGTATAAGTGAGGAGAGTGTGTTCCCCTGATTGTTTAATATACACGGGACATGTTACCAGGTGAACAGTATAAGTGAGGAGAGTGTGTTCCCCTGATGGTTTAATAAACACGGGACATGTTACCAGATGAACAGTATAAGTGAGGAGAGTGTGTTCCCCTGATTTTTTAATGCACACGAGACATGTTACCAGGTGAACAGTAGAAGTGAGGAGAGTGTGTTCCCCTGATGGTTTAATATACACGGGACATGTTACCAGGTGAACAGTATAAGTGAGGAGAGTGTGTTCCCCTGATTGTTTAATACGCACGGGACATGTCACCAGGTGAACAGTATAAGTGAGGAGAGTGTGTTCCCCTGAGGGTTTAATATACACGGGACATGTTACCAGGTGAACAGTATAAGTGAGGAGAATGTGTTTTCCTCATGGTTTAATACACACGTGACATGTTACCAGGTGAAGAGTATAAGTGAGGAGAGTGTGTTCCCCTGATTTTTTAATGCACACGAGACATGTTACCAGGTGAACAGTAGAAGTGAGGAGAGTGTGTTCCCCTGATGGTTTAATATACACGGGACATGTCACCAGGTAAACAGTATAAGTGAGGAGAGTGTGTTCCCCTGATTTTTTAATGCACACGAGTCATGTTACCAGGTGAACAGTATAAGTGAGGAGAGTGTGTTCCCCTGATTGCTTAATACACACGGGACATGTCACCAGGTGAACAGTATAAGTGAGGAGAGTGTGTTCCCCTGAGGGTTTAATATACACGGGACATGTTACCAGGTGAACAGTATAAGTGAGGAGAGTGTGTTTTCCTCATGGTTTAATACACACGGGACCTGTTACCAGGTGAAGAGTATAAGTGAGGAGAGTGTGTGCCCCTGATGGTTTAACATACACAGGATATGTTACCAGGTAAACAGTATAAGTGAGGAGAGTGTGTTCCCCTGATGGTTTAATAGACACAGGACATGTTACCAGGTGAACAGTATAAGTGAGGAGAATGTGTTCACCGATTGTTTAATTCACAAGGGACATGTTACCAGGTGAACAGTATATGTGAGGAGAGTGTGTTCCCCTGATGGTTTAATATTCACAGGACATGTTACCTGGTGAAGAGTATAAGTGAGGAGAGTGTGTTCCCCAGATGGCTGAATATGCACAGGACATGTAACCAGGTGAACAGTATAAGTGAGGAGAGTGTGTTCCCCTGATGGTTTAATATTCACAGGACATGTTACCTGGTGAAGAGTATAAGTGAGGAGAGTGTGTTCCCCAGATGGCTGAATATGCACAGGACATGTAACCAGGTGAAAAGTACAAGTGAGGAGAGTGTGTTCCCCTGATTGTTTAATACGCACGGGACATGTCACCAGGTGAACAGTATAAGTGAGGTGAGTGTGTTCCCCTGATGGTTTAATATACACGGGACATGTTACAAGATGAACAGTATAAGTGAGGAGAGTGTGTTCCCCTGATGGTTTAATATACACGGGACATGTTACCAGATGAAAAGTATAAGTGAGGAGAGTGTGTTCCCCTGATTTTTTAATGCACACGGGACATGTTACCAGGTGAACAGTAGAAGTGAGGAGAGTGTGTTCCCCTGATGGTTTCATATACATGGGACATGTTTCCAGGTGAACAGTATAAGTGAGGAGAGTGTGTTCCCCTGATTGTTTAATACACACGGGACATGTTACCAGGTGAACAGAATAGTGAGGAGAATGTTTTCCCCTGATGGTTTAATGCGCACGGGACAAGTTACCAGGTGAACAGTATAAGTGAGGAGAGTGTGTTCCCCTGATTGTTTAATACGCACGGGACATGTTACCAGGTGAACAGTATAAGTGAGGTGAGTGTGTTCCCCTGATGGTTTAATATACACGGGACATGTTACCAGGTGAACATTATAAGTGAAGAGAGTGTGTTCCCCTGATTGTTTAATACACACGGGACATGTTACCAGGTGAACAGAATAGTGAGGAGAGTGTGTTCCCCAGATTGTTTAATACACACGGGACATGTTACCAGGTGAACAGAATAGTGAGGAGAGTGTGTTCCCCAGATTGTTTAATATACACAGGACATGTTACCAGGTGAACAGTATAAGTGAGGAGAATGTGTTCCCCTGATGGTTTAATATACACAGGACATGTTACCAGGTGAACAGTATAAGTGAGGAGAGTGTGTTCCCCTGATTGTTTAATACACACGGGACATGTTACCTGGTGAACAGTATAAGTGAGGAGAAAGTGTTCCCCTGATTGTTTAATACGCACGGGACATGTTACCAGATGAACAGTATAAGTGAGGAGAGTGTGTTACCCTGATTGTTTAATATTCACAGGACATGTTACCTGGTGAAGAGTATAAGTGAGGAGAGTGTGTTCCCCAGATGGCTGAATATGCACAGGACATGTTACCAGATGAACAGTATAAGTGAGGAGAGTGTGTTACCCTGATTGTTTAATACACACGGGACATGTTACCAGGTGAAATCTATAAGAGATGAGAGTGAGTTCCCATGATGGTTTAACTCACACGGGAGATGTTACCAGGTGAACAGTATAAGTGAGGAGAGAGTGTTCCACTGATGGTTTAATATACGTGGGACATGTCACCAGGTGAACAGTATAAGTGAGGAGAGTGTGTTCCCCTGATGGTTTAATATTCACAGGACATGTTACCAGGTGAAGAGTATAAGTGAGGAGAGTGTGTTCCCCTGATGGTTTAATATACACAGGACATGTTACTAGGTGAAAAGTATAAGTGAGGAGAGTGTGTTCCCCAGATGGCTTAATATGCACGGGACATGTTACCAGGTGAACAGTATAAGTGAGGAGAGTGAGTTCCCCTGATGGTTTAATATACACGAGACATGTTACCAGGTGAAGAGCATCTGTGAGGAGAGTGTGTTCCCCAGATGGCTTAATATGCACGGGACATGTTACCAGGTGAACAGTATAAGTGAGGAGAGTGTGTTCCCCTGATGGTTTAATATACACGGGACACGTTACCTGATGAAGAGTATAAGTGAGGAGAGTGTGTTCCCCTGATGGTTTAACATGCACGGGACATTTTACCAGGTGAACAGTATCAGTGAGGAGAGTGTGTTCCCCTAATGGTTTAATACACACGGGACATGTTACCAGGTGAAGAGTAAAAGTGAGGAGAGTGTCTGCCCCTGATGGTTTAACATACACAGGATATGTTACCAGGTAAACAGTATAAGTGAGGATAGTGTGTTCCCCTGATGGTTTAATATACACAGGACATGTTACCAGGTGAACAGTATAAGTGAGGAGAGTGTGTTCCAATGATGGTTTAATGCACACGGGACATGTCACCAGGTGAACAGTACATGTGAGGAGAGTGTGTTCCCCTGATGGTTTAATATTCACAGGACATGTTACCTGGTGAAGAGTATAAGTGAGGAGAGTGTGTTCCCCAGATGGCTGAATATGCAAAGGACATATCACCAGGTGAACAGTTTAAGTGAGGTGAGTGTGTTCCCCTGATGGTTTAATATACACGGGACATGTTACCAGGTGAACAGCATAAGTGAGGAGAGTGTGTTCCCCTGATGGTTTAATATACACGGGACATGTTACCAGATGAACAGTATAAGTGAGGAGAGTGTGTTCCCCTGATTTTTTAATGCACACGAGACATGTTACCAGGTGAACAGTAGAAGTGAGGAGAGTGTGTTCCCCTGATGGTTTAATATACACGGGACATGTCACCAGGTGAACAGTAGAAGTGAGGAGAGTGTGTTCCCCTGAGGGTTTCATCTTCACGGGACATGTTACCAGGTGAACAGTATAAGTGAGGAGAGTGTGTTTTCCTCATGGTTTAATACACACGGGACATGTTACCAGGTGAAGAGCATAAGTGAGGAGAGTGTGTTCCCCTGATGGTTTAATATACACGGGACATGTCACCAGGTGAACAGTAGAAGTGAGGAGAGTGTGTTCCCCTGATTGTTTAATACGCACGGGACATGTCACCAGGTGAACAGTATAAGTGAGGAGAGTGTGTTCCCCTGAGGGTTT
Organism: Heterodontus francisci; assembly: GCF_036365525.1. Lineage (NCBI taxonomy): Eukaryota > Metazoa > Chordata > Chondrichthyes > Heterodontiformes > Heterodontidae > Heterodontus > Heterodontus francisci. The sequence continues at coordinate 2,580,611 of NW_027140382.1, read as the reverse complement.
AATATACACGGGACATGTTACCAGGTGAACAGTATAAGTGAGGAGAGTGTGTTTTCCTCATGGTTTAATACACACGGGACATGTTACCAGGTGAAGAGTATAAGTGAGGAGAGTGTGTGCCACTGATGGTTTAACATACACAGGATATGTTACCAGGTAAACGGTATAAGTGAGGAGAGTGTGTTCACCGATTGTATAATTCACAAGGGACATGTTACCAGGTGAGCAGTATATGTGAGGAGAGTGTGTTCCCCTGATGGTTTAATATTCACAGGACATGTTACCTGGTGAAGAGTATAAGTGAGGAGAGTGTGTTCCCAGATGGCTGAATATGCACAGGACATGTTACCAGGTGAAAAGTACAAGTGAGGAGAGTGTGTTCCCCTGATTGTTTAATACGCACGGGACATGTCACCAGGTGAACAGTATAAGTGAGGTGAGTGTGTTCCCCTGATGGTTTAATATACACGGGACATGTTACCAGATGAAAAGTATAAGTGAGGAGAGTGTGTTCCCCTGATGGTTTAATATACACGGGACATGTTACCAGATGAACAGTATAAGTGAGGAGAGTGTGTTCCCCTGATTTTTTAATGCACACGGGACATGTTACCAGGTGAACAGTAGAAGTGAGGAGAGTTTGTTCCCCTGATGGTTTCATATACATGGGACATGTTACCAGGTGAACAGTAGAAGTGAGGAGAGTGTGTTCCCCTGATGGTTTCATATACATGGGACATGTTACCAGGTGAACAGTTTCAGTGAGGAGAGTGTGTTCCCCTGATTGTTTAATACGCACGGGACATGTTACCAGGTGAACAGTATAAGTGAGGTGAGTGTGTTCCCCTGATGGTTTAATATACACAGGACATGTCACTAGGTGAAAAGTACAAGTGAGGAGAGTGTGTTCCCCTGATTGTTTAATACGCACGGGACATGTCACCAGGTGAACAGTATAAGTGAGGTGAGTGTGTTCCCCTGATGGTTTAATATACACGGGACATGTTACCAGATGAACAGTATAAGTGAGGAGAGTGTGTTCCCCTGATGGTTTAATATACACGGGACATGTTACCAGATGAACAGTATAAGTGAGGAGAGTGTGTTCCCCTGATTTTTTAATGCACACGGGACATGTTACCAGGTGAACAGTAGAAGTGAGGAGAGTGTGTTCCCCTGATTGTTTAATATACACGGGACATGTTTCCAGGTGAACAGTATAAGTGAGGAGAGTGTGTTCCCCTGATTGTTTAATACACACGGGACATGTTACCAGGTGAACAGAATAGTGAGGAGAATGTTTTCCCCTGATGGTTTAATGCGCACGGGACAAGTTACCAGGTGAACAGTATAAGTGAGGAGAGTGTGTTCCCCTGATTGTTTAACATACACGCGACATGTTACCAGGTGAACAGTATATGTGAGGAGAGTGTGTTCCCCTGATGGTTTAATATACACGGGACATGTTACCAGGTGAACAGTATAAGTGAGGAGAGTGTGTTCCCCTGATGGTTTAATATACACGGGACATGTTACCAGGTGAACAGTATAAGTGAGGAGAGTGTGTTCCCCTGATGGTTTAACATACACGGGACATTTTACCAGGTGAACAGTAAAAGTGAGGAGATTGTGTTCCCCTGATTGTTTAACATACACGCGACATGTTACCAGGTGAACAGTATATGTGAGGAGAGTGTGTTCCCCTGATGGTTTAATATACACGAGACATGTTACCAGGTGAACAGTATATGTGAGGAGAGTGTGTTCCCCTGATGGTTTAATAGACACGGGACATGTTACAAGGTGAACAGTATAAGTGAGGAGAGTGTGTTCCCCTGATGGTTTAATATACATGGGACATGTTACCAGGTGAACAGTATAAGTGAGGAGAGTGTGTGCCCCTGATGGTTTAACATACACTGGATATGTTACCAGGTAAACAGTATAAGTGAGGAGAGTGTGTTCCCCTGATGGTTTAATATACACAGGACATGTTACCAGGTGAACAGTATAAGTGAGGAGAGTGTGTTCCTCTGATTGTTAAATTCACACGAGACATGTTACCAGGTGAACAGTAGAAGTGAGGAGAGTGTGTTCCCCTGATGGTTTAATATACACGGGACATGTCACCAGGTGAACAGTAGAAGTGAGGTGAGTGTGTTCCCCTGATGGTTTAATATACACGGGACATGTTACCAGGTGAACAGTATAAGTGAGGAGAGTGTGCTCCCCTGATGGTTTAATATACACGGGACATGTCACCAGGTGAACAGTAGAAGTAAGGAGAGTGTGTTCCCCTGATGATTTAATATACACGCGACATGTTACCAGGTGAACAGTATATGTGAGGAGAGTGTGTTGCCCTGATGGTTTAATATACACGCGACATGTTACCAGGTGAACAGTATAAGTGAGGAGAGTGTGTTCCCCTGATGGTTTAATATACAAGAGACACGTTACCAGGTGAACAGTATATGTGAGGAGAGTGTGTTGCCCTGATGGTTTAATATACACGAGACATGTTACCAGGTGAACAGTATATGGGAGGAGAGTGTGTTCCCCTGATGGTTTAACATGCACGGGACATTTTACCAGGTGAACAGTATAAGTGAGGAGAGTGTGTTCCCCTAATGGTTTAATACACACGGGACATGTTACCAGGTGAAGAGTATAAGTGAGGAGAGTGTGTTCCCCTGATGGTTTAATGCACACGGGACATGTTACCAGGTGAACAGTATAAGTGAGGAGAGTGTGTTCCCCTGATGGTTTAATACACACGGGACATGTCACCAGGTGAACAGTAGAAGTAAGGAGAGTGTGTTCCCCTGATGGTATAATATACACGGGACACATTACCTGATGAAGAGTATAAGTGAGGAGAGTGTGTTCCCCTGATTGTTTAATATACACGGGACACATTACCTGATGAAGAGTATAAGTGAGGAGAGTGTGTTCCCCTGATTGTTTAATGCACACGGGATATGTCACCAGGTGAAGAGTATAAGTGAGGAGAGTGTGTTCCCCTGATGGTTTAACATACACGGGACATTTTACCAGGTGAACAGTAAAAGTGAGGAGATTGTGTTCCCCTGTTTGTTTAACATACACGGGACATGTTACCTGGTGAACAGTATAAGTGAGGAGAGTGTGTTCCCCTGATGGTTTAATATACACGGGACATGTCACCAGGTGAACAGTAGAAGTAAGGAGAGTGTGTTCCCCTGATGGTTTAATATACACGCGACATGTTACCAGGTGAACAGTATATGTGAGGAGAGTGTGTTGCCCTGATGGTTTAATATACACGCGACATGTTACCAGGTGAACAGTATAAGTGAGGAGAGTGTGTTCCCCTGATGGTTTAATATACAAGAGTCATGTTACCAGGTGAACAGTATATGTGAGGAGAGTGTGTTGCCCTGATGGTTTAATATACACGAGACATGTTACCAGGTGAACAGTATAAGTGAGGAGAGTGTGTTCCCCTGATGGTTTAATATACAAGAGTCATGTTACCAGGTGAACAGTATATGTGAGGAGAGTGTGTTGCCCTGATGGTTTAATATACACGAGACATGTTACCAGGTGAACAGTATAAGTGAGGAGAGTGTGTTCCCCTGATGGTTTAACATGCACGGGACATTTTTCCAGGTGAACAGTATAAGTGAGGAGAGTGTGTTCCCCTGATGGTTTAATATACACGAGACATGTTACCAGGTGAACAGTATATGTGAGGAGAGTGTGTTCCCCTGATGGTATAATAGACACGGGACATGTCACCAGGTGAACAGTATAAGTGAGGAGAGTGTGTTCCCCTGATGGTTTAATATACACGGGACATGTTACCAGGTGAACAGTATAAGTGAGGAGAGTGTGTTCCCCTGATGGTTTAATATACACGGGACATGTTACCAGGTGAACGTATAAGTGAGGAGAGTGTGTTGCCCTGCTGGTTTAATATATACGGGACATATTACCAGGTGAACAGTATAAGTGAGGAGAGTGTGTTCCCCTGATTGTTTAATTCACACGGGACATGTTACCAGGTGAACAGAATAGTGAGGAGAGTGTTTTCCCATGATGGTTTAATGCACACGGGACATGTCACAAGGTGAACAGTATAAGTGAGGAGAGTGTGTTCCCCTGATGGTTTCATACACACAGGACATGTTACCAGGTGAAGAGTACAAGTGAGGAGAGTGTGTTCCCCTGATGGTTTAATATACACGGGACATGTTACCAGGTGAACAGTATAAGTGAGGAGAGTGTGTTCCCCTGATGGTTTAATATACACAGGACACGTTACCAGGTGCAGAGTAGAAGTGAGGAGAGTGTGTTCCCCTAATGGTTTAATACACACGGGTCACATCACCAGATGAACAGTATAAGTGAGGAGAGTGTGTTCCCCTGATTTTTTAATGCACACGGGACATGTTACCAGGTGAACAGTAGAAGTGAGGAGAGTGTCTTCCCCTGATGGTTTCATATACATGGGACATGTTACCAGGTGAACAGGAAAGTGAAGAGAGAGTGTTCCCCTGATGGTTTAATATACACAGGACATGTTACCAGGTGAACAGTATAAGTGAGGAGAGTGTGTTCCCCTGATTGTTTTATACACACGGGACATGTTACCAGGTGAACAGAATAGTGAGGAGAGTGTTTTCCCCTGATTGTTTTATACGCACGGGACATGTTACCAGGTGAACATTATAAGTGAGGAGAGTGTGTTCCCCTGATTGTTTAATGCACACTGGACACGTCACCAGGTGAACAGTATAAGTGAGGAGAGTGTGTTCCCCTGATTGTTTTATACACACGGGACATGTTACCAGGTGAACAGAATAGTGAGGAGAGTGTTTTCCCCTGATGGTTTAATGCGCACGGGACATGTTACCAGGTGAATAGTATAAGTGAGGAGAGTGTGTTCCCCTGATTGTTTTATACGCACGGGACATGTCACCAGGTGAACAGTATAAGTGAGGAGAGTGTGTTCCCCTGATTGTTTAATGCACACTGGACACGTCACCAGGTGAACAGTCTAAGTGAGGAGAGTATGTTCCCCTGATTGTTTTATACGCACGGGACATGTCACCAGGTGAACATTATAAGTGAGGAGAGTGTGTTCCCCTGATTGTTTAATGCACACGGGACATGTTACCAGGTGAACAGTATGAGTGAGGAGAGTGTGTTCCCCTGATTGTTTAATGCACACTGGACACGTCACCAGGTGAACAGTAGAAGTGAGGAGAGTGTGTTCCCCTGATTGTTTAATACACACGGGACATGTCACCAGGTGAACAGAATTATTGAGGAGAGTGTCTTCCCCTGATTGTTTAATACACACGGGACATGTCACCAGGTGAACAGTATAAGTGAGCAGAGTGTGTTCCCCTGATGGTTCTGTATACACGGGACATGTCACCAGGTGAACAGTATAAGTGAGGAGAGTGTGTTCCCCTGATGTTTTAATATACAGAGGACATGTCACTAGGTGAACAGTATAAGCGAGGAGACTGTATTCCCCTGATTGTTTAATATACACGGGACATGTTACCAGGTGAACAGTATAAGTGAGGAGAGTGTGTTCCCCTGATGGTTTAATATACACGAGACATGTTACCAGGTGAACAGTATATGTGAGGAGAGTGTGTTGCCCTGATGATTTAATATACACGGGACATGGTACCAGGTGAAGAGCAGAAGTGAGGAGAGTGTGTTCCCCTGATTGTTTAATGCACACGGGACATGTTACCAGGTGAAGAGTATAAGTGAGGAGAAAGTGTTCCCCTGATGGTTTAACAAGCACGGGACATTTTACCAGGTGAACAGTATAAGTGAGGAGAGTGTGTTCCCCTGATGTTTTAATATACACGAGACATGTTACCAGGTGAACAGTATATGTGAGGAGAGTGTGTTGCCCTGATGGTTTAATACACACGCGACATGTTACCAGGTGAACAGTAGAAGTGAGGAGAGTGTGTTCCCCTCATGGTTTAATACACACGGGACATGTTACCAGGTGAAGAGTATAAGTGAGGAGCGTGAGTTCCCCTGATGGTTTAATATACACGAGACATGTTACCAGGTGAACAGTATATGTGAGGAGAGTGTGTTGACCTGATTATTTAATATAAACTGGACATGTTACCAGGTGAAGAGCAGAAGTGAGGAGAGTGTGTGCCCCTAATGGTTTAATACACACGGGACATGTGACCAGGTGAACAGTATAAGTGAGGAGAGTGTGTTCCCCTGATTGTTTAACATACACGGGACATGTTACCAGGTGAACAGTATAAGTGAGGAGAGTGTGTTCCCCTGATGGTTTAATATACATGGGACATGTCACCAGGTGAACAGTAGAAGTAAGGAGAGTGTGTTCCCCTGATGGTTTAATATACACGCGACATGTTACCAGGTGAACAGTATACGTGAGGAGAGTGTGTTGCCCTGATGGTTTAATATACACGCGACATGTTACCAGGTGAACAGTATAAGTGAGGAGAGTGTGTTCCCCTGATGGTTTAATATACAAGAGACATGTTACCAGGTGAACAGTATATGTGAGGAGAGTGTGTTGCCCTGATGGTTTAATATACACGAGACATGTTACCAGGTGAACAGTATATGTGAGGAGAGTGTGTTCCCCTGATGGTTTAACATGCACGGGACATTTTACCAGGTGAACAGTATAAGTGAGGAGAGTGTGTTCCCCTGATGGTTTAATATATACGAGACATGTTACCAGGTGAACAGTATATGTGAGGAGAGTGTGTTCCCCTGATGGTTTAATAGACACGGGACATGTCACCAGGTGAACAGTATAAGTGAGGAGAGTGTGTTCCCCTGATGGTTTAATATACACGGGACATGTTACCAGGTGAACAGTATAAGTGAGGAGAGTGTGTTCCCCTGATGGTTTAATATACACGGGACATGTTACCAGGTGAACGTATAAGTGTGGAGAGTGTGTTGCCCTGATGGTTTAATAGACACGGGACATGTGACCAGGTGAACAGTATAAGTGAGGAGAGTGTGTGCCCCTGATGGTTTAACATACACTGGATATGTTACCAGGTAAACAGTATAAGTGAGGAGAGTGTGTTCCCCTGATGGTTTAACATGCACGGGACATTTTACCAGGTGAACAGTATAAGTGAGGAGAGTGTGTTCCCCTAATGGTTTAATACACACGGGACATGTTACCAGGTGAAGAGTATAAGTGAGGAGAGTGTGTTCCCCTGATGGTTTAATGCACACGGGACATGTTACCAGGTGAACAGTATAAGTGAGGAGAGTGTGTTCCCCTGATGGTTTAATACACACGGGACATGTCACCAGGTGAACAGTAGAAGTAAGGAGAGTGTGTTCCCCTGATGGTATAATATACACGGGACACATTACCTGATGAAGAGTATAAGTGAGGAGAGTGTGTTCCCCTGATTGTTTAATATACACGGGACACATTACCTGATGAAGAGTATAAGTGAGGAGAGTGTGTTCCCCTGATTGTTTAATGCACACGGGATATGTCACCAGGTGAAGAGTATAAGTGAGGAGAGTGTGTTCCCCTGATGGTTTAACATACACGGGACATTTTACCAGGTGAACAGTAAAAGTGAGGAGATTGTGTTCCCCTGTTTGTTTAACATACACGGGACATGTTACCTGGTGAACAGTATAAGTGAGGAGAGTGTGTTCCCCTGATGGTTTAATATACACGGGACATGTCACCAGGTGAACAGTAGAAGTAAGGAGAGTGTGTTCCCCTGATGGTTTAATATACACGCGACATGTTACCAGGTGAACAGTATATGTGAGGAGAGTGTGTTGCCCTGATGGTTTAATATACACGCGACATGTTACCAGGTGAACAGTATAAGTGAGGAGAGTGTGTTCCCCTGATGGTTTAATATACAAGAGTCATGTTACCAGGTGAACAGTATATGTGAGGAGAGTGTGTTGCCCTGATGGTTTAATATACACGAGACATGTTACCAGGTGAACAGTATAAGTGAGGAGAGTGTGTTCCCCTGATGGTTTAATATACAAGAGTCATGTTACCAGGTGAACAGTATATGTGAGGAGAGTGTGTTGCCCTGATGGTTTAATATACACGAGACATGTTACCAGGTGAACAGTATAAGTGAGGAGAGTGTGTTCCCCTGATGGTTTAACATGCACGGGACATTTTTCCAGGTGAACAGTATAAGTGAGGAGAGTGTGTTCCCCTGATGGTTTAATATACACGAGACATGTTACCAGGTGAACAGTATATGTGAGGAGAGTGTGTTCCCCTGATGGTATAATAGACACGGGACATGTCACCAGGTGAACAGTATAAGTGAGGAGAGTGTGTTCCCCTGATGGTTTAATATACACGGGACATGTTACCAGGTGAACAGTATAAGTGAGGAGAGTGTGTTCCCCTGATGGTTTAATATACACGGGACATGTTACCAGGTGAACGTATAAGTGAGGAGAGTGTGTTGCCCTGCTGGTTTAATATATACGGGACATATTACCAGGTGAACAGTATAAGTGAGGAGAGTGTGTTCCCCTGATTGTTTAATTCACACGGGACATGTTACCAGGTGAACAGAATAGTGAGGAGAGTGTTTTCCCATGATGGTTTAATGCACACGGGACATGTCACAAGGTGAACAGTATAAGTGAGGAGAGTGTGTTCCCCTGATGGTTTCATACACACAGGACATGTTACCAGGTGAAGAGTACAAGTGAGGAGAGTGTGTTCCCCTGATGGTTTAATATACACGGGACATGTTACCAGGTGAACAGTATAAGTGAGGAGAGTGTGTTCCCCTGATGGTTTAATATACACAGGACACGTTACCAGGTGCAGAGTAGAAGTGAGGAGAGTGTGTTCCCCTAATGGTTTAATACACACGGGTCACATCACCAGATGAACAGTATAAGTGAGGAGAGTGTGTTCCCCTGATTTTTTAATGCACACGGGACATGTTACCAGGTGAACAGTAGAAGTGAGGAGAGTGTCTTCCCCTGATGGTTTCATATACATGGGACATGTTACCAGGTGAACAGGAAAGTGAAGAGAGAGTGTTCCCCTGATGGTTTAATATACACAGGACATGTTACCAGGTGAACAGTATAAGTGAGGAGAGTGTGTTCCCCTGATTGTTTTATACACACGGGACATGTTACCAGGTGAACAGAATAGTGAGGAGAGTGTTTTCCCCTGATTGTTTTATACGCACGGGACATGTTACCAGGTGAACATTATAAGTGAGGAGAGTGTGTTCCCCTGATTGTTTAATGCACACTGGACACGTCACCAGGTGAACAGTATAAGTGAGGAGAGTGTGTTCCCCTGATTGTTTTATACACACGGGACATGTTACCAGGTGAACAGAATAGTGAGGAGAGTGTTTTCCCCTGATGGTTTAATGCGCACGGGACATGTTACCAGGTGAATAGTATAAGTGAGGAGAGTGTGTTCCCCTGATTGTTTTATACGCACGGGACATGTCACCAGGTGAACAGTATAAGTGAGGAGAGTGTGTTCCCCTGATTGTTTAATGCACACTGGACACGTCACCAGGTGAACAGTCTAAGTGAGGAGAGTATGTTCCCCTGATTGTTTTATACGCACGGGACATGTCACCAGGTGAACATTATAAGTGAGGAGAGTGTGTTCCCCTGATTGTTTAATGCACACGGGACATGTTACCAGGTGAACAGTATGAGTGAGGAGAGTGTGTTCCCCTGATTGTTTAATGCACACTGGACACGTCACCAGGTGAACAGTAGAAGTGAGGAGAGTGTGTTCCCCTGATTGTTTAATACACACGGGACATGTCACCAGGTGAACAGAATAAGTGAGGAGAGTGTCTTCCCCTGATTGTTTAATACACACGGGACATGTCACCAGGTGAACAGTATAAGTGAGCAGAGTGTGTTCCCCTGATGGTTCTGTATACACGGGACATGTCACCAGGTGAACAGTATAAGTGAGGAGAGTGTGTTCCCCTGATGTTTTAATATACAGAGGACATGTCACTAGGTGAACAGTATAAGCGAGGAGACTGTATTCCCCTGATTGTTTAATATACACGGGACATGTTACCAGGTGAACAGTATAAGTGAGGAGAGTGTGTTCCCCTGATGGTTTAATATACACGAGACATGTTACCAGGTGAACAGTATATGTGAGGAGAGTGTGTTGCCCTGATGATTTAATATACACGGGACATGGTACCAGGTGAAGAGCAGAAGTGAGGAGAGTGTGTTCCCCTGATTGTTTAATGCACACGGGACATGTTACCAGGTGAAGAGTATAAGTGAGGAGAAAGTGTTCCCCTGATGGTTTAACAAGCACGGGACATTTTACCAGGTGAACAGTATAAGTGAGGAGAGTGTGTTCCCCTGATGTTTTAATATACACGAGACATGTTACCAGGTGAACAGTATATGTGAGGAGAGTGTGTTGCCCTGATGGTTTAATACACACGCGACATGTTACCAGGTGAACAGTAGAAGTGAGGAGAGTGTGTTCCCCTCATGGTTTAATACACACGGGACATGTTACCAGGTGAAGAGTATAAGTGAGGAGCGTGAGTTCCCCTGATGGTTTAATATACACGAGACATGTTACCAGGTGAACAGTATATGTGAGGAGAGTGTGTTGACCTGATTATTTAATATAAACTGGACATGTTACCAGGTGAAGAGCAGAAGTGAGGAGAGTGTGTGCCCCTAATGGTTTAATACACTTGGGACATGTGACCAGGTGAACAGTATAAGTGAGGAGAGTGTGTTCCCCTGATTGTTTAACATACACGGGACATGTTACCAGGTGAACAGTATAAGTGAGGAGAGTGTGTTCCCCTGATGGTTTAATATACATGGGACATGTCACCAGGTGAACAGTAGAAGTAAGGAGAGTGTGTTCCCCTGATGGTTTAATATACACGCGACATGTTACCAGGTGAACAGTATACGTGAGGAGAGTGTGTTGCCCTGATGGTTTAATATACACGCGACATGTTACCAGGTGAACAGTATAAGTGAGGAGAGTGTGTTCCCCTGATGGTTTAATATACAAGAGACATGTTACCAGGTGAACAGTATATGTGAGGAGAGTGTGTTGCCCTGATGGTTTAATATACACGAGACATGTTACCAGGTGAACAGTATATGTGAGGAGAGTGTGTTCCCCTGATGGTTTAACTCACACGGGACATGTTACCAGGTGAACAGTATAAGTGAGGAGAGAGTGTTCCACTGATGGTTTAGTATACGTGGGACATGTCACCAGATGAACAGTATAAGTGAGGAGAGTGTGTTCCCCTGATGGTTTAATATTCACAGGACATGTTACCTGGTGAAGAGTATAAGTGAGGAGAGTGTGTTCCCCTGATGGTTTAATATACACAGGACATGTTACTAGGTGAAAAGTATAAGTGAGGAGAGTGTGTTCCCCAGATGGCTTAATATGCACGGGACATGTTACCAGGTGAACAGTACAAGTGAGGAGAGTGAGTTCCCCTGATAGTTTAATATACACGGGACATGTTACCAGGTGAAGAGCATCAGTGAGGAGAGTGAGTTCCCCTGATGGTTTAATATGCACGGGACACGTTACCTGATGAAGACTATAAGTGAGGAGAGTGTGTTCCCCTGATTGTTTAATGCACACGGGATATGTACCAGGTGAAGAGTATAAGTGAGGAGAGTGTGTTCCCCTGATGATTTAACATACACGGGACATTTTACCAGGTGAACAGTAAAAGTGAGGAGATTGTGTTCCCCTGATTGTTTAACATACACGGGACATGTTACCAGGTGAAAAGTATAAGTGAGGAGAGTGAGTTCCCCTGATGGTTTAATATGCACGGGACACGTTACCTGATGAAGACTATAAGTGAGGAGAGTGTGTTCCCCTGATTGTTTAATGCACACGGGATATGTCACCAGGTGAAGAGTATAAGTGAGGAGAGTGTGTTCCCCTGATGATTTAACATACACGGGACATTTTACCAGGTGAACAGTAAAAGTGAGGAGATTGTGTTCCCCTGATTGTTTAACATACACGGGACATGTTACCAGGTGAAAAGTATAAGTGAGGAGAGTGTGTTCCCCTGATTGTTTAATATACACAGGACATGTTACCAGGTGAACAGTATAAGTGAGGAGATTGTGTTCCCCTGATTGTTTAATACACACGGGACATGTTACCAGGTGAACAGAATAAGTGAGGAGAGTGTGTTCCCCTGATGGTTTAATGCGCACGGGACATGTTACCAGGTGAACAGTATAAGTGAGGAGAGTGTGTTGCCCTGATGGTTTAATACGCAAGGGACGTGTCACCAGGTGAACAGTATAAGTGAGGAGAGTGTGTTGCCCTGATTATTTAATATACACGGGACATGTTACCAGGTGAACAGTATAAGTGAGGAGAGTGTGTTCCCCTGATGGTTTAATATTCACAGGACATGTTACCTGGTGAAGAGTATAAGTGAGGAGAGTGTGTTCCCCAGATGGCTGAATATGCACAGGACATGTTACCAGGTGAACAGTATAAGTGAGGAGAGTGTGTTCCCCTGATGGTTTAATATACACAAAACATGTCACTAGGTGAAAAGTACAAGTGAGGAGAGTGTGTTCCCCTGATTGTTTAATACGCACGGGACATGTCACCAGTTGAACAGTATAAGTGAGGTGAGTGTGTTCCCCTGATGATTTAATATACACGGGACATGTTACCAGATGAACAGTATAAGTGAGGAGAGTGTGTTCCCCTGATGGTTTAATATAGACGGGACATGTTACCAGATGAACAGTATAAGTGAGGAGAGTGTGTTCCCCTGATGGTTTAATATAGACGGGACATGTTACCTGATGAACAGTATAAGTGAGGAGAGTGTGTTCCCCTGATTTTTTAATGCACACGGGACATGTTACCAGGTGAACAGTAGAAGTGAGGAGAGTGTGTTCCCATGATGGTTTCATATACATGGGACATGTTACCAGGTGAACAGTATAAGTGAGGAGAGTGTGTTCCCCTGATTGTTTAATACACACGGGACATGTTACCAGGTGAACAGTATAAGTGAGGAGAGTGTGTTCCCCTGATTGTTTAATACTCACGGGACATGTTACCAGGTGAACAGTATAAGTGAGGTCAGTGTGTTCCCCTGATGATTTAATATACACGGGACATGTTACCAGATGAACAGTATAAGTGAGGAGAGTGTGTTGCCCTGATGGTTTAATACACACGGGACATGTTACCAGGTGAACAGAATAGTGAGGAGAGTCTGTTCCCCTGATTGTTTAATACACACGGGACATGTTACCAGGTGAACAGAATAGTGAGGAGAGTGTGTTCCCCTGATTGTTTAATATACACGGGACATGTTACCAGATGAACAGTATAAGTGAGGAGAGTGTGTTCCCCTGATGGTTTAATACACACGGGACATGTTACCAGGTGAACAGAATAGTGAGGAGAGTCTGTTCCCCTGATTGTTTAATACACACAGGACATGTTACCAGGTGAACAGTATAAGTGAGGACAGTGTGTTCCCCTGATTGTTTAATATACACGGGACATGTTACCTGGTGAACAGTATAAGTGAGGAGAAAGTGTTCCCCTGATTGTTTAATACGCACGGGACATGTTACCAGATGAACAGTATAAGTGAGGAGAAAGTGTTCCCCTGATTGTTTAATACGCACGGGACATGTTACCAGATGAACAGTATAAGTGAGGAGAGTGTGTTCCCCTGATTGTTTAATACACACGGGACATGTCACCAGGTGAACAGAATAAGTGAGGAGAGTGTGTTCCCCTGATTGTTTAATACACACGGGACATGTTACCTGGTGAACAGTATAAGTGAGGAGAAAGTGTTCCCCTGATTGTTTAATACGCACGGGACATGTTACCAGATGAACAGTATAAGTGAGGAGAGTATGTTCCCCTGATGGTTTAATACACACGGGACATGTCACCAGGTGAACAGAATAAGTGAGGAGAGTGTGTTCCCCTGATTGTTAAATGCACACGGGACATGTTACCAGGTGAAATCTATAAGAGAGGAGAGTGAGTTCCCATGATGGTTTAACTCACACGGGACATGTTACCAGGTGAACAGTATAAGTGAGGAGAGAGTGTTCCACTGATGGTTTAATATACGTGGGACATGTCACCAGGTGAACAGTATAAGTGAGGAGAGTGTGTTCCCCTGATGGTTTAATATTCACAGGACATGTTACCTGGTGAAGAGTATAAGTGAGGAGAGTGTGTTCCCCTGATGGTTTAATATACACAGGACATGTTACTAGGTGAAAAGTATAAGTGAGGAGAGTGTGTTGACCTGATGATTTAATATAAACTGGACATGTCACCAGGTGAAGAGTATAAGTGAGGAGAGTGTGTTCCCCTGATGGTTTAACATACACGGGACATTTTACCAGGTGAACAGTAAAAGTGAGGAGATTGTGTTCCCCTGATTGTTTAACATACACGGGACATGTTACCAGGTGAACAGTGTAAGTGAGGAGAGTGTGTTCCCCTGATGGTTTAATATACAAGGGACATGTCACCAGGTGAACAGTAGAAGTAAGGAGAGTGTGTTCCCCTGATGGTTTAATATACACGGGACATGTTACCAGGTGAACAGTATAAGTGAGGAGAGTTTGTTGCCCTGATGGTTTAATATACACGGGACATGTTACCAGGTGAACAGAATAGTGAGGAGAGTGTTTTCCCCTGATGGTTTAATATACACGGGACATGTCACCAGGTGAACAGTAGAAGTAAGGAGAGTGTGTTCCCCTGATGGTTTAATATACACGGTACATGTTACCAGGTGAACAGTATAAGTGAGGAGAGTTTGTTGCCCTGATTGTTTAATATACACGGGACATGTTCCCAGGTGAAAAGTATAAGTGAGGAGAGTGTGTTCCCCTGATTGTTTAATGCAAACGGGACACGTCACCAGGTGAACAGTATAAGTGAGGAGAGTGTGTTCGCCTGATTGTTTAATACACACGGGACATGTCACCAGGTGAAAAGTATAAGTGAGGAGAGTGTGTTCCCCTGATTGTTTAATACACACGGGACATGTTACCAGGTGAACAGTATAAGTGAGGAGAGTGTGTTCCCCTGATGGTTTAATATACACGGGACATGTTACCAGGTGAACAGTAGAAGTGAGGAGAGTGTGGTCCCCTGATTGTTTAATACGCACGGGACATGTTACCAGGTGAACAGTATAAGTGAGGAGAGTGTGTTCCCCTGATTGTTTAATACACATGGGACATGTCACCAGGTGAACAGAATAAGTGAGGAGAGTGTGTTCCCCTGAATGTTTAATGCACACGGGACATGTTACCAGTTGAAATCTATAAGTGAGGAGAGTGTGTTCCCCTGATTGTTTAATATACGTGGGACATGTCACCCGGTGAACAGTATAAGTGAGGAGAGGGTGTTCCACTGATGGTTTAATATACACGGGACATGTCACCAGGCGAAGAGTATAAGTGAGCAGAGTGTGTTCTCCTGATGGTTTAATATACACGGGACATGTCACCAGGTGAACAGTATAAGTGAGGAGAGTGTTTTCCCCTGATGGTTTAATAATTCACAGGACATGTTACCTGGTGAAAAGTATAAGTGAAGAGAGTGTGTTCCCCAGATGGCTTAATATGCACGGGACATGTTACCAGGTGAACAGTATAAGTGAGGAGAGTGAGTTCCCCTGATGATTTAATATACACGGGACATGTTACCAGGTGAAGAGCAGAAGTGAGGAGAGTGTGTTCCCCTGATTGTTTAATATACACAGGACATGTTACCAGGTGAACAGTATAAGTGAGGAGATTGTGTTCCCCTGATTTTTAATGCACACGGGACATGTTACCAGGTGAACAGAATAGTGAGGAGAGTGTTTTCCCCTGATGGTTTAATGCGCACGGGACATGTTACCAGGTGAACAGTATAAGTGAGGAGAGTGTTTTCCCCTGATGTTTTAATGCGCACGGGACATGTCACCAGGTGAACAGTATAAGTGAGGAGAGTGTGTTCCCCTGATTATTTAGTATACACGGGACATGTTACCAGGTGAACAGTATAAGTGAGGAGAGTGTGTTGCCCTGATTATTTAATATACACGGGACATGTTACCAGGTGAACAGTATAAGTGAGGAGAGTGTGTTCCCCTGATGGTTTAATACACACGGGACATGTTACCAGGTGAACAGTATAAGTGAGGAGAGTGTATTCCCCTGATGGTTTAATACACACGGGACATTTTACCAGGTGAACAGTATAAGTGAGGAGAGTGTGTTCCCCTGATGGTTTAATATACACGGGACAAGTTACCAGGTGAACAGTATAAGTGAGGAGAGAGTGTTCCCCTGATGGTTTAATATACACGGGACATGTTACCAGGTGAACAGTATAAGTGAGGAGAGTGTGTTGCCCTGATGGTTTAATATACACAGGACATGTTACCATTTGAAGAGTAGAAGTGAGGAGAGTGTGTTCCCCTGATGGTTTAATATACACGGGACATGTTACCAGGTGAACAGTATAAGTGAGGAGAGTGTCTTGCCCTGATGGTTTAATATACACAGGACATATTACCATTTGAAGAGTAGAAGTGAGGAGTGTGTGTTCCCCTGATGGTTTAATACACACGGGATATGTTACCATATGAACAGTATAAGTGAGGAGAGTGTGTTCCCCAAATGGTTTAATGCACACAGGACATGTTACCGTGTGAACAGTATAAGTGAGCAGAGTTTGTTCCCCTGATGGTTTAATATACACAGGACATGTTACCAGGTAAACAGTATAAGTGAGGAGAGTGTGTTCCCCTGATGGTTTAATACACACAGGACATGTTACCAGGTAAACAGTATAAGTGAGGAGAGTGTATTCCCCTGATGGTTTCATATACACGGGACATGTTACAACGTGAACAGTGTATGTGAAGAGAGTGTGCTCCCCTGATGGTTTAATATACATGGGACATGTTACCAGGTGAAAAGTATAAGAGAGGAGAGTGTGTTCCCCTGATTGTTTAATACTCACGGGACATGTTACCAGGTGAGCAGTATAAGTGAGGAGAATGTGTTCCCCTGATGGTTTAACACGCACGGGACGTGTCACCAGGTGAAGAGTAGAAGTGAGGAGAGTGTGTTCCCCTGATGGTCTAACATACACGGGACATGTTACCAGGTGAACAATATATGTGAAGAGAGTGTGTTCCCCTGATGGTTTAATATACATGGGACATGTTACCAGGTGAACAGTATAAGTGAAGAGAGCGTGTTCCCCTGATTGCTTAATATACGTGGGACATGTTAACAGGTGACGAGTATAAGTCAGGAGAGTGTGTTCCCCTGATTGTTTAATATACACGGGACATGTTACCAGGTGAACAGTATAAGTGAGGAGAGTGTGTTCCCCTGATGGTTTAATATACACGGGACATGTTACCAGGTGAACAGTATAAGTGAAGAGAGCGTGTTCCCCTGATTGTTTATTACTCACGGGAGATGTTACCAGGTGAACAGTATAAGTGAGGAGAGTGTGTTCCCCTGATGGTTTAACACGCACGGGACATGTTACCAGGTGAACAGTATATGTGAAGAGAGCGTGTTCCCCTGATTGTTTAATATACGAGGGACATGTTACCAGGTGAACAGAATAAGTGAAGAGAGCGTGTTCCCCTGATTGTTTAATATACGAGGGATATGTTACCAGGTGACGAGTATAAGTGAGGAGAGTGTGTTCCCCTGATGGTTTAATATACACGGGACATGTAAACAGGTGAACAGTATAAGTGAGGAGAATGTGTTCCGCTGATGGTTTAATATACACGGGACATGTTACCAGGTGAACAGTATAAGTGAGGAGAGTGTATTCCCCTGATGGTTTAACACGCACGGGACGTGTCACCAGGTGAAGAGTAGAAGTGAGGAGAGTGTGTTCCCCTGATGGTCTAACATACACGGGACATGTTACCAGGTGAACAATATATGTGAAGAGAGTGTGTTCGCCTGATGGTTTAATATACATGGGACATGTTAACAGGTGACGAGTATAAGTCAGCAGAGTGTGTTCCCCTGATGGTTTAATATACACGGGACATGTTACCAGGTGAATAGTATCAGTGAGGAGAATGTGATCCCCTGATGGTTTAATATACACGGGACATGTTCCCAGGTGAACAGTATAAGTGAGGAGAGTGTGTTCCCCTGATGGTTTAATATACATGGGACATGTTACCAGGTGAACAGTATAAGTGAGGAGAGTGTGTTCCCCTGATGATTTAACATACACGGGACATGTTACCAGGTGAACAGTAAAAATGAGGAGAGTGTGTTCCCCTGATGATTTAACATACACGGGACATGTTACCAGGTGAACAGTATAAGTGAGGAGAGTGTGTTCCCCTGATGGTATAATATACACGGGACATGTTACCAGGTGAACAGTATAAGTGAGGAGAGTGTGTTCCCCTGATGGTTCAATATACAAGGGACATGTTAGCAGGTGAACAGCATAAGTGAGGAGAATGTGTTCCCCTGATGGTTTAATATACACAGGACATGTTACCAGGTGAAGAGTATAAGTGAGGAGAATGTGTTCCCCTGATGGTTTAATATAGACGGGACATGTTACCAGGTGAACAGTATAAGTGAGGAGAGTGTGTTCCCCTGATGGTTTAATATACACAGGACATGTTACCAGGTGAAGAGTATAAGTGAGGAGAATGTGTTCCCCTGATGGTTTAATATAGACGGGACATGTTACCAGGTGAACAGTATAAGTGAGGAGAGTGTGTTCCCCTGATGGTTTAATATACACAGGACATGTTACCAGGTGAACAGTACAAGTGAGGAGAGTGTGTTCCCCTGATGGTTTAATATACACAGGACATGTTACCAGGTGAAGAGTATAAGTGAGGAGAGTGTGTTCCCCTGATGTTTTAATATACACGGGACATGTTACAACGTGAACAGCATAAGTGAGGAGAGTGTGTTCCCCTGATTGTTTAATACTCACGGGAGATGTTACCAGGTGAACAGTATAAGTGAGGAGAGTGTGTTCCCCTGATGGTTTTATATACATGGGACATGTTACCAGGTGAACAGAATAAGTGAAGAGAGCGTGTTCCCCTGAT
Organism: Heterodontus francisci; assembly: GCF_036365525.1. NCBI lineage: Eukaryota > Metazoa > Chordata > Chondrichthyes > Heterodontiformes > Heterodontidae > Heterodontus > Heterodontus francisci. The sequence continues at coordinate 2,561,430 of NW_027140382.1, read as the reverse complement.
TGTTTAATATACGTGGGACATGTTACCAGGTGACGAGTATAAGTGAGGAGAGTGTGTTCCCCTCATTGTTTAATATACACGGGACATGTTAGCAGGTGAACAGTATCAGTGAGGAGAATGTGTTCCCCTGATGGTTTAATATACACGGGACATGCAAACAGGTGAACAGTATAAGTGAGGAGAGTGTGTTCCCATGATTGTTAAATATACACGGGAAATGTTACCAGGTGAACAGTATCAGTGAGGAGAGTGTGTTCCCCTGATGGTTTAATATACACGGGACATGTTGCCAGGTGAACAGTATAAGTGAGGAGAGTGTGTTCCCCTGATGGTTTAATATACACGGGACTTATTACCAGGTGAACAGTTTAAGTGAAGAGATGGCTTTCCCCTGATGGTTTAATATACACGGGACATGTTGCCAGGTGAACAGTATAAGTGAGGAGAGTGTGTTCCCCTGATGGTTTAATATACACGGGACTTATTACCAGGTGAACAGTATAAGTGAAGAGATGGCTTTCCCCTGATGGTTTAATATACACGGGACATGTCACCAGGTGAACAGTTTTAGTGAGGAGAGTGTGTTCCCCTGATTGTTTAATACGCACGGGACATGTCACCAGGTGAACAGTTTTAGTGAGGAGAGTGTGTTCCCCTGATTGTTTAATAAGCACAGGATATGTTACCAGGTGAAAAGTATATTTGAGGAGAGTGTGTTCCCCTGATTGTTTAATACACACGGGACACGTCACCAGGTGAACAGTATAAGTGAGGAGAGTGTGTTCCCCTGATTGTTTAATGCAAACGGGACACGTCACCAGGTGAACAGTATAATTGTGGAGAGTGTGTTCCCCTGATAGTTTAATCCGCACGGGACATGTTACCAGATGAACAGTATAAGTGAGGAGAGTGAGATCCCCTGATTGTTTAGTACGCACGGGACATGTTACCAGATGAACAGTATAAGTGAGGAGAGTGTGTTCCCCTGATGGTTTAATGCACACGGGATATGTTACCAGGTGACAAGTATAAGTGAGGAGTGTGTGTTCCCCTGATAGTTTAATACGCACGGGACATGTTACCAGATGAACAGTATAAGAGAGGAGAGTGTGTTCCCCTGATTGTTTAATATACACGGGACACGTCACCAGGTTAACAGTATAAGTGAGGAGAGTGTGTACCCCTGATAGTATAATACGCACGGGACATGTTACCAGATGAACAGTATAAGTGAGGAGAGTGTGTTCCCCTGATTGTTTAATATACACGGGACATGTTACCAGAAGAACAGTATAAGAGAGGAGAGTGTGTTCCCCTGATTGTTTAATACGCACGGGACATTTCACCAGGTGAACAGTATAAGTGAGGAGATTGTTTTCCCCTGATGGTTTAATATACACGGAACATGTTACCAGGTGAACAGTAGAAGTGAGGAGAGTGTTTTCCCCTGATTGTTTAATGCACACGGGACATGTCACCAGGTGAACAGTATAAGTGAGGAGAGTGTGTTCCCCTGATTGTTTAATACGCACGGGACATGTTACCAGATGAACAGTATAAGTGAGGAGAGTGTGTTCCCCTGATTATTTAATATACACGGGACATGTTACCAGGTGAACAGTGTAAGTGAGGAGAGTGTATTCCCCCGATTGTTTAATACGCACGGGACATGTTACCAGGTGACCAGTATAAGTGAGGAGAGTGTGTTCCCCTGATGGTTTAATATACACAGGACATGTTACCAGGTGAACAGTATAGTGAGGAGAGTGTTTGCCCCTGATTGTTTAATGCACAAGGGACATGTTACCAGGTGAAAAGTATATTTGAGGAAAGTGTGTTCCCCTGATGGTTTAATACACACGGGACACGTCACCAGGTGAACAGTATAATTGTGGAGAGTGTGTTCCCCTGATAGTTTAATCCGCACGGGACATGTTACCAGATGAACAGTATAAGTGAGGAGAGTGTGTTCCCCTGATTGTTTAATACGCACGGGACATGTTACCAGATGAACAGTATAAGTGAGGAGAGTGTGTTCCCCTGATTGTTTAATACGCACGGGACATGTTACCAGATGAACAGTATAAGTGAGGAGAGTGTGTTCCCCTGATGGTTTAATCCGCACGGGACATGTTACCAGATGAACAGTATAAGTGAGGAGAGTGTGTTCCCCTGATTGTTTAATACGCACGGGACATGTTACCAGATGAACAGTATAAGTGAGGAGAGTGTGTTCCCCTGATTGTTTAATGCACACGGGACATGTTACCAGGTGACAAGTATAAGTGAGGAGAGTGTGTTCCCCTGATAGTTTAATACACACGGGACATGTTACCAGGTGAACAGTATAAGAGAGGAGAGTGTGTTCCCCTGATTGTTTAATGCACACGGGACATGTTACCAGGTGAACAGTATAAGAGAGGAGAGTGTGTTCCCCTGATTGTTTAATGCACACGGGACATGTTACCAGGTGAACAGTATAAGAGAGGAGAGTGTGTTCCCCTGATGGTTTAATACGCACGGGACATGTTACCAGGTGAACAGTATAAGAGAGGAGAGTGTGTTCCCCTGATTGTTTAATGCACACGGGACATGTTACCAGAAGAACAGTATAAGTGAGGAGAGTGTGTTCCCCTAATTGTTTAATACGCACGGGACATGTTACCAGATGAACAGTATAAGTGAGGAGAGTGTGTTCCCCTGATTGTTTAATGCACACGGGACATGTTACCAGAAGAACAGTATAAGTGAGGAGAGTGTGTTCCCCTAATTGTTTAATACGCACGGGACATGTTACCAGATGAACAGTATAAGTGAGGAGAGTGTGTTCCCCTGATTTTTTCATGCACACGAGACATGTTACCAGGTGAACAGTATAAGTGAGGAGAGTGTGTTCCCCTGATGGTTTAATATACACAGGACATGTTACCAGGTGAAGAGTATAAGTGAAGAGAATGTGTTCCCCTGATTGTTTAATGCACACGGGACACGTCACCAGGTGAACAGTATAAGTGAGGAGAGTGTGGTCCCCTGATTGTTTAATATACAAGGGACACGTCACCAGGTGAACAGTATAAGTGAGGAGAGTGTGTTCCCCTGATTGTTTAATACACACGGGACATGTTACCAGGTGAACAGTATAAGTGAGGAGAGTGTGTTCCCCTGATTGTTTAATACACACGGGACATGTTACCAGGTGAACAGTTTAAGTGAGGAGAGTGTGTTCCCCTGATTGTTTAATATACAAGGGACACGTCACCAGGTGAACAGTATAAGTGAGGCGAGTGTGTTCCCGTGATTGTTTAATACACACGGGACATGTTACCAGGTGAACAGTATAAGTGAGGAGAGTGTGTTCCCCTGATTGTTTAATACACACGGGACATGTTACCAGGTGAACAGTATAAGTGAGGAGAGTGTGTTCCCCTGATTGTTTAATAATCACGGGACATGTTACCACGTCAACGATATAAGTGAGGAGAGTGTTTTCCCCTGATTGTTTAATACGCACGGGACATGTTACCAGATGAACAGTATAAGTGAGGAGAGTGTGTTCCCCTGATTGTATAATACACACGGGACATGTCACCAGGAGAACAGAATAAGTGAGGAGAGTGTGTTCCCCTGATTGTTTAATGCACACGGGATATGTTACCAGGTGAAATCTATAAGTGAGGAGAGTGAGTTCCCATGATGGTTTAACTTGCACGGGACATGTTACCAGGTGAACAGTATAAGTGAGGAGAGGGTGTTCCACTGATGGTTTAATATACATGGGACATGTCACCAGGTGAACAGTATAAGTGAGGAGATTGTGTTCCCATGATGGTTTAATATACGCGGGACATGTCACCAGGTGAACAGTATAAGTGAGCAGAGTGTGTTCCCCTGATGGTTTAAAATACAAGGGACATGTCACCAGGTGAACAGTATAAGTGAGGAGAGTGTGTTCCCCTGATGGTTTAATATTCACAGGACATGTTACCTGGTGAAGAGTATAAGTGAGGAGAGTGTGTTCCCCTGATGGTTTAATATACACAGGACATGTCACTAGGTGAAAAGTATAAGTGAAGAGAGTGTGTTCCCCTGATTTTTTAATGCACACGGGACATGTTACCAGGTGAGCAGCAGAGGTGAGGAGAGTGTGTACCCCTGATGGTTTCATATACATGGGACATGTTAACAGGTGAACAGTATAAGTGAAGAGAGTGTGCTCCACTGATGGTTTAATATACATGGGACATGTTACCAGGTGAACAGTATAAGTGAGGAGAGTGTAGTCCCCTGATTGTTTAATACACACGGGTCATGTTACCAGGTGAACAGAATAGTGAGGAGTGTGTTTTCCCCTGATTGTTTAATGCACACGGGACACGTCACCAGGTGAACAGTATAAGTGAGAAGAGTGTGTTCCCCTGATTGTTTTATACACACGGGACATGTTACCAGGTGAACAGAATAAGTGAGGAGAGTGTGTTCCCCTGATTTTTTTATACAAACGGGACATGTTACCAGGTGAACAGTATAAGTGAGGAGTGTGTGATCCCCTGATTGTTTAATACACACGGGACATGTCACCAGGTGAACTTTATAAGTGAGGAGAGTGTGTTCCCCAGATTGTTTTATACACACGGGACATGTCACCAGGTGAACAGTATAAGTGAGGAGAGTGTGTTCCCCTGATTGTTTAATACACACGGGACATGTCACCAGTTGAACAGTATAAGTGAGGAGAGGGCTTTCCCCTGATGGTTTAATACTCACGGGACATGTTAATAGGTGAACAGAATAAGTGAGGAGAGTGTGTTCCCCTGATTTTTTAATGCATACGGGGCATGTCACCAGGTGAACAGAATAAGTGAGGAGAGTGTGTTCCCCTGACTGTTTAATGCACACGGGACATGTCACCAGTTGAACAGAATAAGTGAGGAGATTGGGTTCCCCTGATTGTTTAATGCACACAGGACATGTTACCAGGTGAACAGTATAAGTGAGGAGAGTGTGTTCCCCAGATTGTTTTATACACACGGGACATGTCACCAGGTGAACAGTATAAGTGAGGAGAGTGTGTTCCCCTGATTGTTTAATACACACGGGACATGTCACCAGTTGAACAGTATAAGTGAGGAGAGTGTGTTCCCCTGATGGTTTAATACACACGGGACATGTTACCAGATGCACAGTATAAGTGAGGAGATTGTGCTTCCCTGATGGTTTAATATACACGGGACATGTTACCAGGTGAACAGTATAAGTGAAGAGAGTGTGTTCACCTGATTGTTTAATACACACGGGACATGTTACCAGGTGAACAGTATAAGTGAGGAGAGAGTGTTCCCCTGATGGTTTAATACACACGGGACATGTTTCCAGGTGAACAGTATAAGTGAGGAGAGTGTGTTGCCTGATTGTTTAATACACACGGGACATGTTACCAGCTGAACAGTATAAGTGAAGAGAGTGTGTTCCCCTGATTGTTTAATACACACGGGACATGTTACCAGGTGAACAGTATAAGTGAGGAGAGAGTGTTCCCCTGATGGTTTAATACACAGGGGACATGTTACCAGGTGAACAGTATAAGTGAGGAGAGTGTGTTCCCCTGATGGTTTAATACACACGGGACTTGTTAACAGATGAACAGGATAAGTGAGGAGAGTGTGTTGCCCTGATGGTTTAATATACACAGGACATGTTACCAGGTGAACAGTATAAGTGAGGAGATTGTGTTCCCCTGATGGTTTAATATACACGGGACATTTTACCAGATGAACAGGAAAAGTGAGGAGAGTGTGTTCCCCTGATTGATTAACACGCACGGGACATGTTACCAGGTGAACAGTATAAGTGAGGAGAGTGTGTTCCCCTGATGGTTTAATATACACGGGACATTTTACCAGATGAACAGTATAAGTGAGGAGATTGTGTTCCCCTGATGGTTTAATACACACGGGACATGTACCAGGTGAACAGAATCAGTGAGGAGAGTGTGTTCCCCTGATTTTTTTATACAAACGGGACATGTTACCAGGTGAACAGTATAAGTGAGGAGAGTGTGTTGCCTGATTGTTTAATACACACGGGACATGTTACCAGGTGAACAGTATAAGTGAGGAGAGAGTGTTCCCCTGATGGTTTAATACTCACGGGACATGTCACCAGTTGAACAGAATAAGTGAGGAGAGTGTGTTCCCCTTATTGTTTAATAAACACGGGACATGTCACCAGGTGAACAGTATAAGTGAGGAGAGTGTGTTCCCCTGATGGTTTAATATACAATGGACATGTTACCAGGTGAACAGTATAAGTGAGGAGAGTGTGTTCCCCTGATGGTTTAATACACACGGGACATGTTACCAGATGAACAGTATAATTGAGGAGATTGTGCTCCCCTGATGGTTTAATATACACGGGACATGTTACCACGTGAACAGTATAAGTGAAGAGAGTGTGTTCCCCTGATTGTTTAATACACACGGGACATGTTACCAGGTGAACAGTATAAGTGAGGAGAGAGTGTTCCCCTGATTGTTTAATACACACGGGACATGTTTCTAGGTGAACAGTGTAAGTGAGGAGAGTGTGTTCCCCGGATTGTTTAATACACACGGGACATGTTTCTAGGTGAACAGTGTAAGTGAGGAGAGTGTGTTGCCTGATTGTTTAATACACACGGGACATGTTACCAGGTGAACAGTATAAGTGAGGAGAGTGTGTTCCCCTGATGGTTTAATACACACGGGACTTGTTACCAGATGAACAGTATAAGTCAGGAGAGTGTGTTCCCCTGATGGTTTAATATACACGGGATATGTTACCAGGTGAACAGTATAAGTGAGGAGAGTCTGTTCCCCTGATTGTTTAATACACACGGGACATGTCACCAGATGAACAGTATAAGTGAGGAGAGAGTGTTCCCCTGATGGTTTAATACACACGGGACATGTTACCAGGTGAACAGTATAAGTGAGGAGAGAGTGTTCCCCTGATTGTTTAATACACACGGGACATGTCACCAGTTGAACAGAATAAGTGAGGAGAGTGTGTTCCCCTTATTGTTTAATAAACACGGGACATGTCACCAGGTGAACAGTATAAGTGAGGAAAGTGTGTTCCCCTGATGGTTTAATATACAATGGACATGTTACCAGGTGAACAGTATAAGTGAGGAGAGTGTGTTCCCCTGATGGTTTAATACACACGGGACATGTTACCAGATGAACAGTATAATTGAGGAGATTGTGCTCCCCTGATGGTTTAATATACACGGGACATGTTACCACGTGAACAGTATAAGTGAAGAGAGTGTGTTCCCCTGATTGTTTAATACACACGGGACATGTTACCAGGTGAACAGTATAAGTGAGGAGAGAGTGTTCCCCTGATGGTTTAATACACACGGGACATGTTTCTAGGTGAACAGTATAAGTGAGGAGAGTGTGTTGCCTGATTGTTTAATACACACGGGACATGTTACCAGGTGAACAGTATAAGTGAGGAGAGAGTGTTCCCCAGATTGTTTAATACACACGGGACATGTTTCTAGGTGAACAGTGTAAGTGAGGAGAGTGTGTTGCCTGATTGTTTAATACACACGGGACATGTTACCAGGTGAACAGTATAAGTGAGGAGAGTGTGTTCCCCTGATGGTTTAATACACACGGGACTTGTTACCAGATGAACAGTATAAGTCAGGAGAGTGTGTTCCCCTGATGGTTTAATATACACGAGATATGTTACCAGGTGAACAGTATAAGTGAGGAGAGTCTGTTCCCCTGATTGTTTAATACACACGGGACATGTCACCAGATGAACAGTATAAGTGAGGAGAGTGTGTTCCCCTGATTGTTTAATACACGCGGGACATTTTACCAGATGAACAGTTTAAGTGAGGAGATTGTGTTCCCCTGATGGTTTAATATACACGGGACATTTTACCAGATGAACAGTATAAGTGAGGAGATTGTGTTCCCCTGATGGTTTAATATACACGGGATATGTTACCAGGTGAACAATATAAGTGAGCAGAGTGTGTTCCCCTGATGGTTTAATATACACGGGACATTTTACCAGATGAACAGTATAAGTGAAGAGAGTGTGTTTCCCTGTTGGTTTAATATACACGGGACATTTTAACAGATGAACAGTATAAGTGAAGAGAGTGTGTTTCCCTGATGGTTTAATATACACGGGACATTTTACCAGATGAACAGTATAAGTGAAGAGAGTGTGAATCCCTGATGGTTTAATATACACGGGACATTTTACCAGATGAACAGTATAAGTGAGGTGATTGTGTTCCCCTGATGGTTTAATATACACAGGACATGTTACCAGGTGAACAGTATAAGTGAGGAGATTGTGTTCCCCTGATAGTTTAATATACACGGGATATGTTACCAGGTGTACAGTATAAGTGAAGAGAGTGTGTTTCCCTGATTGTTTAATACACACAGGACATGTTACCAGGTGAACAGTATAAGTGAGGAGAATGTGTTCCCCTGATTGTTTAATACACACGGGACATGTCACCAGGTGAACAGTATAAGTGAGGAGAATGTGTTCCCCTGATTGTTTAATACACACAGTACATGTTACCAGGTGAACAGTATAATTGACGAGAGTGTGTTCCCCTGATGGTTTAATATACACAGGACATGTTACCAGGTGAACAGTATAAGTGAGGAGAATGTGTTCCCCTGATGGTTTAATACACACAGGACATGTTACCAGGTGAACAGTATAAGTGAGGAGAATGTGTTCCCCTGATTGTTTAATACACACGGGACATGTCACCAGGTGAACAGTATAAGTGAGGAGAGTGTGTTCCCCTGATTGTTTAATATACACGGGACATGTCACCAGGTGAACAGTATAAGTGAGGAGAGTGTGTTCCCCTGATTGTTTAATACACACGGGACATGTTACCAGGTGAACACTATAAGTGAGGAGAGTGTGTTCCCCTGATGGTTTAAAACACACGACATGTCAACAGGTGAACAGTAAAAGTGAAGAGAGTGAGTTCCCCTGATTGTTTAATACGCACGGGACATGTTACCAGGTGAACAGTAAAAGTGAGGAGAGTGTGTTCGCCTGATGGTTTAAAACACACGACATGTCAACAGGTGAACAGTAAAAGTGAAGAGAGTGAGTTCCCCTGATTGTTTAATACACCCGGGACATGTTACCAGGTGAACAGTATAAGTGAGGAGAGTGTGTTCCCCTGATGGTTTAATATACATGGGACATGTTACCAGGTGAACAGTATAAGTGAGGAGAGTGTGTTCCCCTGATGGTTTAATACACACGGGACATGTTACCAGGTGAACAGTATAAGTGAGGAGAGTGTGTTCCCCTGATTGTTTAATACGCACGGGACATGTTACCAGGTGAACAGTATAAGTGAGGAGAGTGTGTTCCCCTGATTGTTTAATACACACGGGACATGTTACCAGGTGAACAGAATAGTGAGGAGAGTATGTTCCCCTGATTGTTTAATACACACGGGACATGTTACCAGGTGAACAGTATAAGTGAGGAGAGTGTGTTCCCCTGATTGTTTAATACACACGGGACATGTTACCAGGTGAACAGTATAAGTGAGGAGAGTGTGTTCCCCTGATTGTTTAATACGCACGGGACAGGTTACCAGGTGAACAGTATAAGTGATGAGAGTGTGTTCCCCTGATTGTTTAATACGCACGGGACATGTTACTAGGTGAACAGGATAAGTGAGGAGAGTGAGTTCCCCTGATGGTTTAATACAAACAGGACATGTCAACAGGTGAACAGTATAAGTGAGGAGAGTGTGTTCTCCTGATTGTTTAATACGCACGGGTCATGTTACCAGGTGAACAGTATAAGTGAGGAGAGTGTGTTCCCCTGATGGTTTAATACTGACGGGACATGTCACCAGATGAACAGTATAAGTGAGGAGAGTGAGTTCCCCTGATTGTTTAATGCACACAGGAAATGTTACCAGGTAAACAGCATAAGTGAGGAGATTGTGTTCCCCTTATGGTTTAATACTGACGGGACATGTCACCAGATGAACAGTATAAGTGAGGAGAGTGTGTTCCCCTGATTGTTTAATACTCACGGGACATGTTGCCAGGTGAACAGTATAAGTGAGGAGAGAGTGTTCCCCTGATGGTTTAATACGCACGGGACATTATACCAGGTCAACAGTATAAGTGAGGAGAGTGTGTTCCCCTGATTGTTTAATACACACGGGACATGTGACCAAGTGAAATGTATAATTGAGGAGAGTGTGTTCCCCTGATGGTTTAATATAGACGGTACATGTTCCCAGGTGAACAGTATAAGTGAGGAGAGTGTGTTCTCCTGATTGTTTAATACGCACGGGACATGTGACCAAGTGAAATGTATAATTGAGGAGAGTGTGTTCCCCTGATGGTTTAATATAGACGGTACATGTTACCAGGTGAACAGTATAAGTGAGGAGAGTGTCTTCCCCTTATGGTTTAATACTGACGGGACATGTCACCAGATGAACAGTATAAGTGAGGAGAGTGAGTTCCCCTGATTGTTTAATGCACCCAGGAAATGTTACCAGGTGAACAGTATAAGTGAGGAGAGTGTGTTCCCCTGATGGTTTAATACGCACGGGACATTATACCAGGTCAACAGTATAAGTGAGGAGAGTGTGTTCCCCTGATTGTTTAATACACACGGGACATGTGACCAAGTGAAATGTATAATTGAGGAGAGTGTGTTCCCCTGATGGTTTAATATAGACGGTACATGTTCCCAGGTGAACAGTATAAGTGAGGAGAGTGTGTTCCCCTGATGGTTTAATATACACAGGACATGTTACCAGGTGAACAGTATAAGTGAGGAGAGTGTGTTCCCCTTATGGTTTAATATACACAGGGCATATTACCAGGTGAACAGTATAAGTGAGGAGAGTGCTTTCCCCTGATGGTTTAATACAGACGGGACATGTTCCCAGGTGAACAGTATAAGTGAGGAGAGTGTGTTCCCCTGATAGTTTAATATACACAGGACATGTTACCAGGTGAACAGTATAAGTGAGGAGAGTGTGTTCCCCTGATAGTTTAATATACACTGGACATGTTACAGGTGAACAGTATAAGTGAGGAGAGTGTGTTCCCCTTATGGTTTAATATACACAGGGCATATTACCAGGTGAACAGTATAAGTGAGGAGAGTGTATTCCCCTTATGGTTTAATACACACGGGACATGTTACCAGCTGAACAGTATAAGTGAGGAGAGTGTGTTCCCCTGATTGTTTAATACACACGGGACATGTCACCAGGTGAACAGTATAAGTGAGGAGAGTGTCTTCCCCTTATGGTTTAATACTGACGGGACATGTCACCAGATGAACAGTATAAGTGAGGATAGTGTGTTCCCCTGATTGTTTAATGCACACAGGACATGTTACCAGGTGAACAGTATACGTGAGGAGAGTGAGTTCCCCTGATTGTTTAATGCACACAGGAAATGTTACCAGGTGAACAGTATAAGTGAGGAGAGTGTCTTCCCCTTATGGTTTAATACTGACGGGACATGTCACCAGATGAACAGTATAAGTGAGGATAGTGTGTTCCCCTGATTGTTTAATGCACACAGGACATGTTACCAGGTAAACAGCATAAGTGAGGAGAGTGTCTTCCCCTTATGGTTTAATACTGACGGGACATGTCACCAGATGAACAGTATAAGTGAGGAGAGAGTGTTCCATTGATGGTTTAATGCACACGGGACATGTTACCAGGTGAACAGTATAAGTGAGGAGAGTGCTTTCCCCTGATGGTTTAATATTCACGGGACATGTTACCAGGTGAACAGTATAAGTGAGGAGAGTGTGTTCCCCTGATTGTTTAATACACAGGGGACATGTCACCAGGTGAACAGTATAAGTGAGGAGAGTGTGTTCCCCTGATTGTTTAATACTCACGGGACATGTTGCCAGGTGAACAGTATAAGTGAGGAGAGTGTGTTCCCCTGATGGTTTAACACGCACGGGACATGTTACCAGGTGAACAGTATAAGTGAGGAGAGTATGTTCCCCTGATTGTTTAATACTCACGGGACATGTTGCCAGGTGAACAGTATAAGTGAGGAGAGAGTGTTCCCCTGATGGTTTAATACGCACGGGACATTATACCAGGTCAACAGTATAAGTGAGGAGACTGTGTTCCCCTGATTGTTTAATACACACGGGACATGTGACCAAGTGAAATGTATAATTGAGGAGAGTGTGTTCCCCTGATGGTTTAATATAGACGGTACATGTTCCCAGGTGAACAGTATAAGTGAGGAGAGTGTGTTCCCCTGATGGTTTAATACACACGGGACATGTTACCAGGTGAACAGTATAAGTGAGGAGAGTGTGTTCCCCTTATGGTTTAATATACACAGGGCATATTACCAGGTGAACAGTATAAGTGAGGAGAGTGCTTTCCCCTGATGGTTTAATACAGACGGGACATGTTCCCAGGTGAACAGTATAAGTGAGGAGAGTGTGTTCCCCTGATAGTTTAATATACACAGGACATGTTACCAGGTGAACAGTATAAGTGAGGAGAGTGTGTTCCCCTTATGGTTTAATATACACAGGGCATATTACCAGGTGAACAGTATAAGTGAGGAGAGAGTGTTCCATTGATGGTTTAATGCACACGGGACATGTTGCCAGGTGAACAGTATAAGTGAGGAGAGTGCTTTCCCCTGATGGTTTAATATTCACGGGACATGTTGCCAGGTGAACAGTATAAGTGAGGAAAGTGTGTTCCCCTGATGGTTTAACACGCACGGGACATGTTACCAGGTGAACAGTATAAGTGAGGAGAGTGTGTTCCCCTGATTGTTTAATATACACGGGACATGTCACCAGGTGAACAGTATAAGTGCGGAGAGTGTGTTCCCCTGATTGTTTAATACACACGGGACATGTTAGCAGGTGAACAGTATAAGTGAGGAGAGTGTGTTCCCCTGATGGTTTAACACGCACGGGAAATGTTACCAGGTGAACAGTATAAGTGAGGAGAGCGTGTTCCCCTGATTGTTTAATACTCACGGGACATGTTACCAGGTGAACAGTATAAGTGAGGAGAGTGTGTTCCCCTGATGGTTTAATGCACACGGGACATGTTACCAGGTGAACAGTAGATGTGAGGAGAGTGCTTTCCCCTGATGGTTTAATATTCACAGGACATGTTGCCAGGTGAACAGTATAAGTGAGGAAAGTGTGTTCACCTGATGGTTTAATGCACACGGGACATGTTACCAGGTGAACAGTAGAAGTGAGGAGAGTGCTTTCCCCTGATGGTTTAATATTCACAGGACATGTCACCTGGTGAACAGTATAAGTGAGGAGAGTGTGTTCCCCTGATGGTTTAACACGCACGGGACATGTTACCAGGTGAACAGTATAAGTGAGGAGAGTGTGTTCCCCTGATTGTTTAATACACTCGGGACATGTCACCAGGTGAACAGTATAAGTGCGGAGAGTGTGTTCCCCTGATTGGTTTAATATACACGGGACATGTTACCAGGTGAACAGTATAAGTGAGGAGAGTGTGTTCCCCTGATGGTTTAATATACACGGGACATGTTACCAGGTGAACAGTATAAGTGCGGAGAGTGTGTTCCCCTGATTGTTTAATACACACGGGACATGTCACCAGGTGAACAGTATAAGTGAGGAGAGTGTGTTCCCCTGATTGTTTAATGCACACGGGACATGTTACCAGGTGAACAGTATAAGTGAGGAGAGTGTGTTCCCTTGATTGTTTAATACACACGGGACATGTCACCAGGTGAACAGTATAAGTGAGGAGAGTGTGTTCCCCTGATTGTTTAATACTCACGGGACATGTTGCCAGGTGAAAAGTATAAGTGAGGAGAGTGTGTTCCCCTGATGGTTTAACACGCACGGGACATGTTACCAGGTGAACAGTATAAGTGAGGAGAGTATGTTCCCCTGATTGTTTAATACTCACGGGACATGTTGCCAGGTGAACAGTATAAGTGAGGAGAGAGTGTTCCCCTGATGGTTTAATACGCACGGGACATTATACCAGGTCAACAGTATAAGTGAGGAGAGTGTGTTCCCCTGATTGTTTAATACACACGGGACATGTTACCAGGTGAACAGGATAAGTGAGGAGAGTGTGTTCCCCTGATGGTTTAATATACACAGGGCATATTACCAGGTGAACAGTATAAGTGAGGAGAGTGTGTTTCCCTGATTGTTTAATACACACGGGACATGTTACCAGGTGAACAGGATAAGTGAGGAGAGTGTGTTCCCCTGATGGTTTAATATACACAGGGCATATTACCAGGTGAACAGTATAAGTGAGGAGAGTGAGTTCCCCTGATTGTTTAATGCACACAGGACATGTTACCAGGTAAGCAGCATAAGTGAGGAGATTGTGTTCCCCTGATGGTTTAATACTGATGGGACATTTACTCAGGTGAACAGTATAAGTGAGGAGAGTGTGTTCCCCTGATGGTTTAATACACACAGGACATGTCAACAGGTGAACAGTATAAGTGAGGAGAGTGTGTTCCCCTGATTGTTTAATGCACACAGGACATGTTACCAGGTAAGCAGCATAAGTGAGGAGATTGTGTTCCCCTGATGGTTTAATACTGATGGGACATTTACTCAGGTGAACAGTATAAGTGAGGAGAGTGTGTTCCCCTGATGGTTTAATACACACAGGACATGTCAACAGGTGAACAGTATAAGTGAGGAGAGTGAGTTCCCCTGATTGTTTAATGCACACAGGACATGTTACCAGGTAAGCAGCATAAGTGAGGAGATTGTGTTCCCCTGATGGTTTAATACTGATGGGACATTTACTCAGGTGAACAGTATAAGTGAGGAGAGTGTGTTCCCCTGATGGTTTAATACACACAGGACATGTCAACAGGTGAACAGTATAAGTGAGGAGAGTGAGTTCCCCTGATTGTTTAATCCTGACGGGACATTTTACCAGGAGAACAGTATAAGTGAGGAGAGTGTGTCCCCCTGATTGTTTAATATGCATGGGACATGTAACCAAGTGAACAGTATAAGTGAGGAGAGTGTGTTCCCCTGATGGTTTAACACGCACGGGACATGTTACCAGTTGAACAGTATAAGTGAGGAGAGTGTGTTCCCCTGATGGTTTAATATACACACGACATGATACCAGGTGAACAGTATAAGTGAGGAGAGTGAGTTCCCCTGATTCTTTAATATACACACGACATGATACCAGGTGAACAGTATAAGTGAGGAGAGTGAATTCCCCTGATGGTTTAATACTGATGGGACATTTCCGCAGGTGAACAGGAAAAGTGAGGAGAGTGTGTTCCCCTGATTGTTTAATCCTGACGGGACATGTTACCAGGAGAACAGTATAAGTGAGGAGAGTGTGTTCCCCTGATGGTTTAATACGCACGGGACATTTCACCAAGTGAACTGTATAAGTGAGGAGAGTGTGTTCCCATGATGATTTAATGCAGACAGGACATGTTACCAGGTGAACAGTATAAGTGAGGAGAATGTTTTCCCCTGTTTGTTCAATACGCACGGGACATGTTACCAAGTGAACAGAATAAGTGAGGAGAGTGTGTTCCCCTGATGGTTTAATATTCACTGGACATATTACCAGATGAACAGTTTAAGTGAGGAGAGCGTGTTCCCCTGATGGTTTAATATGCACGGGACATGTAACCAAGTGAACAGTATAAGTGAGGAGAGTGTGTTCCCCTGATGGTTTAACACGCACGGGACATGTTACCAGGTGAACAGTATAAGTGAGGAGAGTGTGTTCCCCTGATGGTTTAATATACACGGGACATGTCACCAGGTGAACAGGATAAGTGAGGAGAATGTGTTCCCCTGATGGTCTAATATTCACTGGGCATGTTACCAGGTGAACATTATAAGTGAGGAGAGTGTGTTCCCCTGATGGTTTAATATACACGGGACATGTCACCAGGTGAACAGTATAAGTGAGGAGAGTGTGTTCCCCTGATGGTTTAATACGCACGGGACATTTCACCAAGTGAACTGTATAAGTGAGGAGAGTGTGTTCCCCTGATGATTTAATGCACACGGGACATGTTAGCAGGTGAACAGTACAAGTGAGGAGAGTGTGTTCCCCTGATTGTTTAATACTCACGATACATGTTACCAGGTGAACAGTATAAGTGAGGAGAGTGCTTTATCTGATGGTTTAATATTCACGGGACATGTTGCCAGGTGAAGAGTAAAAGTGAGGAAAGGGTATTCCCCTGATGGTTTAACACGCACGGGACATGTTACCAGGTGAACAGTATAAGTGAGGAGAGTGTGTTCCCCTGATTGTTTAATACACACGGGACATGTTAGCAGGTGAACAGTATAAGTGAGGAGAGTGCTTTCCCCTGATGGTTTAATATTCACGGGACATGTTGCCAGGTTAACTGTATAAGTGAGGAGAGTGTGTTCCCCTGATGATTTAATGCACACAGGACATGTTACCAGGTGAACAGTATAAGTGAGGAAAGTGTGTTCCCCTGATGGTTTAACACGCACGGGACATGTTACCAGGTGAACAGTATAAGTGAGGAGAGTGTGTTCACCTGATGGTTTAATATACACGGGACATGTCACCAGGTGAACAGTATAAGTGAGGAGAGTGTGTTCCCCTGATTGTTTAATACTCACGGGACATGTTGCCAGGTGAACAGTATAAGTGAGGAGAGTTTGTTCCCCTGATGGATTAACACGCACGGGACATGTTACCAGGTGAACAGTATAAGTGAGGAGAGTGTGTTCCCCTGATTGTTTAATACACACGGGACATGTCACCAGGTGAACAGTATAAGTGAGGAGAGTTTGTTCCCCTGATGGTTTAACACGCACGGGACATGTTACCAGGTGAACAGTATAAGTGAGGAGAGTGTGTTCCCCTGATTGTTTAATACACACGGGACATGTCACCAGGTGAACAGTATAAGTGAGGAGAGTGTGTTCCCCTGATTGTTTAATATACACGGGACATGGCACCAGGTGAACAGTATAAGTGAGGAGAGTTTGTTCCCCTGATGGTTTAATATACACGGGACATGTTGCCAGGTGAACAGTATAAGTGAGGAGAGTGTGTTCCCCTGATGGTTTAACACGCACGGGACATTATACCAGGTGAACAGTATAAGTGAGGAGAGTGTGTTCCCCTGATTATTTAATACTCACGGGACATGTTGCCAGGTGAACAGTATAAGTGAGGAGAATGTGTTCCCCTGATTGTTTAATACACACGGGACATGTCACCTGGTGAACAGTATAAGTGAGGAGAGTGTGTTCCCCTGATGGTTTCATATACACGGGACATGTTACCAGGTGAACAGTATAAGTGAGGAGAGTGTGTTCCCCTGATTGTTTAATATTCACGGGACATGTTACCAGGTGAACAGTATAATTGAGGAGAGTGTGTTCCCCTGATGGTTTAATATACACGGGACATGTTACCAGGTGAACAGTGTAAGTGAGGAGAGTGTATTCCCCTGATTGTTTAATATACCCGGGACATGGCACCAGGTGAACAGTATAAGTGATGAGAGTGTGTTCCCCTGATGGTTTAACACGCACGGGTCATGTTACCAGTTGAACAGTATAAGTGAGGAGAGTGTGTTCCCCTGATGGTTTAACACGCACGGGACATGTTACCAGGTGAACAGTATAAGTGAGGAGAGTGTGTTCCCCTGATTGTTTAATTCTCACGGGACATGTTGCCAGGTGAACAGTATAAGTGAGGAGAGTGTGTTCCCCTGATGGTTTAACACGCACGGGACATTATACCAGGTGAAGAGTATAAGTGAGGAGAGTGAGTTCCCCTGATTGTTTAATACTGACGGGACATGTCACCAGGTGAACAGTATAAGTGAGGAGAGTGTGTTCCCCTGATGTTTTAATGCACACGGGACATGTTACCAGGTGAACAGTATAAGTGAGGAGAGTGCTTTCCCCTGATGGTTTAATATTCACGGGACATGTTACCAGGTGAACAGTATAAGTGAGGAGAGTGTGTTCCCCTGATGTTTTAATGCACACGGGACATGTTACCAGGTGAACAGTATAAGTGAGGAGAGTGCTTTCCCCTGATGGTTTAATATTCACGGGACATGTTACAGGTGAACGGTATAAGTGAGGAGAGTGTGTTCCCCTGATTGTTTAATACTCACGGGACATGTTACCAGGTGAACAGTAAATGTGAGGAGAGTGTGTTCCCCTGATGGTTTAACACGCACGGGACATGTTACCAGGTGAACAATATAAGTGAGGAGAGTGTGTTCCGCTGATGGTTTAATATACACGGGACATGTTACCAGGTGAACAGTATAAGTGAGGAGAGTGAGTTCCCCTGATTGTTTAATACTGACGGGACATGTCACCAGGTCAACAGTATAAGTGAGGAGAGTGTGTTCCCCTGATTGTTTAATACTCACGGGACATGTTGCCAGGTGAACAGTATAAGTGAGGAGAGTGTGTTCCGCTGATGGTTTAATATACACGGGACATGTCACCAGGTGAACCGTATAATTGATGAGAGTGTGTTCCCCTGATGGTTTAATGCACACGGGACATGTTACCAGGTGAACAGGATAAGTGAGGAGAGTGCTTTCCCCTGATGGTTTAATATTCACGGGACATGTTACCAGGTGAATAGTATAAGTGAGTAGAGTGTCTTCCTCTGATGGTTTAATACATACAGGACATGTTACCAGGTGAACAGTATAAGTGAGGAGAAGGTGTTCCCCTGATGGTTTAATTTTCACAGGACATTTTGCCAGGTGAACAGTATAAGTGAGGAGAGTGTGTTCCGCTGATGGTTTAATATACCCGGGACATGTCACCAGGTGAAGAGTATAAGTGAGGAGAGTGTGTTCCCCTGATGGTTTAACACGCACGGGACATGTCACCAGGTGAAGAGTATAAGTGAGGAGAGTGTGTTCCCCTGATGGTTTAACACGCACGGGACATGTTACCAGGTGAACAGTATAAGTGAGGAGAGTGTGTTCCCCTGATTGTTTAATACTCACGGGACATGTTGCCAGGTGAACAGTATAAGTGAGGAGAGTGTGTTCCCCTGATGGTTTAATATACAGGGGACATGTTACCAGGTGAACAGTATAATTGAGGAGATTGTGTTCCCCTGATGGTTTAATACTGATGGGACATTTACTCAGGTGAACAGTATAAGTGAGGAGAGTGTGTTCCCCTGATGGTTTAATACACACAGGACATGTCAACAGGTGAACAGTATAAGTGAGGAGAGTGAGTTCCCCTGATTGTTTAATCCTGACGGGACATTTTACCAGGAGAACAGTATAAGTGAGGAGAGTGTGTCCCCCTGATTGTTTAATATGCATGGGACATGTAACCAAGTGAACAGTATAAGTGAGGAGAGTGTGTTCCCCTGATGGTTTAACACGCACGGGACATGTTACCAGGTGAACAGTATAAGTGAGGAGAGTGTGATCCCCTGATGGTTTAATATACACACGACATGATACCAGGTGAACAGTATAAGTGAGGAGAGTGAGTTCCCCTGATTCTTTAATATACACACGACATGATACCAGGTGAACAGTATAAGTGAGGAGAGTGAATTCCCCTGATGGTTTAATACTGATGGGACATTTCCGCAGGTGAACAGGAAAAGTGAGGAGAGTGTGTTCCCCTGATTGTTTAATCCTGACGGGACATGTTACCAGGAGAACAGTATAAGTGAGGAGAGTGTGTTCCCCTGATGGTTTAATACGCACGGGACATTTCACCAAGTGAACTGTATAAGTGAGGAGAGTGTGTTCCCCTGATGATTTAATGCAGACAGGACATGTTACCAGGTGAACAGTATAAGTGAGGAGAATGTTTTCCCCTGTTTGTTCAATACGCACGGGACATGTTACCAAGTGAACAGAATAAGTGAGGAGAGTGTGTTCCCCTGATGGTTTAATATTCACTGGACATATTACCAGATGAACAGTTTAAGTGAGGAGAGCGTGTTCCCCTGATGGTTTAATATGCACGGGACATGTAACCAAGTGAACAGTATAAGTGAGGAGAGTGTGTTCCCCTGATGGTTTAACACGCACGGGACATGTTACCAGGTGAACAGTATAAGTGAGGAGAGTGTGTTCCCCTGATGGTTTAATATACACGGGACATGTCACCAGGTGAACAGGATAAGTGAGGAGAATGTGTTCCCCTGATGGTTTAATATTCACTGGGCATGTTACCAGGTGAACATTATAAGTGAGGAGAGTGTGTTCCCCTGATGGTTTAATATACACGGGACATGTCACCAGGTGAACAGTATAAGTGAGGAGAGTGTGTTCCCCTGATGGTTTAATACGCACGGGACATTTCACCAAGTGAACTGTATAAGTGAGGAGAGTGTGTTCCCCTGATGATTTAATGCACACGGGACATGTTAGCAGGTGAACAGTACAAGTGAGGAGAGTGTGTTCCCCTGATTGTTTAATACTCACGATACATGTTACCAGGTGAACAGTATAAGTGAGGAGAGTGCTTTATCTGATGGTTTAATATTCAC
The DNA here is from genome assembly GCF_036365525.1 of Heterodontus francisci. NCBI lineage: Eukaryota > Metazoa > Chordata > Chondrichthyes > Heterodontiformes > Heterodontidae > Heterodontus > Heterodontus francisci. The sequence continues at coordinate 2,540,840 of NW_027140382.1, read as the reverse complement.
GGGACATGTTGCCAGGTGAAGAGTAAAAGTGAGGAAAGGGTATTCCCCTGATGGTTTAACACGCACGGGACATGTTACCAGGTGAACATTATAAGTGAGGAGAGTGTGTTCCCCTGATTGTTTAATACACACGGGACATGTTAGCAGGTGAACAGTATAAGTGAGGAGAGTGCTTTCCCCTGATGGTTTAATATTCACGGGACATGTTGCCAGGTTAACTGTATAAGTGAGGAGAGTGTGTTCCCCTGATGATTTAATGCACACAGGACATGTTACCAGGTGAACAGTATAAGTGAGGAAAGTGTGTTCCCCTGATGGTTTAACACGCACGGGACATGTTACCAGGTGAACAGTATAAGTGAGGAGAGTGTGTTCACCTGATGGTTTAATATACACGGGACATGTCACCAGGTGAACAGTATAAGTGAGGAGAGTGTGTTCCCCTGATTGTTTAATACTCACGGGACATGTTGCCAGGTGAACAGTATAAGTGAGGAGAGTTTGTTCCCCTGATGGATTAACACGCACGGGACATGTTACCAGGTGAACATAATAAGTGAGGAGAGTGTGTTCCCCTGATTGTTTAATACACACGGGACATGTCACCAGGTGAACAGTATAAGTGAGGAGAGTTTGTTCCCCTGATGGTTTAACACGCACGGGACATGTTACCAGGTGAACAGTATAAGTGAGGAGAGTGTGTTCCCCTGATTGTTTAATACACACGGGACATGTCACCAGGTGAACAGTATAAGTGAGGAGAGTGTGTTCCCCTGATTGTTTAATATACACGGGACATGGCACCAGGTGAACAGTATAAGTGAGGAGAGTTTGTTCCCCTGATGGTTTAATATACACGGGACATGTTGCCAGGTGAACAGTATAAGTGAGGAGAGTGTGTTCCCCTGATGGTTTAACACGCACGGGACATTATACCAGGTGAACAGTATAAGTGAGGAGAGTGTGTTCCCCTGATTATTTAATACTCACGGGACATGTTGCCAGGTGAACAGTATAAGTGAGGAGAATGTGTTCCCCTGATTGTTTAATACACATGGGACATGTCACCTGGTGAACAGTATAAGTGAGGAGAGTGTGTTCCCCTGATGGTTTCATATACACGGGACATGTTACCAGGTGAACAGTATAAGTGAGGAGAGTGTGTTCCCCTGATTGTTTAATATTCACGGGACATGTTACCAGGTGAACAGTATAATTGAGGAGAGTGTGTTCCCCTGATGGTTTAATATACACGGGACATGTTACCAGGTGAACAGTGTAAGTGAGGAGAGTGTATTCCCCTGATTGTTTAATATACCCGGGACATGGCACCAGGTGAACAGTATAAGTGATGAGAGTGTGTTCCCCTGATGGTTTAACACGCACGGGTCATGTTACCAGTTGAACAGTATAAGTGAGGAGAGTGTGTTCCCCTGATGGTTTAACACGCACGGGACATGTTACCAGGTGAACAGTAAAAGTGAGGAGAGTGTGTTCCCCTGATTGTTTAATACTCACGGGACATGTTGCCAGGTGAACAGTATAAGTGAGGAGAGTGTGTTCCCCTGATGGTTTAACACGCACGGGACATTATACCAGGTGAAGAGTATAAGTGAGGAGAGTGAGTTCCCCTGATTGTTTAATACTGACGGGACATGTCACCAGGTGAACAGTATAAGTGAGGAGAGTGTGTTCCCCTGATGTTTTAATGCACACGGGACATGTTACCAGGTGAACAGTATAAGTGAGGAGAGTGCTTTCCCCTGATGGTTTAATATTCACGGGACATGTTACCAGGTGAACAGTATAGGTGAGGAGAGTGTGTTCCCCTGATGTTTTAATACACACAGGACATGTTACGAGGTGAACAGTATAAGTGAGGAGAGTGTGTTCCCCTGATGTTTTAATGCACACGGGACATGTTACCAGGTGAACAGTATAAGTGAGGAGAGTGCTTTCCCCTGATGGTTTAATATTCACGGGACATGTTACAGGTGAACGGTATAAGTGAGGAGAGTGTGTTCCCCTGATTGTTTAATACTCACGGGACATGTTACCAGGTGAACAGTAAATGTGAGGAGAGTGTGTTCCCCTGATGGTTTAACACGCACGGGACATGTTACCAGGTGAACAATATAAGTGAGGAGAGTGTGTTCCCCTGATTGTTTAATACTGACGGGACATGTCACCAGGTCAACAGTATAAGTGAGGAGAGTGTGTTCCCCTGATTGTTTAATACTCACGGGACATGTTGCCAGGTGAACAGTATAAGTGAGGAGAGTGTGTTCCGCTGATGGTTTAATATACACGGGACATGTCACCAGGTGAACCGTATAATTGATGAGAGTGTGTTCCCCTGATGGTTTAATGCACACGGGACATGTTACCAGGTGAACAGGATAAGTGAGGAGAGTGCTTTCCCCTGATGGTTTAATATTCACGGGACATGTTACCAGGTGAATAGTATAAGTGAGTAGAGTGTCTTCCTCTGATGGTTTAATACATACAGGACATGTTACCAGGTGAACAGTATAAGTGAGGAGAAGGTGTTCCCCTGATGGTTTAATTTTCACAGGACATTTTGCCAGGTGAACAGTATAAGTGAGGAGAGTGTGTTCCGCTGATGGTTTAATATACCCGGGACATGTCACCAGGTGAAGAGTATAAGTGAGGAGAGTGTGTTCCCCTGATGGTTTAACACGCACGGGACATGTCACCAGGTGAAGAGTATAAGTGAGGAGAGTGTGTTCCCCTGATGGTTTAACACGCACGGGACATGTTACCAGGTGAACAGTATAAGTGAGGAGAGTGTGTTCCCCTGATTGTTTAATACTCACGGGACATGTTGCCAGGTGAACAGTATAAGTGAGGAGAGTGTGTTCCCCTGATGGTTTAATGTACACGGGACATGTTACCAGGTGAACAGTATAAGTGAGGAGAGTGTGTTCCCCTGATGGTTTAATATACACGGGACATTTTACCAGGTGAACAGTATAAGTGAGGAGAGTGTGTTCCCCTGATGGTTTAACACTCACGGGACATTATACCAGGTGAAGAGTATAAGTGAGGAGAGTGCTTTCCCCTGATGGTTTAATAGTCACGGGACATGTTACCAGGTGAATAGTATAAGTGAGGAGAGTGTGTTCCTCTGATGGTTTAATACACACAGGACATGTTACCAGGTGAACAGTATAAGTGAGGAGAGTGTGTTCCCCTGATGGTTTAACACGCACGGGACATGTTACCAGGTGAACAGTATAAGTGAGGAGAGTGTGTTCCGCTGATGGTTTAATATACCCGGGACATGTCACCAGGTGAAGAGTATAAGTGAGGAGAGTGTGTTCCCCTGATGGTTTAACACGCACGGGACATGTCACCAGGTGAAGAGTATAAGTGAGGAGAGTGTGTTCCCCTGATGGTTTAACACGCACGGGACATGTTACCAGGTGAACAGTATAAGTGAGGAGAGTGTGTTCCCCTGATTGTTTAATACACACGGGACATGTCACCTGGTGAACAGTATAAGTGAGGAGAGTGTGTTCTCCTGAATGTTCAATACACACGGGACATGTTACCAGGTGAACAGTATAAGTGAGGAGAGTGTGTTCCCCTGATTGTTTAATACACACGGGACATGTCACCTGGTGAACAGTATAAGTGAGGAGAGTGTGTTCCCCGGATGGTTTAATACACACGGGACTTGTCACCTGGTGAACAGTATAAGTGAGGGGAGTGTGTTCCCCTGATGGTTTAATATACAAGGTACATGTTAACAGGTGAACAGTATAAGTGAGGAGAGTGTGTTCCCCTGATGGTTTAATATACAGGGGACATGTTACCAGTTGAACAGTATAATTGAGGAGAGTGTGTTCCCCTGATGGTTTAATATACACAGGACGTGTCACCAAGTGAAATGTATAATTGAGGAGATGTGTTCCCCTGATGGTTTAATATACACAGGACATGTCACCAAGTGAAATGTATAATTGAGGAGAGTGTGTTCCCCTGATGGTTTAATATACAAAGTACATGTTACCAGGTGAACAGTATAAGTGAGGAGAGTGTGTTCCCCTGATGGTTTAATATACAGGGGACATGTTACCAGGTGAACAGTATAAGTGAGGAGAGTGTGTTCCCCTGATGGTTTAATATAAAAGGTACAGGTCACCAGGTGAACAGTATAAGTGAGTAGAGTGTGTTCCCCTGATTGTTTAATACACACAGGACATATTACCAGGTGAACAGTATAAGTGAGGAGAGTGTGTTCCCCTGATTGTTTAATACTCACGGGACATGTTACCAGCTGAACAGTATAAGTGAGGAGAGTGTGTTCCCCTGATGGTTTAACACGCACGGGACATGTTACCAGGTGAAGAGTATAAGTGAGGAGAGTGAGTTCCCCTGATTGTTTAATACTGACGGGACATGTCAGCAGGTGAACAGTATAAGTGAGGAGAGTGTGTTCCCCTGATGGTTTAATATACAGGGGACATGTTACCAGGTGAACAGTATAAGTGAGGAGAGTGCTTTCCCCTGATGGTTTAATTTTCACGGGACATGTTACCAGGTGAACAGTATAAGTGAGGAGAGTGTGTTCCCCTGATGGTTTATTACTCACAGGGCATGTTACCAGGTGAACAGTATAAGTGAGGAGAATGTGTTCCCCTGATGGTTTAATATACACAGGACATGTTACCAGGTGAACAGTATAAGTGAGGAGAGAGTGTTCCCCTGATTGTTTAATAATCACGGGACATGTTACCAGGTGAACAGTATATGTGAGGAGAGTGTGTTCCCCTGATGGTTTAACACGCACGGGACATGTTACCAGGTGAACAGTATAAGTGAGGAGAGTGTGTTCCGCTGATGGTTTAATATACACGGGACATGTTACCAGGTGAACAGTATAAGTGAGGAGTGTGAGTTCCCCTGATTGTTTAGTACTGACGGGACATGTCACCAGGTCAACAGTATAAGTGAGGAGAGTGTGTTCCCCTGATTGTTTAATACTCACGGGACATGTTGCCAGGTGAACAGTATAAGTGAGGAGAGTGTGTTCCCCTGATGGTTTAATACACACGGGGCATGTCACCAGGTGAAGAGTATAAGTGAGGAGAGTGTGTTCCCCTGATGGTTTAACACGCACGGGACATGTCACCAGGTGAACAGTATAAGTGAGGAGAGTGTGTTCCCCTGATTGTTTAATACTCACGGGACATGTTGCCAGGTGAACATTATAAGTGAGGAGAGTGTGTTCCCCTGATGTTTTAATACACACAGGACATGTTACGAGGTGAACAGTAGAAGTGAGGAGAATGTGTTCCCCTGAAGCTTTAATATTCACAGGACATGTTACCAGGTGAACGGTATAAGTGAGGAGAGTGTGTTCCCCTGATTGTTTAATACTCACGGGACATGTTACCAGGTGAACAGTGTATGTGAGGAGAGTGTGTTCCCCTGATGGTTTACCACGCACGGGACATCTTACCAGGTGAACAGTATAAGTGAGGAGAGTGTGTTCCGCTGATGGTTTAATATACACGGGACATGTTACCAGGTGAACAGTATAAGTGAGGAGAGTGAGTTCCCCTTATTGTTTAATACTGACGGGACATGTCACCAGGTCAACAGTATAAGTGAGGAGAGTGTGTTCCCCTGATTGTTTAATACTCACGGGACATGTTGCCAGGTGAACAGTATAAGTGAGGAGAGTGTGTTCCGCTGATGGTTTAATATACACGGGACATGTCTTCAGGTGAACAGTATAAGTGAGGAGAGTGTGTTCCCCTGATGGTTTAATGCACACTGGACATGTTACCAGGTGAACAGGATAAGTGAGGAGATTGCTTTCCCCTGATGGTTTAATATTCACGGGACATGTTACCAGGTGAATAGTATAAGTGAGGAGAGTGTGTTCCTCTGATGGTTTAATACACAAAGGACATGTTACCAGGTGAACAGTATAAGTGAGGAGAAGGTGTTCCCCTGATGGTTCAATTTTCACAGGACATGTTGCCAGGTGAAGAGTATAAGTGAGGAGAGTGTGTTCCCCTGATAGTTTAATATACACGGGACATGCTATCAGGTGAACAGTATAAGTGAGGAGAGTGTGTTCCCCTGATGGTTTAACACGCACGGGAAATGTTACCAGCTGAACAGTATAAGTGAGGAGAGTGTGTTCCCCTGATTGTTTAATACACACGGCACATGTCACCTGGTGAACAGTATAAGTGAGGAGAGTGTGTTCCCCTGATGGTTTAATGTACACGGACATGTTACCAGGTGAACAGTATAAGTGAGGAGAGTGTGTTCCCCTGATGGTTTAATACAAACGGGACATGTCACCTGGTGAACAGTATAAGTGAGGAGAGTGTGTTCCCCTGATGGTTTAATATACACAGCACATGTCTCCAAGTGAAATGTATAATTGAGGAGAGTGTGTTCCCCTGATGGTTTAATATACAAGGTACATGTTACCAGGTGAACAGTATAAGTGAGGAGAGTGTGTTCCCCTGATGGTTTAACATACCGGGGACATGTTACCAGGTGAACAGTATAATTGAGGAGAAGTGTTCCCCTGATGGTTTAATATACACAGGACATGTCACCAAGTGCAATGTTTAATTGAGGAGAGTGTGTTCCCCTGATGGTTTAATATACAAGGTTCATGTTACCAGGTGAACAGTATATGTGAGGAGAGTGTGTTCCCCTGATGGTTTAATATACAGCGGACATGTTACCAGGTGAACAGCATAAGTGAGGAGAGTGTGTTCCCCTGATGGTTTAATATACAAGGTTCATGTTACCAGGTGAACAGTATAAGTGAGGAGAGTGTGTTCCCCTGATGGTTTAATATACAAGGTTCATGTTACCAGGTGAACAGTATAAGTGAGGAGAGTGTGTTCCCCTGATGGTTTAATATACAGCGGACATGTTACCAGGTGAACAGCATAAGTGAGGAGAGTGTGTTCCCCTGATGGTTTAATATACAAGGTACATGTTACCAGGTGAACAGTATAAGTGAGGAGATTGTGTTCCCCTGATGGTTTAATATACAAGGTACATGTTACCAGGTGAACAGTATAAGTGAGGAGAGTGTGTTGCCCTGATGGTTTAATATACAGGGGACATGTTACCAGGTGAACAGTATAATTGAGGAGAGTGTGTTCCCCTGATGGTTTAATATACACGGGGCATGTTACCAGGTGAACAGTGTAAGTGAGGAGAGTGTATTCCCTTGATTGTTTAATATACCCGGGACATGGCACCAGGTGAACAGTATAAGTGAGGAGAGTGTGTTCCCCTGATGGTTTAACACGCACGGGACATGTCACCAGGTGAAGAGTATAAGTGAGGAGAGTGTGTTCCCCTGATGGTTTAACACGCACGGGACATGTTACCAGCTGAACAGTATAAGTGAGGAGAGTGTGTTCCCCTGATTGTTTAATACTCACGGGACATGTTGCCAGGTGAACAGTATAAGTGAGGAGAGTGTGTTCCCCTGATGGTTTAATACACACGGGACATGTCAGCTGGTGAACAGTATAAGTGAGGAGAGTGTGTTCCCCTGATGGTTTAATACACACGGTACATGTCACCTGGTGAACAGTATAAGTGAGGAGAGTGTGTTCCCCTGATGGTTTAATGTACACGGACATGTTACCAGGTGAACAGTATAAGTGAGGAGAGTGTGTTCTCCTGAATGTTCAATACACACGGGACATGTCACCTGGTGAACAGTATAAGTGAGGAGAGTGTGTTCCCCTGATGGTTTAATATACACAGCACATGTCACCAAGTGAAATGTATAATTGAGGAGAGTGTGTTCCCCTGATGGTTTAATATACAAGGTACATGTTACCAGGTGAACAGTATAAGTGAAGAATGTGTGTTCCCCTGATGGTTTAATATACAGGGTACATGTTACCAGGTGAACAGTATAATTGAGGAGAGTGTGTTCCCCTGATGGTTTAATATACACAGGACATGTCACCAAGTGAAATGTATAATTGAGGAGATGTGTTCCCCTGATGGTTTAATATACACAGGGCATATTACCAGGTGAACAGTATAAGTGAGGAGAGTGTGTTCCCCTGATTGTTTAATACACAAAGGACATATTACCAGGTGAACAGTATAAGTGCGGAGAGTGTGTTCCCCTGATTGTTTAATACACACGGGACATGTTCCCAGGTGAACAGTATAAGTGAGGAGAGTGTGTTCCCCTGATGGTTTAATATACACAGGGCATATTACCAGGTGAACAGTATAAGTGAGGAGAGTGTGTTCCCCTTATGGTTTAATACACACGGGTCATGTTACCAGGTGAACGGTATAAGTGAGGAGAGTGTGTTCCCCTGATGGTTTAACACGCATGGGACATGTTACCAGGTGAACAGTATAAGTGAGGAGAGTGTTTTCCCCTGATGGTTTACACGCACGGGACATGTTACCAGGTGAACAGTATAAGTGAGGAGAGTGTGTTCCCCTGATGGTTTAACTCGAACGGGACATGTCACCAGGTGAACAGTATAAGTGCGGAGAGTGTGTTCCCCTGATGGTTTAATACGCACGGGACATGTCAGCAGGTGAACAGTATAAGTGAGGAGAGTGTGTTCCCCTGATTGTTTAATACTCACGGGACATGTTACCAGGTGAACAGTATAAGTGAGGAGAGTGTGTTCCCCTGATGGTTTAACACGCACGGGACATGTTACCAGGTGAACAGTATAAGTGCGGAGAGTGTGTTCCCCTGATGGTTTAATACGCACGGGACATGTTACCTGGTGAACAGTATAAGTGAGGAGAGTGTGTTTCCCTGATTGTTTAATACTCACGGGACATGTTGCCAGGTGAACAGTATAAGTGAGGAGAGTGTGTTCCCCTGATGGTTTAACACGCACGGGACATGTTACCAGGTGAACAGTATAAGTGCGGAGAGTGTGTTCCCCTGATGGTTTAATACGCACGGGACATGTCAGCAGGTGAACAGTATAAGTGAGGAGAGTGTGTTCCCCTGATTGTTTAATACACACGGGACATGTCACCAGGTGAACAGTATAATTGAGGAGAGTGTGTTCCCCTGATTGTTTAATATACACGGGACATGTCACCAGGTGAACAGTATAAGTGAGGAGAGTGTGTTCCCCTGATTGTTTAATACACATGGGACATGTCACCTGGTGAACAGTATAAGTGAGGAGAGTGTGTTCCCCTGATGGTTTAATATACACGGGACATGTTCCCAGGTGAACAGTATAAGTGAGTAGAGTGTGTTCCCCTGATTATTTAATACAAACGGGACATGTTACCAGGTGAACAGTATAATTGAGGAGAGTGTGATCCCCTGATTGTTTAATACACACGGGACATGTTACCAGGTGAACAGTATAAGTGAGGAGAGTGTGTTCCCCTGATGGTTTAATATACACGGGACATGTCACCTGGTGAACAGTATAAGTGAGGAGAGTGTGTTCCCCTGATTATTTAATACACATGGGACATGTTACCAGGTGAACAGTATAAGTGAGGAGAGTGTGTTCCCCTGATTGTTCAATGCACAAGGGGCATGTTACCAGGTGAACAGTATAAGTGAGGAGAGTGTGTTCCCCTGATTGTTTAATACACACGGGACATGTCACCAAGTGAAATGTATAATTGAGGAGAGTGTGTTCCCCTGATTGTTTAATACACACGGGACATGTTACCAGGTGAACAGTATAAGTGAGCAGATTGTTTTCCCCTGATGGTTAAATATGCAAAGGACATGTTACCAGGTGAACAGTATAAGTGAGGAGAGTGTTTTCCCCTGATGGTTTAATATACACGGGACATGTTCCCAGGTGAACAGTATAAGTGAGGAGAGTGTGTTCCCCTGATGGTTTAATATACACGGAACATGTTACCAGGTGAACAGTATAAGTGAGGAGAGTGTGTTCCCCCGATGGTTTAATATACACGGGACATGTTACCAGGTGAACAGTATAAGTGAGGAGAGTGTGTTCCCCTGTTTGCTTAATACGCACGGGGCATGTTACCAAGTGAACAGTATAAGTGAGGAGAGTGTGTTCCCCTGATTGTTTAATACGCACGGGACATGTTACCAGGTGAACAGTTTAAGTGAGGAGAGTGTGTTCCCCTGTTTGTTTAATACGCACGGGACATGTTACCAAGTGAACAGTATAAGTGAGGAGAGTGTGTTCCCCTGATTGTTTAATACGCACGGGACATGTTACCAGGTGAACAGTATAAGTGAGGAGAGTGTGTTCCCCTGTTTGTTTAATACGCACGGGACATGTTACCAAGTGAACAGTATAAGTGAGGAGAGTGTGTTCCCCTGATTGTTTAATACACACGGGACATGTTACCAGGTGAACAGTATAAGTGAGGAGAGTGTGTTCCCCTGATGGTTTAATATACACGGGACATGTCACCAAGTGAAATGTATAAATGAGGAGAATGTGTTCCCCTGATGGTTTAATATACACGGTACATGTTACCAGGTGAACAGTATAAGTGAGGAGAGTGTGTTCCCCTGATGGTTTAATATACACGGAACATGTTACCAGGTGAACAGTATAAGTGAGGAGAGTGTGTTCCCCCGATGGTTTAATATACACGGGACATGTTCCCAGGTGAACAGTATAAGTGAGGAGAGTGTGTTCCCCTGATGGTTTAATATACAAAGGGCATATTACCAGGTGAACAGTATAAGTGAGGAGAGTGTGTTCCCCTTATAGTTTAATACACACGGGACATGTTATCAGGTGAACAGTATAATTGAGGAGAGGGTGTTCCCCTGATTGTTTAATGCACACGGGACATGTTACCAGGTGAACAGTATAAGTGAGGAGAGTGTGTTCCCCTGATTGTTTAATACACACGGGACATGTTACCAGGTGAACAGTATAAGTGAGGAGAGTGTGTTCCCCTGATGGTTTAATATACACGGGACATGTCACCAAGTGAAATGTATAAATGAGGAGAATGTGTTCCCCTGATGGTTTAATATACACGGTACATGTTACCAGGTGAACAGTATAAGTGAGGAGAGTGTGTTCCCCTGATGGTTTAATATACACGGAACATGTTACCAGGTGAACAGTATAAGTGAGGAGAGTGTGTTCCCCCGATGGTTTAATATACACGGGACATGTTACCAGGTGAACAGTATAAGTGAGGAGAGTGTGTTCCCCTGTTTGCTTAATACGCACGGGGCATGTTACCAAGTGAACAGTATAAGTGAGGAGAGTGTGTTCCCCTGTTTGTTTAATATACACGGGACATGTCACCAAGTGAAATGTATAAGTGAGGAGAGTGTGTTCCCCTGATGGTTTCATATACACGGGACATGTTACCAGGAGAACAGAATAAGTCAGGAGAGTGTGTTCCATTGATGGTTTAATATACACTGGACATGACACCAGGTGAACAGTATTAGTGAGGAGAGTGTGTTCACCTGATTGTTTCATACGCACGGGACATGTTACCAGGTGAACATTAGAAGTGAGGAGAATGTGTTCCCCTGTTTGTTTAATACGCACGGGACATGTTACCAGGTGAACAGTATAAGTGAGGAGAGTGTGTTCCCCTGATGGTTTAATACACACGGGACATATTATCAAGTGAACAGTAGAAGTGAGGAGAATGTGTTCCCCTGATTGTTTAATACACACGGGAAATGTTACCAGGTGAACGGTATAAGTGAGGACAATGTGTTCCCCTGATTGTTTAATACACACGGGACATGATACCAGGAGAAAAGTCTAAGTGAGGAGAGTTTGTTCCACTGATGGTTTAATGCAAACAGGACATGTTACCAGGTGAACAGTATAAGTGAGGAGAGAGTGTTCCCCTGATTGTTAAACACGCACGGGACATGTTACCAGTTGAACAGTATAAGTGAGGAGAGTTTCTTTCCCTGATGGTTTAATATACACGGGACATGTTACCAGGTGAACAGTATAAGTGAGGAGAGTGTGTTCCTCTGATGCTTTAATACACACAGGACATGTCAACAGATGAACAGTATAAGTGAGGAGAGTGTGTTCCCCTGATGGTTTAATACTGACGGGACATTTCCCCAGGTGAACAGTATAAGTGAGGAAAGTGAGTTCCCCTGAATGTTTAATACACACGGGACATATCAACAGGTGAACAGTATAAGTGAGGAGAGTGAGTTCCCCTGAATGTTTAATACGCACGGGACATGTTACCAGGTGAACAGTATAAGTGAGGAGAGTGTGTTCCACTGATTCTTTAATATGACGGGACATTTCCCCAGGTGAACAGTATAAGTGAGGAGAGTGTGTTCCCCTGATGGTCTAATATACACGGGACATGTTACCAGTTGAACAGTATATGTGAAGAGAGTGTGTTCCCCTGATTGTTTAATACACACGGGACATGTAACCAAGTGAACAGTATAAGAGAGGAGATTGTGTTCCCCTGATGGTTTAATACGCACGGGACATGTTACCAGGTGAACAGTATAAGTGAGGAGAGTGTGTTCCCTTGATGGTTTAACACGCACGGGACATGTTACCAGGTGAACAGTATAAGTGAGGAGAATGTGTTCCCCTGATGGTTTAATATACACGGGACATGTTAGCAGGTGAACAGTATAAGTGAGGAGAGTGTGTTCCCCTGATGGTTTAATACGCACGGGACATGTTACCAGGTGAACAGTATAAGTGAGGAGAGTGTGTTCCCCTGACGGTTTAATACGCACGGGATATGTTACCAGGTGAACACTGTAAGTGAGGAGAGTGAGTTCACCTGATGGTTTAATACAAACAGGACATGTTACCAGGTGAACAGTATAAGTGAGGAGAGTCTTTTCCACTGATGGTTTAATATACACGGGACATGTTACCAGGTGAACAGTATAAGTGAGGAGAGTGTGTTCCCGTGATGGTATAATATACACGGGACATGTTGCCAGTTGAACAGTATAAGTGAGGAGAGGGCTTACCCATGATGGTTTAATATACACGGGTCATGTTACCAGGTGAACAGTAGAAGTGAGGAGAGTCTGTTCCCCTGATGGTTTAATACGCACGGGACATGTCACCAAGTGAACAGTATAAGTGAGGAGAGAGTGTTCCCCTGATTGTTTAATACGCACGGGACATGTCACCAAGTGAACAGTATAAGTGAGGAGAGTGTGTTCCCCTGATGGTTTAATACGCACGGGACATGTTACCAGGTGAACAGGAAAAGTGAGGAGAGGGCTTACCCATGATGGTTTAATATACACGGGACATGTCACCAAGTGAACAGTGTAAGTGAGGAGAGTGAGTTCCCCTGATGGTTTAATATACACAGGACATGTTACCAGGAGAACAGTGTAAGTGAGGAGAGTGAGTTCCCCTGATGCTTTAATACGCACGGGATGTGTCACCAGGTGAAGAGCAGAAGTGAGGAGAGTGTGTTCCCCTGATGGTTTAATATACATGGGACATGTTACCAGGGGAACAGTATAAGTGAAGAGAGTGTGTTCCCCTGATTGTTTAATACTGACGGGAAATGTCACCATGTGAACAGTATAAGTGAGGAGAGTGAGTTCCCCCTGATGGTTTAAGACACACAGGACATGTCAACAGGTGAACAGTATAAGTGAGGTGAGTGTGTTCCCCGGATTGTTTAATACACACGGGACATGTTACCAGGTGAACAGAAAAGGGAGGAGAGTGTGTTCCCCTGATGGTTTAACACTGTTGGGACATTTCCCCAGGTGAACAGTGTAAGTGAGGAGAAGGTGTTCCCCTGATGGTTTATTACACACGGGGCATGTTACCAGGTGAAAAGTATAAGTGAGGAGAGTGTGTTCCCCTGATTGTTTAATACACACGGGACATGTTACCAGGTGAGCAGTATAAGTGAGGAGAGTGTGTTCCCCTGATGGTTTAACACGCACGGGACGTGTCACCAGGTGAAGAGTAGAAGTGAGTAGAGTGTGTTCCCCTGATGGTTTAACATACATGGGACATGTTACCATGTAAACAGTGTAAGTGAGGAGAGTGTGTTCCCCTGATGGTTTAATATACACAGGTCATGTTACCAGGTGAACAGTGTAAGTGAGGAGAGTGTGTTCCACAGATGGTTTAATACTGACGGGATATGTTACCAGATGAACAGTATATGTGAGGAGAGTGTGTTCCCCTGATTGTTTAATATACACGGGACATTTTACCAGGTGAACAGGATAAGTGAGGAGAGTGTGTTCCCCAGAAGGTATAATATACACGGGACATGTTACCAGGTGAACAGTAAAAGTGAGGAGAAATCTTTCCCCTGATGGTTTAATATACACGGGACACGATACCAGGTGAACAGTATAAGTGAAGAGAGTGTGTTCCCCTGATGGTTTAATATACATGGGACATGTTACCAGGTGAACAGTATAAGTGAGGAGAGTATGTTCCCCTGATGGTTTAATACACACAGGGCATGTCAACAGGTAAACAGTATAATTGAGGAGAGTGTGTTCCCCTGATTGTTTAATACTGACGGGACATGTCACCATGTGTACAGTTCAAGGGAGGAGATTGTGTTCCCCTGATGGTTTAATACGCACTGGACATGTTACCAGGTGAACTGTATAAGTGAGGAGAGTGAGTTCCCCCTGATGGTTTAATACACACAGGACATGTCAACAGGTGAACAGTATAAGTGAGGTGAGTGTCTTCCCCGGATTGTTTAATACAAACGGGACATGTTACGAGGTGAACAGAAAAGGGAGTAGAGTGTCTTCCCCTGATGGTTTAATACTGACGGGACATGTCACCAAGTGAACTGTATAAGTGAGGAGAGTGTGTTCCCCTGATGCTTTAATACACACAGGACATTTCCCCAGGTGAACAGTATAAGTGAGGAGAGTGTGTTCCCCTGATGGTTTAATATACACGGGACATGTTACCAGGTGAAGAGTATAAGTGAGGAGAGTGTGTTCCACTGATGTTTCAATATACACGGGACATGTTACAACGTGAACAGTATAAGTGAGGAGAATGTGTTCCCCTGATTGTTAATACTCACGGGAGATGTTACCAGGTGAGCAGTCGAAGTGAGGAGAGTGTGTTCCCCTGATGGTTTAATACGCACGGGACATGTCACCAAGTGAACAGTATAAGTGAGGAGAGTGTGTTCCCCTAATTGTTTAATACGCACGGGACATGTTACCAGGTGAACAGTGTAAGTGAGGAGAGTGAGGTCCCCTGATGGTTTAATACGCATGGGACATGTTACCAGGTGAACAGTGTAAGTGAGGAGAGTGAGTTCCCCTGATGGTTTAACACGCACGGGACGTGTCACCAGGTGAAGAGCAGAAGTGAGGAGAGTGTGTTCCACTGATTGTTTAATACACACAGGACATGTTACCAGGTGAACAGTATAAGTGAGGAGAGTGAGTTCCCCCTGATGGTTTAATACACACAGGACATGTCAACAGGTGAACAGTATAAGTGAGAAGAGTGTGTTCCCCTGATTGTTTAATACACACAGGACATGTTACCAGGTGAACAGTATAAGTGAGGAGAGTGTGTTCCCCTGATTGTTTAATATACATGGGACATGTTACCAGGTGAACAGTATAAGTGAGGAGAGTGTGTTCCCCTGATTGTTTAATATACATGGGACATGTTACCAGGTGAACAGTATAAGTGAGGAGAGTGTGTTCCCCTGATTGTTTAATATACATGGGACATGTTACCAGATGAACAGTGTAAGTGAGGAGAGTGTGTTCCCCTGATTGTTTAATACACACAGGAAATGTTACCAGGTGAACAGTATAAGTGAGGAGAGTGTGTTCCCCTGATTGTTTAATATACATGCAACATGTTACCAGGTGAAAAGTATAAGTGAGGAGAGTGTGTTCCCCTGATTGTTTAATACACACAGGACATGTTTCCAGGTGAACAGTATAAGTGAGGAGAGTGTGTTCCCCTGATTGTTTAATACACACAGGACATGTTACCAGGTGAACAGTATAAGTGAGGAGAGTGTGTTCCCCTGATTGTTTAATATACATGGGACATGTTACCAGGTGAACAGTATAAGTGAGGAGAGTGTGTTCCCCTGATTGTTTAATATACATGGGACATGTTACCAGGTGAACAGTATAAGTGAGGAGAGTGAGTTCCTCTGATGCTTTAATACACACAGGACATGTCAACAGATGAACAGTAGAAGTGAGGAGAGTGAGTTCCCCTGATTTTTTAATACGCACGGGACATGTCAACAGGTGAACAGTATAAGTGAGGAGAGTGTGTTCCCCTGATTGTTTAATACTGACGGGACATTTCCCCAGGTGAACATTATAAGTGAGGAGAGTGAGTTCCCCTGATTGTTTAATACGCACGGGACATGTCACCAGGTGAAGAGCAGAAGTGAGGAGAGTGTGTTCCCCTGATTGTTTAATACACACAGGACATGTTACCAGGTGAACAGTATATGTGAGGAGAGTGTGATCCCCTGATGGTTTAATATACACGGGACATGTTACCAGATGAACAGTATAAGTGAAGAGAGTGTGTTCCCCTGATGGTTTAATAGACATGGGACATGTTACCAGGTGAACAGTATAAGTCAAGAGAGTGTGTTCCCCTGATGGTTTAATACTGACGGGAAATGTCACAAGGTGAACAGTATAAGTGAGGAGAGTGTGTTCCCCCTGATGGTTTAATACACACATGACATGTCAACAGGTGAACAGTATAAGTGAGGTGAGTGTGTTCCCCGGATTGCTAATACACACGGGACATGTTACCAGGTGAACAGAAAAGGGAGGAGAGTGTCTTCCAATGATGGTTTAATACTGACGGGACATGTCACCAGCTGAACAGTAGAAGTGAGGAGAGTGTGTTCCCCTGATTGTTTAATACACACAGGACATGTTACCAGGTGAACAGTATAAGTGAGGAGAGTGTGTTCCCCTGATTGTTTAATACACACAGGACATGTTACCAGGTGAACAGTATAAGTGAGGAGTGTGTGTTCCCCTGATTGTTTAATATACATGGGACATGTTACCAGATGAACAGTGTAAGTGAAGAGAGTTTGTTCCCCTGATTGTTTAATACTGACGGGACATGTCACCATGTGACCAGTTTAAGGGAGGAGAGGGTGTTCCCCTGACGGTTTAATACGCACGGGACATGTTACCAGGTGAACAGTATAAGTGAGGAGAGTTTGTTCCCCTGATGGTTTAATACGCACGGGACATGTCACCAAGTGAACAGTATAAGTGAGGAGAGTGTGTTCCCCTGATTGTTTAATACGCACGGGACATGTTACCAGGTGAACAGTATAAGTGAGGAGAGTTTGTTCCCCTGATGGTTTAATACGCACGGGACATGTCACCAAGTGAACAGTATAAGTGAGGAGAGTGTGTTCCCCTGATTGTTTAATACGCACGGGACATGTTACCAGGTGAACAGTGTAAGTGAGGAGAGTGAGTTCCCCTGATGGTTTAATACAAACAGGACATGTCAACAAGTGAACAGCATCAGTGAGGAGAGTGTGTTCCCCTGATTGTTTAATACGCACGGGACATGTTACCAGGTGAACAGTATAAGTGAGGAGAGTGTGTTCCCCTGATTGTTTAATATACACGGGACATGTTGCCAGGTGAACATTATAAGTGAGGAGAGGGCTTACCCATGATGGTTTAATATACATGGGACATGTTACCAGGTGAACAGTATAAGTGAGGAGAGTGTGTTCCACTGATGGTTTAATATACACGGGACATGTTACCAGGTGAACAGTATAAGTGAGGAGAGTGTGTTCCCCTGATTGTTTAATATACACGGGACATGTTACAACGTGAACAGTATAAGTGAGGAGAGTGTGTTCCCCTGATTGTTAATACTCACGGGAGATGTCACCAAGTGAACATTATAAGTGAGGAGAATGTGTTCCCCTGATGGTTTAATGCTGACGGGACATTTCCCAACGTGAACAGTATAAGTGAGGAGAGAGTGTTCCCCTGATGGTTTAACATGCACGGGACGTGTCACCAGGTGAAGAGTAGAAGTGAGGAGAGTGTGTTCCCCTGATGGTCTAATATACACGGGACATGTTACCAGGTGAACAGTATATGTGAATAGAGTGTGTTCCCCTGATGGATAAATATACATGGGACATGTTACCAGGTGAACAGTATAAGTGAAGAAAGCGTGTTCCCCTGATTGCTTAATATACGTTGGACATGTTACCAGGTGACGAGTATAAGTGAGGAGAGTCTGTTCCCCTCATTGTTTAATATACACGGGACATGTTAGCAGGCGAACAGCATAAGTGAGGAGAGTGTGTTCCCCTCATTGTTTAATATACACGGGACATGTTAGCAGGTGAACAGCATAAGTGAGGAGAGTGTGTTCCCGTGATGGTTTAATATACACGGGACAAGTTACCAGGTGAACAGTATAAGTGAGGAGAGTGTGTTCCCCTGATGTTATAGTTTAAACGGGACATGTTACCAGGTGAACTGTATAAGTGACGAGAGTGTGTTCCCGTGATGGTTTAATATACACGGGACAAGTTACCAGGTGAACAGTATAAGTGAGGAGAGTGTGTTCCCCTGATGGTTTAATATACACGGGACATGTTACCAGGTGAACAGCATAAGTGAGGAGAGTGTCTTCCCCTGATGGTTTAATATACACGGGACATGTTACCAGGTGAACAGCATAAGTGAGGAGAGTGTGTTCCCCTGATGGTTTAATATACACGGGACATGTTACCAGGTGAACAGTATAAGTGAGGAGAGTGTGTTCCCCTGATTGTTTAATATACACGGGACATGTTACCAGGTGAACAGTATAAGTGAGGAGAGTGTGTTCCCGTGATGGTTTAATATACACGGGACAAGTTACCAGGTGAACAGTATAAGTGAGGAGAGTGTGTTCCCCTGATGGTATAGTTTAAACGGGACATGTTACCAGGTGAACAGTATAAGTGAGGAGAGTGTGTTCCCGTGATGGTTTAATATACACGGGACAAGTTACCAGGTGAACAGTATAAGTGAGGAGAGTGTGTTCCCCTGATGGTATAGTTTAAACGGGACATGTCACCAGCTGAACAGTATAAGTGAGGAGAGTGTGTTCCCCTGATTGTTTAATATACACAGGACATGTTACCAGGTGAACATTATAAGTGAGGAGAATGTGTTCCCCTGATGGTTTAATATACACGGGACATGTTACCAGGTGAACAGTATAAGTGAGGAGAGTGTGTTCCCCTGATTGTTTAATATGCACAGGACATGTTACCAGGTGAACATTATAAGTGAGGAGAATGTGTTCCCCTGATGGTTTAATATGCACGGGACATGTTACCAGGTGAAAAGTATAAGTAAGGAGACTGTGTTCCCCTGATTGTTTAATATACACAGGACATGTTACCAGGTGAACAGTATAAGTGAGGAGAGTGTGTTCCCCTGATTGTTTAATATACACGGGACATGCTACCAGGTGAACAGTATAAGTGAGGAGAATGTGTTCCCCTGATCGTTTAATATACACGGGACATGTTACCAGGTGAACAGTATAAGTGAGGAGATCGTGTTCCCCTGATTGTTTAATATACACAGGACATGTTACCAGGTGAACATTATAAGTGAGGAGAATGTGTTCCCCTGATGGTTTAATATACACGGGACATGTTACCAGGTGAAAAGTATAAGTAAGGAGACTGTGTTCCCCTGATTGTTTAATACTCACGGGACAAATTACCAGGTGAGCAGTATAAGTGAGGAGAGTGTGTTCCCCTGATGGTTTAACACGCACGGGACGTGTCACCTGGTGAAGAGTAGATGTGAGGAGAGTGTGTTCCGCTGATGGTCTAATATACATGGGACATGTTACCAGGTGAACAGTATATGTGAAGAGAGTGTTTTCCCCTGATGGTTTAATATACATGGGACATGTTTCCAGGTGAACAGTATAAGTGAAGAGAGCTTGTTCCCCTGATTGCTTAATATACGTTGGACATGTTACCAGGTGACGAGGATAAGTGAGGAGAGTGTGTTCCCCTCATTGTTTAATATACACGGGACATGTTAGCAAGTGAACAGTATCAGTGAGGAGAATGTGTTCCCCTGATGGTTTAATATACATGGGACATGTTACCAGGGGAACAGAATAAGTGAGGAGAGTGTGTTCCCCTGATTGTTAAATATACACGGGACATGTTACCAGGTGAACAGCATAAGTGAGGAGACTGTATTCCCCTGATGGTTTAATATACACGGGACATGTTAGCAGGTGAACAGTATAAGTGAGGAGAATGTGTTCCCCTGATTGGTTAATACACACGGGACATGTCACCAGGTGAACAGTATAAGTGAGGAGATTGTGTTCCCCTGATGGTTTAACACGCACAGGACATGTTACCAGGTGAACAGTATAAGTGAGGAGAGTGTGTTCCCCTGATGGATTAATATACATGGGACATGTTACCAGCTGAACAGTATAAGTGAGGAGAGTGAGTTCCCCTGATGGTTTAACATGCACGGGACGTGTTACCAGGTGAAGAGTAGAAGTGAGAAGAGTGTATTCCCCTGATGGTCTAATATACACGGGACATGTTACCAGGTGAACAGTATATGTGAAGAGAGTGTGTTCCCCTGATGGTTTAAAATACATGGGACAAGTTACCAGGTGAACAGCATAAGTGAGGAGAGTGTGCTCCCCTGATTGTTAAATATACACGGGACATGTTACCAGGTGAACAGTATAAGTGAGGAGAGTGTGTTCCCGTGATGGTTTAATATACACGGGACAAGTTACCAGGTGAGCCGTATAAGTGAGGAGAGTGTGTTCCCCTGATGGTATAATATACACGGAACATGTTACCAGGTGAACAGTATAAGTGAGGAGAGTGTGTTCCCCTGATGGTTTAATATACACGGGACATGATACCAGGTGAACAGTATAAGTGAGGAGAGTGTGTTCCCGTGATGGTTTAATATACACGGGACAAGTTACCAGGTGAGCCGTATAAGTGAGGAGAGTGTGTTCCCCTGATGGTATAATATACACGGAACATGTTACCAGGTGAACAGTATAAGTGAGGAGAGTGTGTTCCCCTGATGGTATAATTTACACGGGACATGTTACCAGGTGAACAGTATAAGTGAGGAGAGGGCTTTCCCCTGATGTTTTAATATACACGGGATATGTTACCAGGTGAACAGTATAAGTGAGGACAGTGTGTTCCCCTGATGGTATAATACACACGGGACATGTTACCAGCTGAACAGTGTAAGTGAGGAGAGGGCTTTCCCCTGATGGTTTAACACGCACGGGACGTGTCACCAGGTGAAGAGTAGAAGTGAGGAGAGTGTGTTCCCCTGATGGTATAATATGCACGGGACATGTTACCAGGTGAACAGTATATGTGAAGAGAGTGTGTTCCCCTGATGGTTTAATATACACAGGACATGATAGCAGGTGAACAGTAGAAGTGAGGAGAGTGTGTTCCCCTGATGGTTTAATAGACACAGGACATGTTACCAGGTGAACAGTGTAAGTGAGGAGAGTGCTTTCCCCTGATGTTTTAATATACACGGGATATGTTACCAGGTGAACAGTATAAGTGAGGACAGTGTGTTCCCCTGATGGTATAATACACACGGGACATGTTACCAGCTGAACAGTGTAAGTGAGGAGAGGGCTTTCCCCTGATGGTTTAATATACAAGGGACATGTTACGAGGTGAACAGTATAAGTGAGGTGAATGTGTTCCACTGATGGTTTAATATACACGGGACATGTTACCTGGTGAACAGTGTAAGTGAGGAGAGTGTGTTCCCCTGATGGTTTAATATACATGGGACATGTTACCAGGTGAATTGTATAAGTGAGGAGAATGTGTTCCCCTGATGGTTTAATATGCACGGGACATGTTACCAGGTGAACAGGATAAGTGAGGAGAATGTATTCCCCTGATGTTTTAATATACACGGGACATGTTACCAGGTGAACAGAATAAGTGAGGACAGTGTGTTCAACTGATGGTATAATATACACGGGACATGTTACCAGGTGAATTGTATAAGTGAGGAGAATGTGTTCCACTGATTGTTTAATATACACGGGACATGTTACCAGGTGAACAGTATAAGTGAGGAGAGTGTGTTCCCCTGATGGTTTAATATACACGGGACATGTTACCAGGTGAACAGTATAAGTGAGGACATTGAGTTCCCCTGATGGTTTAATACACACGGGACATGTTACCAGGTGAACAGAAAAGGGAGGAGAGTGTGTTCCCCTGATTGTTTAATACACACAGGACATGATACCAGGTCAACAGTAGAAGTGAGGAGAGTGAGTTCCCCTGATGTTTTAATATACACGGGACATGTTACCAGCTGAACTGTATAAGTGAGGAGAGGGCTTTCCCCTGATGGTTTAATATACAAGGGACATGTTACCAGGTGAACAGTTAAAGTGAGGAGAATGTGTTCCACTGATGGTTTAATATACACGGGACATTTTACCAGGTGAACTGTATAAGTGACGACAGTGTGTTCCCCTGATGGTATAATATACACGGGACATGTTACCAGCTGAACAGTGTAAGTGAGGAGAGGGCTTTCCCCTGATGGTTTAATATACAAGGGACATGTTACGAGGTGAACAGTATAAGTGAGGTGAATGTGTTCCACTGATGGTTTAATATACACGGGACATGTTACCAGGTGAACAGTATAAGTGAGGAGAGTGTGTTCCCCTGATGGTTTAATATACATGGGACATGTTACCAGGTGAACAGTATAAGTGAGGAGAGTGTGTTCCCCTGATGGTTTAATATACACGGGACATGTTACCAGGTGAACAGTATAAGTGAGGAGACTGTATTCCCCTGATGGTTCAATATACACGGGACATGCTATCTGGTGAACAGTATAAGTGAGGAGAATGTATTCCCCTGATGTTTTAATATACACGGGACATGTTACCAGGTGAACAGAATAAGTGAGGACAGTGTGTTCAACTGATGGTATAATATACACGGGACATGTTACCAGGTGAATTGTATAAGTGAGGAGAATGTGTTCCCCTGATGGTTTAATATACACGGGACATGTTACCAGATGAACAGTATAAGTGAGGAGAGTGTGTTCCCCTGATGGTTTAATATACACGGGACATGTTACCCGGTGAACAGTATAAGTGAGGACATTGAGTTCCCCTGATGGTTTAATACACACGGGACATGTTACCAGGTGAACAGAAAAGGGAGGAGAGTGTGTTCCCCTGATGGTTTAATACACACAGGACATGATACCAGGTCAACAGTAGAAGTGAGGAGAGTGAGTTCCCCTGATGTTTTAATATACACGGGACATGTTACCAGGTGAACAGTATAAGTGAGGACAGAGTGTTCCCCTGATGGTATAATGTACACGGGACATGTTACCAGCTGAACTGTATAAGTGAGGAGAGGGCTTTCCCCTGATGGTTTAATATACAAGGGACATGTTACCAGGTGAACAGTTAAAGTGAGGATACTGTATTCCCCTGTTGGTTCAATATAAACGGGACATGTGACCAGGTGAACAGTATAAGTGAGGAGAGTGTGTTCCCCTGATGGTATAATATACACATGACATGTCACCAGCTGAACAGCATAAGTGAGGAGAAGGCTTTTCCCTGATGGTTTAATATACACGGGATATGTTACGAGGTGAACAGTATAAGTGAGGAGAGTGTGTTCCCCTGATGGTATAATATACACGGGACATGTTACCAGGTGAATTGTATAAGTGAGGAGAATGTGTTCCACTGATGGTTTAATATAAACGGGACATGTTACCAGGTGAACAGTATAAGTGAGGATACTGTATTCCCCTGATGGTTTAATTTACACAGGACATGTTACCGGATGAACAGTATAAGTGAGGAGAATGTATTCCCCTGATGGTTTAATATACACGGGACATGTTACCAGGTGAACAGTATAAGTGAGGACATTGAGTTCCCCTGATGGTATAATATACACGGGACATGTTAGCAGGTGAACAGTATAAGTGAGGAGAATGTATTCCCCTGATGGTTTAGTATGCACGGGACATGTTACCAGGTGAACAGTATCAGTGAGGAGAATGTGTTCCCCTGACGGTTTAATATACACGGGACATGTTACCAGGTGAACAGTATAAGTGAGGAGAGTGTGTTCCCCTGATTGTTAAATATAAACGGGACATGTTACCAGGTGAACAGTATAAGTGAGGAGAGTGTGTTCCCCAGATGGTTTAATATACACGTGACATGTTACCATGTGAACAGTATAAGTGAGGAGAGTGTGTTGCCCTGATGGTTTAATATACACGGGACATGTTACCAGGTGAACAGTATAAGTGAGGAGAGTGTGTTCCCCTGATTGTTTAACACGCACGGGACGTGTCACCAGGTGAAGAGTAGAAGTGAGGAGAGTGTGTTCCACTGATTGTTTAATACACACGGGACATGTTACCAGGTGAACAGTATATGTGAAGAGAGTGTGTTCCCCTGATGGTTTAATATACACGGGACATGTTACCAGGTGAACAGTATAAGTGAGGAGAGTGTGTTCCCCTGATGGTTTAATATACACATGACATGTTACCAGGTGAACAGTATAAGTGAGGAGAATGTGTTCCCCTGATGGTTTAATATACATAGGACATGTTACCAGATGAACAGTATAAGTGAGGAGAGTGTGTTCCCCTGATGGTTTAACACGCACGGGACGTGTCGCCAGGTGAAGAGTAGAAGTGAGGAGTGTGTGTTCCCCTGATGGTCTAATATACACGGGACATGTTACCAGCTGAACAGTATAAATGAGGAGAGTGTGTTGCCCTGATGGTTTAATATACACGGGACATGTTACCAGCTGAACAGTATAAGTGAGGAGAGGGCTTTCCCCTGAAGGTTTAATATACAAGGGACATGTTACCAGGTGAACAGTATAAGTGAGGAGAATGTGTTCCACTGATGGTTTAATATACACGGGACATGTTATCTGGTGAACAGTATAAGTGAGGAGATTGTGTTCCACTGATGGTTTAATATACACGGGACATGTTGCCAGGTGAACAGGATAAGTGAGGACATTGAGTTCCCCTGATGGTTTAATACACACGGGACATGTTACCAGGTGAAGAGAAAAGGGAGGAGAGTGTCTTCCCCTGATGGTTTAATACACAAAGGATATGATACCAGGTGAACAGTAGAAGTGAGGAGAGTGAGTTCCCCTGATGGTTTAATATCTAAGGGACATGTTACCAGTTGAACAGTATAAGTGAGGAGAGGGCTTTCCCCTGATGGTTTAATATTCAAGGGACATGTTACCAGGTGAACAGTATAAGTGAGGAGAGTGTGTTCCCCTGATGGTTTAATATACACGGGACATGTTAGCAGGTGAACAGTATAAGTGAGGAGAATGTATTCCCCTGATGGTTTAATATGCACGGGACATGTTACCAGGTGAACAGTATCAGTGAGGAGAATGTGTTCCCCTGACGGTTTAATATACACGGGACATGTTACCAGGTGAACAGTATAAGTGAGGAGAGTGTGTTCCCCTGATTGTTAAATATAAACGGGACATGTTACCACGTGAACAGTAGAAGTGAGGAGAGTGTGTTCCACTGATTGTTTAATACACACGGGACATGTTACCAGGTGAACAGTATAAGTGAGGAGAGTGTGTTCCCCTGATGGTGTAATATACACAGGACATGTTACCAGGTGAAAAGTATAAGTGAGGAGAATGTGTTCCACTGATGGTTTAATATGCACGGGACATGTTACCAGGTGAAAAGTAAAAGTCAGGAGAGTGTGTTCCCCTGATTGTTTAATACTCACAGGACATGTTACCTGGTGAGCAGTATAAGTGAGGAGAGTGTGTTCCCCTGATGGTTTAATATACACGGGACATGTCACCAGGTGAAGAGTAGAAGTGAGGAGAGTGTGTTCCCCTGATGGTCTAATATACACGGGACATGTTACCAGGTGAACAGTATAAGTGAGGAGAAGGCTTTCCCCTGATGGTTTAATATACGTGGGACATGTTACAAGGTGACGAGTATAAGTGAGGAGAGTGTTTTCCCCTGATTGTTTAAAATACACGGGACATGTTAGCAGGTGAACAGTATCAGTGAGGTGAATGTGTTCCCCTGATGGTTTAATATACACGGGACATGTTACCAGGTGAACAGTATAAGTGAGGAGAGTGTGTTCCCCTGATTGTTAAATATGAACGGGACATGTTACCAGGTGAACAGTATAAGTGAGGAGAGTGTGTTCCCCTCATGGTTTAATATACAAGGGACTTATTAACAGGTGAACAGTATAAGTGAGGAGAGTGTGTTCCCCTGATGGTTTAATATACACGGGACAAGTTCCCAGGTGAACAGAAAAGGGAGGAGAGTGTCTTCCCCTGATGGTTTAATACTGACGGGACATGTCACCAGGTGAACAGTATAAGTGAGGAGAGTGAGTTCCCCTGATTGTTTAATACACACGGGACATGTTACCAGGTGAACAGTATATGTGAGGAGAGTGTGTTCCCCTGATTGTTTAATACACACGGGACATGTCACCAGGTGAACAGTATAAGTGAGGAGAGTGCTTTCCCCTGATGTTTTAATATACACGGGACATGTTAACAGGTGAACAGTATAAGTGAGGACAGTGTGTTCCCCTGATGGTATAATATACACGGGACATGTTACCAGCTGAACAGTATAAGTGAGGAGAGGGCTTTCCCCTGATGGTTTAATATACAAGGGACATGTTACCAGGTGAACAGTATAAGTGAGGATACTGTATTCCCCTGATGGTTTAATATACACGGGATATGTTAGCAGGTGAACAGTATATGTGAAGAGAGTGTGTTCCCCTGATGGTTTAATATACACGGGACATGTTACCAGGTGAAAAGTATAAGTGAGGAGAGTGTGTTCCCCTGATTGTTTAATACTCACGGGACATGTTACCAGGTGAGCAGTATAAGTGAGGAGAGTGTGTTCCCCTGATGGTTTAACATGCACGGGAGGTGTCACCAGGTGAAGAGTAGAAGTGAGGAGAGTTTGTTTTCCCTCATTGTTTAATATACACGGGACATGTTAGCAGGTGAACAGTATCAGTGAGGAGAATGTGTTCCCCTGATGGTTTAATATACACGGGACATGTTACCAGGAGAACAGTATAAGTGAGGAGAGTGTGTTCCCCTGATTGTTAAATATACACGGGACATGTTACCAGGTGAACAGTATAAGTGAGGAAAGTGTGTTCCCCAGATCGTTTAATTTACACGGGACATGTTACCAGGTGAACAGTATAAGTGAGGAGAGTGTGTTCCCCTGATGGTTTAATATACACGGGACATGTTACCAGGTGAACAGTATAAGTGAGGAGAGTGTGTTCCCCTGATTGTTTAATACACACGGGACATGTTACCAGGTGAACAGAATAAGTGAGGAGAGGGCTTTCCCCTGATGGTTTAATATTCACGGGACATGTTACCAGTTGAATTGTATAATTGAGGAGACTGTTTTGCCCTGATGGTTTAATATACACGGGACATGTTACCAGGTGAACAGTATAAGTGATGAGACTGTATTCCCCTGATGGTTCAATATACACGGGACATTTTACCAGGTGAACAGTATAAGTGAGGAGAGTGTGTTCCCCTGATGGTTTAATATACACGGGACTTATTACCAGGTGAACAGAATAAGTGAGGAGAGGGCTTTCCCCTGATGGTTTAATATTCACGGGACATGTTACCAGGTGAATTGTATAAGTGAGGAGAGTGTGTTCCCCTGATTGTTTAATACTCACGGGACATGTTACCAGGTGAACAGAATAAGTGAGGAGAGGGCTTTCCCCTGATGGTTTAATATTCACGGGACATGTTACCAGGTGAAGAGTATAAGTGAGGAGAGTGTGTTCCCCTGATGGTTTAACATGCAAGGGAGGTGTCACCAGGTGAAGAGTAGAAGTGAGGAGAGTGTGTTCCCCTGATGGTTTAACATGCAAGGGAGGTGTCACCAGGTGAAGAGTAGAAGTGAGGAGAGTGTGTTCCCCTGATTGTTTAATACACAAGGTACATGTTGCCAGGTGAACAGTATATGTGAAGAGAGTGTGTTCACCTGATGGTATAATATACATGGGACATGTTACCAGGTGAACAGTATAAGTGAAGAGAGCTTGTTCCCCTGATTGCTTAATATACGCTGGACATGGTACAAGGTGACGAGTGAGGAGACTTTGTTTTCCCTCATTGTTTAATATACACGGGACATGTTAGCAGGTGAACAGTATCAGTGAGGAGAATGTGTTCCCCTGATGGTTTAATATACACGGGACATGTTACCAGGAGAACAGTATAAGTGAGGAGAGTGTGTTCCCCTGATTGTTAAATATACACGGGACATGTTACCAGGTGAACAGTATAAGTGAGGAAAGTGTGTTCCCCAGATCGTTTAATATACACGGGACATGTTACCAGCTGAACAGTATAAGTGAGGAGAGGGCTTTCTCCTGATGGTTTAAGACGCACGGGACGTGTCACCAGGTGAAGAGTAGAAGTGAGGAGAATGCGTTCCCCTGATGGTTTAATATGCACAGGACATGTTACCAGGTGAACAGTATAAGTGAGGAGAGTGTGTGCCCCTGATTGTTTAATACACACGGGACATGTTACCAGGTGAACAGTATAAGTGAGGAGAGTGTGTTCCCCTGATGGTTTAATACGCACGGGACATGATACCAGGTGAACAGTATAATTGAGGAGAGTGTCTTCCCCTGATTGTTTAATACACACGGGACATGTTACCAGGTGAACAGTAGAAGTGAGGAGAGTGTGCTCCCCTGATGGTTTAATATTCACGGGACATGTTACCAGGTGAACAGTATAAGTGAGGAGAGTGTGTTCCCCTGATGGTTTAATATACATGGGACATGTTACCAGGAGAACAGTATAAGTGAGGAGAGTGTGTTCCCCTGATTGTTTAATATACACGGGACATGTTACCAGGTGAACAGTATAAGTGAGGAGAGAGTGTTCCCCTGATTGTTTAATACTCACGGGACATGTTACCAGGTGAACAGTATCAGTGAGGAGAGAGTGTTCCCCTGATTGTTTAATACTCACGGGACATGTTACCAGGTGAACAGTATAAGTGAGGAGAGTTTGTTCCCCTGATGGTTTAACACGCACGGGACATGTCACCAGGTGAACAGTATAACTGAGGAGAGTGTGTTCCCCTGATGGTTTAAGATACACAGGACATGTTACCAGGTGAACAGTATAAGTGAGGCGAATGTGTTCCCCTGATTGTTTAATATACACGGGACATGTTACCAGGAGAACAGTATAAGTGAGGAGAGTGTGTTCCCCTGATTGTTTAATATACACGGGACATGTTACCAGGTGAACAGTATAAGTGAGGCGAATGTGTTCCCCTGATTGTTTAATACACACGGGACATGTCACCGGGTAAAAAGTATAAGTGAGGAGAGTGTGTTCCCCTGATTGTTTAATACACACGGGACATGTCACCAGGTGAACAGTATAAGTGAGCAGAATGATTTCCCCTGATGGTTAAATATGCAAAGGACATGTTACCAGGTGAACAGTATAAGTGAGGAGACTGTGTTCCCCTGATGGTTTAAAACTGACGGGACATGTTACCAGAAGAACAGTATAAGTGAGGAGAGTGTGTTCCTCTGATGGTTTAATGCACACAGGACATGTTACCAGCTGAACAGTATAAGTGAGGAGAGTGTGTTCCCCTGATGGTTTAATATACACGTGACATGTTACCAGGTGAACAGTATAAGTGAGGAGAATGTGTTCCCCTGATGGTTTAATGTACACAGGACATGTTACCAGGTGAACAGTATAAGTGAGGAGAGTGTGTTCCCCTGATGGTTCAATATACACGGGACATGTTAGCAGGTGAACAGTATAGGTGAGGAGAATGTGTTCCCCTCATGGTTTAATATACATGGGACATGTTGCCAGGTGAAGAGTATAAGTGGAGAGAGTGTGTTCCCCTGATTGTTTAATACTCACGTGACATGTTACCAGGTGAGCAGTATAAGTGAGGAGAGTGTGTTCCCCTGATGGTTTAACACGCACGGGACGTGTCACCAGGTGAAGAGTAGAAGTGAGGAGAATGTGTTCCGCTGATTGTTTAATTTACACGGGACATGTTAGCAGGTGAACAGTATCAGTGAGGAGAATGTGTTCCCCTGATGGTTTAATATACACGGGACATGTTACCAGGTGAACAGTATAAGTGAGGAGAGTGTGTTCCCCTGATTGTTAAATATAAACGGAGCATGTTACCAGGTGAACAGTATTAGTGAGGAGAGTGTGTTCCCCTGATGGTTTAACATGCACGGGACGTGTCACCAGTTGAAGAGTAGAAGTATGGAGAATGTGTTCCCCTGATTGTTTAATACACAAGGTACATGTTGCCAGGTGAACAGTATATGTGAAGAAAGTGTGTTCACCTGATGGTATAATATACATGGGAAATGTTACCAGGTGAACAGTATAAGTGAGGATACTGTATTCCCCTGATGGTTTAATAAACACGGGACATGTAAACAGGTGAACAGTATAAGTGAGGAAAGTGTGTTCCCCTCATGGTTTAAAGACACGTGACATGTTGCCAGGTGAACAGTATAAGTGAGGATACTGTATTCCCCTGATGGTTCAATATACACGGGACATGTTAGCTGGTGAACAGTATAAGTGAGGAGAGTGTGTTCCCCTGATGGTTTAATATGCACGGGACATGTTACCAGTTGAACAGTATAAGTGAGGAGAGTGTGTTCCCCTGATGGTATAATATACACGGGACATGTTACCAGCTGAACAGTATAAGTGAGGAGAGTGTGTTCCCCTGATTGTTAAATATAAACGGGACATGTTACCAGGTGAACAGTATAAGTGAGGAGAGTGTGTTCCCCTGATTGTTAAATATAAACGGGACATGTTACCAGGTGAACAGTATAAGTGAGGAGAGTGTGTTCCCCTGATGGTTTAATATACACGGGACATGTTACAACGTGAACAGTATAAGTGAGGAGAGTGTGTTCCCCTGATGGTTTAACACGCACGGGACGTGTCACCAGGTGAAGAGTAGAAGTGAGGAGAGTGTGTTCCCCTGATTGTTTAATACACACGGGACATGTTACCAGGTGAACAGTATATGTGAAGAGAGTGTGTTCTCCTGATGGTTTAATATACATGGGACATGTTACCAGGTGAACAGTATAATTGAACAGAGCGTGTTCCCCTGATTGTTTATTATACGTGGGACATGTTACCAGGTGACGAGTATAAGTGAGGAGAGTATGTTCCCCTGATGGTTTAATACACACGGGACATGTTACCAGGTCAACAGTATAAGTGAGGAGAGTGTGTTCCCCTGTTGGTTTAATATACAAGGGACAAGTTACCAGGTGAACAGTATAAGTGAAGAGAGTGTGTTCCCCTGATGGTTTAATACACACGGGACATGTTGCCAGGTGAAGAGTATAAGTGAAGAGAGTGTGTTCCCCTGATGGTTTAATACACATGGGACATGTTACCAGGTGAACAGTATAAGTGAGGAGAGTGTGTTCCCCTGATGGTTTAATACACACGGGACATGTTACCAGGTAAACAGTGTAAGTGAGGAGAGTGAGTTCCCCTGATGGTTTAATACAAACAGGACATGTTAGCAGGTGAACAGTGTAAGTGAGGAGAATGTATTCCCCTGATGGCTTAATATACACGGGACATGTTAGCAGGTGAACAGTATAAGTGAGGAGAATGTATTCCCCTGATGGCTTAATATACAAGGGACATGTTACCAGGTGAACAGAAAAAGTGAGGAGAGTGTGTTCCCCTGATGGTTCAATATACACAGGACATGTTACCAGGTGAAAAGTATAAGTCAGGAGAGTGTGTTCCCCTGATTGTTTAATACTCACGGGACATGTTACCAGGTGAACAGTATAAGTGAGGAGAGTGTGTTCCCCTGATTGTTTAATATACACAGGACATGTTGCCAGGTGAAAAGTATAAGTCAGGAGAGTGTGTTCACCTGATTGTTTAATACTCACGGGACATGTTACCAGGTGAACAGTATAAGTGAGGAGACTGTGTTCCCCTGATGGTTTAATATACACAGGACATGTTACCAGGTGAACAGTATAAGTGAGGAGAGTGTGT
Organism: Heterodontus francisci; assembly: GCF_036365525.1. NCBI lineage: Eukaryota > Metazoa > Chordata > Chondrichthyes > Heterodontiformes > Heterodontidae > Heterodontus > Heterodontus francisci. The sequence continues at coordinate 2,508,608 of NW_027140382.1, read as the reverse complement.
TCCCCTGATGGTTCAATATACACAGGACATGTTACCAGGTGAAAAGTATAAGTCAGGAGAGAGTGTTCCCCTGATGGTTTAATATGCACAGGACATGTTACCAGATGAACAGTATATGTGAGGAGAGTGTGTTCCCCTGATTGTTTAATACTCACGGGACATGTTGCCAGGTGAGCAGTTTAAGTGAGGAGAGTGTGTTCCCCTGGTGGTTTAATATACACGGGACGTGTTACAACGTGAACAGTATAAGTGAGGAGAGTGTGTTCCCCTGATGGTTTAAGACGCACGGGACGTGTCACCAGGTGAAGAGTAGAAGTGAGGAGAATGCGTTCCCCTGATGGTTTAATATGCACAGGACATGTTACCAGATGAACAGTATAAGTGAGGAGAGTGTGTGCCCCTGATTGTTTAATACACACGGGACATGTTACCTGGTGAACAGTATAAGTCAGGAGAGTGTGTTCCCCTGATGGTTTAATGTACACAGGACATGTTACCAGGTGAACAGTATAAGTGAGGAGAGTGTGTTCCCCAGATGGTTTAATATACACGGGACATGTTACCAGATGAACAGTATAAGTGAGGAGAGTGTGTGCCCCTGATTGTTTAATACACACGGGACATGTTACCAGGTGAACAGTATAAGTGAGGAGAGTGTGTTCCCCTGATGGTATAATATACACGGGACATGTTACCAGCTGAACAGTATAAGTGAGGAGAGTGTGTTCCCCTGATGGTTTAATACTGACGGGACATTTACCCATGTGAACAGCATAAGTGAGGAGAGAGTGTTCCCCTGATGGTTTAATAAACACAGGACATGATACCAGGTGAACAGTATAAGTGAGGAGAGTGTGTTCCCCTGATTGTTTAATACACAAAGGACATGTTACCAGGTGAACAGTATAAGTGAGGAGAGGGCTTTCCCCAGATGCTTTAATATACAAGGGACATGTTACCAGGTGAACAGTATAAGTGAGGAGAATGTGTTCCCCTGATGGTTTCATACACACGAGACATGTTACCAGGTGAACAGTATATGTGAGGATATTGTATTCCCCTGATGTTTCAATATACACGGGACATGTTAGCTGGTGAACAGTACAAGTGAGGAGAATGTATTCCCATGATGGTTTAATGTACACGGGACATGTTACCAGGTGAAAGTATAAGTGAGGAGAGTGTGTTCCCCTGATGGTATAATATACACGGGAATATGTTACCAGCTGAATAGTATAAGTGAGGAGAGCGCTTTCCCCTGATGGTTTAATATACACGGGACATGTTACCAGGTGAACAGTATAAGTGAGGAGAGTGTGTTGCCCTGATGGTTCAATATACACGGGACATGTTAGCTGGTGTACAGCAGATGTGAGGAGAATGTATTCCCCTGATGATTTAATATACACGGGACATGTTCCCAGGTGAACTGTATAAGTGAGGAGAGTGTGTTCCCCTGATGGTTTAATATACACGGGACATGTTACCAGGTGAACAGTATAAGTGAGGAGAATGGATTCCCCTGATGATTTAATATACACAGGACATGTTACCAGGTGAACATTATAAGTGAAGAGAGTGTATTCCCCTGATTGTTTAATACACACGGGACATGTTGCCAGGTGAAGAGTATAAGTGAAGAGAGTGTGTTCCCCTGATGGTTTAATACACACGGGACATGTTACCAGGTAAACAGTGTAAGTGAGGAGAGTGAGTTCCCCTGATGGTTTAATACAAACAGGACATGTTACCAGGTGAACAGTATAAGTGAGGAGAGTGTGTTCCCCTGATGGTTCAATATACACAGGACATGTTACCAGGTGAAAAGTATAAGTCAGGAGAGTGTGTTCCCCTGATTGTTTAATACTCACGGGACATGTTACCAGGTGAACAGGATAAGTGAGGAGAGTGTGTTCCCCTGATGGTTTAATATACACAGGACATGTTACCAGGTGAACAGTATAAGTGAGGAGAGTGTGTTCCCCTGATGGTTCAATTTACACAGGACATGTTACCAGGTGAAAAGTATAAGTCAGGAGAGTGTGTTCCCCTGATTGTTTAATACTCACGGGACATGTTACCAGGTGATCAGTATAAGTGAGGAGAGTGTGTTCCCCTGATGGTTTAATATACACAGGACATGTTACCAGGTGAACAGTATAAGTCAGGAGAGTGTGTTCCCCTGATGGTTCAATTTACACAGGACATGTTACCAGGTGAAAAGTATAAGTCAGGAGAGTGTGTTCCCCTGATTGTTTAATACACACGGGACATGTTACCAGGTGAGCAGTTTAAGTGAGGAGAGTGTGTTCCCCTGATGGTTTAATATACACGGGACATGTTACCAGGTGAACAGTATAAGTGAGGAGAGTGTGTTCCCCTGATGGTTTAAGACGCACGGGACGTGTCACCAGGTGAAGAGTAGAAGTGAGGAGAATGCGTTCCCCTGATGGTTTAATATGCACAGGACATGTTCCCAGATGAACAGTATAAGTGAGGAGAGTGTGTGCCCCTGATTGTTTAATACACACGGGACATGTTACCAGGTGAACAGTATAAGTGAGGAGAGTGTGTTCCCCTGATGGTTTAATGTACACAGGACATGTTACCAGGTGAACAGTATAAGTGAGGAGAGTGTATTCCCCAGATGGTTTAATATACACGGGACATGTTACCAGATGAACAGTATAAGTGAGGAGAGTATGTGCCCCTGATTGTTTAATACACACGGGACATGTTACCAGGTGAACAGTATAGGTGAGGAGAGTGTGTTCCCCTGATGGTTTAATGTACACAGGACATGTTACCAGGTGAACAGTATAAGTGAGGAGAGTGAGTTCCCCTGATGGTTTAATATGCATGGGACATGTTACCAGGTGAACAGTATAAGTGAGGAGAGTGTGTTCCCCTGATGGTATAATATACACGGGACATGTTACCAGCTGAACAGTCTCAGTGAGGAGAATGTGTTCCCCTGATGGTGTAATATACACGTGACATGTTAACAGGTGAAAAGCATAAGTCAGGAGAGTGTGTTCCCCTGATGGTTTAATACTGACGGGACATTTCCCCAGGTGAACAGCATAAGTGAGGAGAGAGTGTTCCCCTGATGGTTTAATACACAAAGGACATGTTACCAGGTGAACAGTATAAGTGAGGAGAGGGCTTTCCCCTGATGCTTTAATATACCAGGGACATGTTACCAGGTGAACAGTATAAGTGAGGAGAATGTGTTCCCCTGATGGTTTGATACACACGGGACATGTTACCAGGTGAACAGTATATGTGAGGATACTGTATTCCCCTGATGGTTCAATATACACGGGACATGTTAGCTGGTGAACAGTACAAGTGAGGAGAATGTATTCCCCTGATGGTTTAATGTACACGGGACATGTTACCAGGTGAAAGTATAAGTGAGGAGAGTGTGTTCCCCTGATGGTATAATATACACGGGAATATGTTACCAGCTGAATAGTATAAGTGAGGAGAGGGCTTTCCCTGATGGTTTAATATACAAGGGACATGTTACCAGGTGAACAGTATAAGTGAGGAGAGTGTGTTCCCCTGATGGTTCAATATACACGGGACATGTTAGCTGGTGAACAGTAGAAGTGAGGAGAATGTATTCCCCTGATGATTTAATATACACGGGACATGTTACCAGGTGAACTGTATAAGTGAGGAGAGTGTGTTCCCCTGATGGTTTAATATACACGGGACATGTTACCAGGTGAACAGTATAAGTGAGGAGAATGGATTCCCCTGATGATTTAATATACACAGGACATGTTACCAGGTGAATATTATAAGTGAAGAGAGTGTGTTCCCCTGATTGTTTAATATACACAGGACATGTTACCAGGTGAAAAGTGTAAGTCAGGAGAGTGTGTTCCCCTGATTGTTTAATACTCACGGGACATGTTACCAGGTGAACAGTATAAGTGAGGAGAGTGTGTTCCCCTGATGGTTTAATATACACAGGACATGTTACCAGGTGAACAGTATAAGTGAGGAGAGTGTGTTCCCCTGATGGTTCAATATACACAGGACATGTTACCAGGTGAAAAGTATAAGTCAGGAGAGTGTGTTCCCCTGATTGTTTAATACTCACGGGACATGTTACCAGGTGAACAGGATAAGTGAGGAGAGTGTGTTCCCCTGATGGTTTAATATACACAGGACATGTTACCAGGTGAACAGTATAAGTGAGGAGAGTGTGTTCCCCTGATGGTTCAATTTACACAGGACATGTTACCAGGTGAAAAGTATAAGTCAGGAGAGTGTGTTCCCCTGATTGTTTAATACTCACGGGACATGTTACCAGGTGATCAGTATAAGTGAGGAGAGTGTGTTCCCCTGATGGTTTAATATACACAGGACATGTTACCAGGTGAACAGTATAAGTGAGGAGAGTGTGTTCCCCTGATGGTTCAATTTACACAGGACATGTTACCAGGTGAAAAGTATAAGTCAGGAGAGTGTGTTCCCCTGATTGTTTAATACACACGGGACATGTTACCAGGTGAGCAGTTTAAGTGAGGAGAGTGTGTTCCCCTGATGGTTTAATATACACGGGACATGTTACCAGGTGAACAGTATAAGTGAGGAGAGTGTGTTCCCCTGATGGTTTAAGACGCACGGGACGTGTCACCAGGTGAAGAGTAGAAGTGAGGAGAATGCGTTCCCCTGATGGTTTAATATGCACAGGACATGTTCCCAGATGAACAGTATAAGTGAGGAGAGTGTGTGCCCCTGATTGTTTAATACACACGGGACATGTTACCAGGTGAACAGTATAAGTGAGGAGAGTGTGTTCCCCTGATGGTTTAATGTACACAGGACATGTTACCAGGTGAACAGTATAAGTGAGGAGAGTGTATTCCCCAGATGGTTTAATATACACGGGACATGTTACCAGATGAACAGTATAAGTGAGGAGAGTATGTGCCCCTGATTGTTTAATACACACGGGACATGTTACCAGGTGAACAGTATAGGTGAGGAGAGTGTGTTCCCCTGATGGTTTAATGTACACAGGACATGTTACCAGGTGAACAGTATAAGTGAGGAGAGTGAGTTCCCCTGATGGTTTAATATGCATGGGACATGTTACCAGGTGAACAGTATAAGTGAGGAGAGTGTGTTCCCCTGATGGTATAATATACACGGGACATGTTACCAGCTGAACAGTCTCAGTGAGGAGAATGTGTTCCCCTGATGGTGTAATATACACGTGACATGTTAACAGGTGAAAAGCATAAGTCAGGAGAGTGTGTTCCCCTGATGGTTTAATACTGACGGGACATTTCCCCAGGTGAACAGCATAAGTGAGGAGAGAGTGTTCCCCTGATGGTTTAATACACAAAGGACATGTTACCAGGTGAACAGTATAAGTGAGGAGAGGGCTTTCCCCTGATGCTTTAATATACCAGGGACATGTTACCAGGTGAACAGTATAAGTGAGGAGAATGTGTTCCCCTGATGGTTTGATACACACGGGACATGTTACCAGGTGAACAGTATATGTGAGGATACTGTATTCCCCTGATGGTTCAATATACACGGGACATGTTAGCTGGTGAACAGTACAAGTGAGGAGAATGTATTCCCCTGATGGTTTAATGTACACGGGACATGTTACCAGGTGAAAGTATAAGTGAGGAGAGTGTGTTCCCCTGATGGTATAATATACACGGGAATATGTTACCAGCTGAATAGTATAAGTGAGGAGAGGGCTTTCCCTGATGGTTTAATATACAAGGGACATGTTACCAGGTGAACAGTATAAGTGAGGAGAGTGTGTTCCCCTGATGGTTCAATATACACGGGACATGTTAGCTGGTGAACAGTAGAAGTGAGGAGAATGTATTCCCCTGATGATTTAATATACACGGGACATGTTACCAGGTGAACTGTATAAGTGAGGAGAGTGTGTTCCCCTGATGGTTTAATATACACGGGACATGTTACCAGGTGAACAGTATAAGTGAGGAGAATGGATTCCCCTGATGATTTAATATACACAGGACATGTTACCAGGTGAATATTATAAGTGAAGAGAGTGTGTTCCCCTGATTGTTTAATATACACAGGACATGTTACCAGGTGAAAAGTGTTAGTCAGGAGAGTGTGTTCCCCTGATTGTTTAATACTCACGGGACATGTTACCAGGTGATCAGTATAAGTGAGGAGAGTGTGTTCCCCTGATGGTTTAATATACACAGGACATGTTACCAGGTGAACAGTATAAGTGAGCAGAGTGTGTTCCCCTGATGGTTCAATATACACAGGACATGTTACCAGGTGAAAAGTATAAGTCAGGAGAGTGTGTTCCCCTGATTGTTTAATACTCACGGGACATGTTACCAGGTGAAAGTATAAGTGAGGAGAGTGTGTTCCCCTGATGGTATAATATACACGGGAATATGTTACCAGCTGAATAGTATAAGTGAGGAGAGGGCTTTCCCTGATGGTTTAATATACAAGGGACATGTTACCAGGTGAACAGTATAAGTGAGGAGAGTGTGTTCCCCTGATGGTTCAATATACACGGGACATGTTAGCTGGTGAACAGTAGAAGTGAGGAGAATGTATTCCCCTGATGATTTAATATACACGGGACATGTTACCAGGTGAACTGTATAAGTGAGGAGAGTGTGTTCCCCTGATGGTTTAATATACACGGGACATGTTACCAGGTGAACAGTATAAGTGAGGAGAATGGATTCCCCTGATGATTTAATATACACAGGACATGTTACCAGGTGAATATTATAAGTGAAGAGAGTGTGTTCCCCTGATTGTTTAATATACACAGGACATGTTACCAGGTGAAAAGTGTAAGTCAGGAGAGTGTGTTCCCCTGATTGTTTAATACTCACGGGACATGTTACCAGGTGAACAGTATAAGTGAGGAGAGTGTGTTCCCCTGATGGTTTAATATACACAGGACATGTTACCAGGTGAACAGTATAAGTGAGCAGAGTGTGTTCCCCTGATGGTTCAATATACACAGGACATGTTACCAGGTGAAAAGTATAAGTCAGGAGAGTGTGTTCCCCTGATTGTTTAATACTCACGGGACATGTTACCAGGTGAACAGTATAAGTGAGGAGAGTGTGTTCCCCTGATGGTTTAATGTACACAGGACATGTTACCAGGTGAACAGTATAAGTGAGGAGAGTGAGTTCCCCTGATGGTTCAGTATACACGGGACATGTTAGCTGGTGAACAGTAGAAGTGAGGAGAATGTATTCCCCTGATGATTTAATATACTCGGGACATGTTACCAGGTGAACTGTATAAGTGAGGAGAGTGTGTTCCCCTGATGGTTTAATATACACGGGACATGTTACCAGGTGAACAGTATAAGTGAGGAGAATGGATTCCCCTGATGATTTAATATACACAGGACATGTTACCAGGTGAACATTATAAGTGAAGAGAGTGTGTTCCCCTGATTGTTTAATACACACGGGACATGTTGCCAGGTGAAGAGTATAAGTGAAGAGAGTGTGTTCCCCTGATGGTTTAATACACACGGGACATGTTACCAGGTAAACAGTGTAAGTGAGGAGAGTGAGTTCCCCTGATGGTTTAATACAAACAGGACATGTTACCAGGTGAACAGTATAAGTGAGGAGAATGTATTCCCCTGATGGTTTAATATACACGGGACATGTTACCAGGTGAACAGTATAAGTGAGGAGAGTGTGTTCCCCTGATGGATTAATATACACAGGACATGTTACCAGGTGAAGAGTATAAGTGAAGAGAGTGTGATCCCCTGATGGTTTAATACACACGGGACATGTTACCAGGTAAACAGTGTAGGTGAGGAGAGGGCTTTCCCCTGATGGTTTAATATACAAGGGACATGTTACCAGGTGAACAGTATAAGTGAGGAGAGTGTGTTCCCCTGATGGATTAATATACACAGGACATGTTACCAGGTGAAGAGTATAAGTGAAGAGAGTGTGATCCCCTGATGGTTTAATACACACTGGACATGTTACCAGGTAAACAGTGTAGGTGAGGAGAGTGAGTTCCCCTGATGGTTTAATACAAACAGGACATGTTAGCAGGTGAACAGTATAAGTGAGGAGAATGTATTCCCCTGATGGTTTAATATACACGGGACATGTTAGCAGGTGAACAGTATAAGTGAGGAGAATGTATTCCCCTGATGGTTTAATATACACGGGACATGTTACCAGGTGAACAGAATAAGTGAGGCGAATGTATTCCCCTGATGGTTTAATATACACGGGACATGTTACCAGGTGAACATTATAAGTGAGGAGAGTGTGTTCCCCTGATGGTTTAATATACACAGGACATGTTACCAGGGAAACAGTATAAGTGAGGAGAATGTGTTCCCCTGATGGTTTAATATACACGGGACATGTTACCAGGTGAAAAGTATAAGTGAGGAGAGTGTGTTCCCCTGATTGTTTAATATACACGGGACTTATTACCAGGTGAACAGAATAAGTGAGGAGAGGGCTTTCCCCTGATGGTTTAATATACACGGGACATGTTAGCAGGTGAACAGTATAAGTGAGGAGAGTGTGATCCAATGATTGTTTAATACTGACGGGTCATGTTACCAGGTCAACAGTATAAGTGAGGAGAGTGTGTTCCCCTGATGGTTTAACAGGCAGGGGACATGTTACCAGGTGAACAGTATAAGTGAGGAGAGTGTGATCCAATGATTGTTTAATACTGACGGGACATGTTACCAGGTCAACAGTATAAGTGAGGAGAGTGTGTTCCCCTGATGGTTTAACAGGCAGGGGACATGTTACCAGGTGAACAGTATAAGTGAAGAGAATGTATTCCCCTGATGGTTTAATAGACACGGGACATGTTAGCAGGTGAACAGAATAAGTGAGGAGAGTGTGTTCCCCTGATGGTTTAATATACACAGGACATGTTAGCAGGTGAACAGTATAAGTGAGGAGAATGTATTCCCCTGATGGTTTAATATACACGGGACATGTTAGCAGGTGAACAGTATAAGTGAGGAGAATGTATTCCCCTGATGGTTTAATATACACGGGACATGTTACCAGATGAACAGTATAAGTGAGGAGAGTGTGTTCCCCTGATGATTTAATATACAAGGGACATGTTACCAGGTGAACAGTATAAGTGAGGAGAGTGAGTTCCCCTGATGGTTAAAAATACACGGGACATGATACCAGGTGAACAGTATAAGTGAGGAGAGTGAGTTCCCCTGATGGTTTAATATTCACGGGACATGTTACCAGGTGAACAGTATAAGTGGGAGAGGGCTTTCCCCTGATGGTTTAATATACATGGGACATGTTACCAGGTGAACAGTATAAGTGAGGAAACTGTATTCCCCTCATCGTTCAATATACACGGGACATGTTAGCTGGTGAACAGTATAAGTGAGGAGAATGTATTCCCCTGATGGTTTAATATACACGGGACATGTTACCAGCTGAACAGTATAAGTGAGGAGAGGGCTTTCCCCTGATGGTTTAATATACACGGGACATGTTACCAGGTGAACAGTATAAGTGAGGAGAGTGTGTTCCCCTGATGGTATAATATAGACGCGACATGTTACCAGCTGAACAGTATAAGTGAGGAGAGGGCTTTCCCCTGATGGTTTAATATACACGGGACATGTTAGCCGGTGAACAGTATAAGTGAGGCGAGTGTTGTTCCCCTGATGGTTTAACATACACGGGACATGGTAGCAGGTGAACAGTATAAGTGAGGCGAATGTATTCCCATGATGGTTTAATATACATGGGACATGTTACCAGGTGAACAGTATAAGTGAGGAGAATGTGTTCCCCTGATGCTTTAATATGCACAGGACATGTTACCAGGGAAACAGTATAAGTGAGGAGAGTGTGTTCCCCTGATGGTTTAATATACACGGGACATGTTACCAGGTGAAAAGTATAAGTGAGGAGAGTGTGTTCCCCTGATGGTTTAATATACACGGGACTTATTACCAGGTGAACAGAATAAGTGAGGAGAGGGCTTTCCCCTGATGGTTTAATATACACGGGACATGTTAGCAGGTGAACAGTATAAGTGAGGAGAATGTGTTCCCCTGATGGTTTAACATGCACGGGACATGTTACCAGGTGAACAGTATAAGTGAGGAGAGTGTGATCCCCTCATGGTTTAATACACATGGGACATGTTACCAGGTGAACAGTATAAGTGAGGAGAGTGTGTTCCCATGATGGTTTAACAGGCAGGGGACATGTTACCAGGTGAACAGTATAAGTGAGGAGAGTGTGTTCCCCTGATGGTTTAACATGCACGGGACATGTTACCAGGTGAACAGTATAAGTGAGGAGAGTGTGTTCCCATGATGGTTTAATACACACGGGACATGTTACCAGGTGAACAGTATAAGTGAGGAGAGTGTGATCCAATGATTGTTTAATACTGACGGGACATGTTACCAGGTGAACAGTATAAGTGAGGAGAGTGTGTTCCCCTGATGGTTGAACAGGCAGGGGACATGTTACCAGGTGAACAGTATAAGTGAGGAGAGTGCTTTCCCCTGATGGTTTAATAGACACAGGACATGTTACCAGGTGAACAGAATAAGTGAGGAGAGTGCGTTCCCCTGATGGTTTAATATACACGGGACATGTTAGCAGGTGAACAGAATAAGTGAGGAGAGTGTGTTCCCCTGATTGTTTAATATACACGGGACATGTTACCAGGTGAACAGTATAAGTGAGGAGACTGTGTTCCCCTGATGGTTTAATATACACAGGACATGTTACCAGGTGAACAGTATAAGTGAGGAGAATGTGCTCCCCTGATGGTTTATATACACGGGACATGTTACCAGGTGAAAAGTATAAGTTAGGAGAGTGTGTTCCCCTGATTGTTTAATACTCACGGGACAAGTTCCCAGGTCAACAGTATAAGTGAGGAGAGTGTGTTCCCCTGATGGTTTAATATACACAGGACATGTTAGCAGGTGAACAGTATAAGTGAGGAGAATGTATTCCCCTGATGGTTTAATATACACGGGACATGTTACCAGGTGAACAGTATAAGTGAGGAGAGTGTGTTCCCCTGATGATTTAATATACACGGGACATGTTACCAGCTGAACAGTATAAGTGAGGAGAGGGCTTTCCCCTGATGGTTTAATATACAAGGGACATGTTACCAGGTGAACAGTATAAGTGAGGAGAGTGAGTTCCCCTGATGGTTAAAAATACACGGGACATGATACCAGGTGAACAGTATAAGTGAGGAGAGTGAGTTCCCCTGATGGTTTAATATTCACGGGACATGTTACCAGGTGAACAGTATAAGCGAGGAGAGTGTGTTCCCCTGATGGTATAATATACACGGCACATGTTACCAGCTGAACAGTATAAGTGAGGAGAGGGCTTTCCCCTGATGGTTTAATATAGACGGGACATGTTACCAGGTGAACAGTATAAGTGAGGAGAGTGTGTTCCCCTGATGGTTTAATATACATGGGACATGTTACCAGGTGAACAGTATAAGTGAGGAAACTGTATTCCCCTCATGGTTCAATATACACGGGACATGTTAGCTGGTGAACAGTATAAGTGAGGAGAATGTATTCCCCTGATGGTTTAATATACACGGGACATGTTACCAGCTGAACAGTATAAGTGAGGAGAGGGCTTTCCCCTGATGGTTTAATATAGACGGGACATGTTACCAGGTGAACAGTATAAGTGAGGAGAGTGTGTTCCCCTGATGGTATAATATAGACGGGACATGTTACCAGCTGAACAGTATAAGTGAGGAGAGGGCTTTCCCCTGATGGTTTAATATACACGGGACATGTTAGCAGGTGAACAGTATAAGTGAGGAGAGTGTTGTTCCCCTGATGGTTTAATATACACGGGACATGGTAGCAGGTGAACAGTATAAGTGAGGCGAATGTATTCCCCTGATGGTTTAATATACACGGGACATGTTACCAGGTGAACAGTATAAGTGAGGAGAATGTGTTCCCCTGATGGTTTAATATACACAGGACATGTTACCAGGGAAACAGTATAAGTGAGGAGAATGTGTTCCCCTGATGGTTTAATATACACGGGACATGTTACCAGGTGAACAGTATAAGTGAGGAGAATGTGTTCCCCTGATGGTTTAATATACACGGGACATGTTACCAGGTGAACAGTATAAGTGAGGAGAATGTGTTCCCCTGATGGTTTAATATACACGGGACATGTTACCAGGTGAACAGTATAAGTGAGGAGAATGTGTTCCCCTGATGGTTTAATACACATGGGACATGTTACCAGGTGAACAGTATAAGTGAGGAGAGTGTGTTCCCATGATGGTTTAACAGGCAGGGGACATGTTACCAGGTCAACAGTATAAGTGAGGAGAGTGTGTTCCCCTGATGGTTTAACATGCACGGGACATGTTACCAGGTGAACAGTATAAGTGAGGAGAGTGTGATCCAATGATTGTTTAATACTGACGGGACATGTTACCAGGTCAACAGTATAAGTGAGGAGAATGTGTTCCCCTGATGGTTTAATATACACGGGACATGTTACCAGGTGAACAGTATAAGTGAGGAGAATGTGTTCCCCTGATGGTTTAATAGACACAGGACATGTTAGCAGGTGAACAGAATAAGTGAGGAGAGTGCGTTCCCCTGATGGTTTAATATACACGGGACATGTTAGCAGGTGAACAGTATAAGTGAGGAGAATGTATTCCCCTGATGGTTTAATATACACGGGACATGTTAGCAGGTGAACAGTATAAGTGAGGAGACTGTGTTCCCCTGATGGTTTAATATACACAGGACATGTTACCAGGTGAACAGTATAAGTGAGGAGAATGTGCTCCCCTGATGGTTTATATACACGGGACATGTTACCAGGTGAAAAGTATAAGTTAGGAGAGTGTGTTCCCCTGATTGTTTAATACTCACGGGACAAGTTCCCAGGTCAACAGTATAAGTGAGGAGAGTGTGTTCCCCTGATGGTATAATATACACGGCACATGTTACCAGCTGAACAGTATAAGTGAGGAGAGGGCTTTCCCCTGATGGTTTAATATAGACGGGACATGTTACCAGGTGAACAGTATAAGTGAGGAGAGTGTGTTCCCCTGATGGTTTAATATACATGGGACATGTTACCAGGTGAACAGTATAAGTGAGGAAACTGTATTCCCCTCATGGTTCAATATACACGGGACATGTTAGCTGGTGAACAGTATAAGTGAGGAGAATGTATTCCCCTGATGGTTTAATATACACGGGACATGTTACCAGCTGAACAGTATAAGTGAGGAGAGGGCTTTCCCCTGATGGTTTAATATAGACGGGACATGTTACCAGGTGAACAGTATAAGTGAGGAGAGTGTGTTCCCCTGATGGTATAATATAGACGGGACATGTTACCAGCTGAACAGTATAAGTGAGGAGAGGGCTTTCCCCTGATGGTTTAATATACACGGGACATGTTAGCAGGTGAACAGTATAAGTGAGGAGAGTGTTGTTCCCCTGATGGTTTAATATACACGGGACATGGTAGCAGGTGAACAGTATAAGTGAGGCGAATGTATTCCCCTGATGGTTTAATATACACGGGACATGTTACCAGGTGAACAGTATAAGTGAGGAGAATGTGTTCCCCTGATGGTTTAATATACACAGGACATGTTACCAGGGAAACAGTATAAGTGAGGAGAATGTGTTCCCCTGATGGTTTAATATACACGGGACATGTTACCAGGTGAACAGTATAAGTGAGGAGAATGTGTTCCCCTGATGGTTTAATATACACGGGACATGTTACCAGGTGAACAGTATAAGTGAGGAGAATGTGTTCCCCTGATGGTTTAATATACACGGGACATGTTACCAGGTGAACAGTATAAGTGAGGAGAATGTGTTCCCCTGATGGTTTAATACACATGGGACATGTTACCAGGTGAACAGTATAAGTGAGGAGAGTGTGTTCCCATGATGGTTTAACAGGCAGGGGACATGTTACCAGGTCAACAGTATAAGTGAGGAGAGTGTGTTCCCCTGATGGTTTAACATGCACGGGACATGTTACCAGGTGAACAGTATAAGTGAGGAGAGTGTGATCCAATGATTGTTTAATACTGACGGGACATGTTACCAGGTCAACAGTATAAGTGAGGAGAATGTGTTCCCCTGATGGTTTAATATACACGGGACATGTTACCAGGTGAACAGTATAAGTGAGGAGAATGTGTTCCCCTGATGGTTTAATAGACACAGGACATGTTAGCAGGTGAACAGAATAAGTGAGGAGAGTGCGTTCCCCTGATGGTTTAATATACACGGGACATGTTAGCAGGTGAACAGTATAAGTGAGGAGAATGTATTCCCCTGATGGTTTAATATACACGGGACATGTTAGCAGGTGAACAGTATAAGTGAGGAGACTGTGTTCCCCTGATGGTTTAATATACACAGGACATGTTACCAGGTGAACAGTATAAGTGAGGAGAATGTGCTCCCCTGATGGTTTATATACACGGGACATGTTACCAGGTGAAAAGTATAAGTTAGGAGAGTGTGTTCCCCTGATTGTTTAATACTCACGGGACAAGTTCCCAGGTCAACAGTATAAGTGAGGAGAGTGTGTTCCCCTGATGGTTTAACAGGCAGGGGACATGTTACCAGGTGAAAAGTATAAGTGAAGAGAATGTATTCCCCTGTTGGTTTAATAGACACGGGACATGTTAGCAGGTGAACAGAATAAGTGAGGAGAGTGTGTTCCCCTGATGGTTTAATATACACAGGACATGTTAGCAGGTGAACAGTATAAGTGAGGAGAATGTATTCCCCTGATGGTTTAATATACACGGGACATGTTAGCAGGTGAACAGTATAAGTGAGGAGAATGTATTCCCCTGATGGTTTAATATACACGGGACATGTTACCAGGTGAACAGTATAAGTGAGGAGAGTGTGTTCCCCTGATGATTTAATATACACGGGACATGTTACCAGCTGAACAGTATAAGTGAGGAGAGGGCTTTCCCCTGATGGTTTAATATACAAGGGACATGTTACCAGGTGAACAGTATAAGTGAGGAGAGTGAGTTCCCCTGATGGTTAAAAATACACGGGACATGATACCAGGTGAACAGTATAAGTGAGGAGAGTGAGTTCCCCTGATGGTTTAATATTCACGGGACATGTTACCAGGTGAACAGTATAAGCGAGGAGAGTGTGTTCCCCTGATGGTATAATATACACGGCACATGTTACCAGCTGAACAGTATAAGTGAGGAGAGGGCTTTCCCCTGATGGTTTAATATAGACGGGACATGTTACCAGGTGAACAGTATAAGTGAGGAGAGTGTGTTCCCCTGATGGTTTAATATACATGGGACATGTTACCAGGTGAACAGTATAAGTGAGGAAACTGTATTCCCCTCATGGTTCAATATACACGGGACATGTTAGCTGGTGAACAGTATAAGTGAGGAGAATGTATTCCCCTGATGGTTTAATATACACGGGACATGTTACCAGCTGAACAGTATAAGTGAGGAGAGGGCTTTCCCCTGATGGTTTAATATAGACGGGACATGTTACCAGGTGAACAGTATAAGTGAGGAGAGTGTGTTCCCCTGATGGTATAATATAGACGGGACATGTTACCAGCTGAACAGTATAAGTGAGGAGAGGGCTTTCCCCTGATGGTTTAATATACACGGGACATGTTAGCAGGTGAACAGTATAAGTGAGGAGAGTGTTGTTCCCCTGATGGTTTAATATACACGGGACATGGTAGCATTTGAACAGTATAAGTGAGGCGAATGTATTCCCCTGATGGTTTAATATACACGGGACATGTTACCAGGTGAACAGTATAAGTGAGGAGAATGTGTTCCCCTGATGGTTTAATATACACAGGACATGTTACCAGGGAAACAGTATAAGTGAGGAGAATGTGTTCCCCTGATGGTTTAATATACACGGGACATGTTACCAGGTGAAAAGTATAAGTGAGGAGAGTGTGTTCCCCTGATGGTTTAATATACACGGGACTTATTACCAGGTGAACAGAATAAGTGAGGAGAGGGCTTTCCCCTGATGGTTTAATATACACGGGACATGTTAGCAGGTGAACAGTATAAGTGAGGAGAATGTGTTCCCCTCATGGTTTAATACACATTGGACATGTTACCAGGTGAACAGTATAAGTGAGGAGAGTGTGTTCCCATGATGGTTTAACAGGCAGGGGACATGTTACCAGGTCAACAGTATAAGTGAGGAGAGTGTGTTCCCCTGATGGTTTAACATGCACGGGACATGTTACCAGGTGAACAGTATAAGTGAGGAGAGTGTGTTCCCATGATGGTTTAATACACACGGGACATGTTACCAGGTGAACAGTATAAGTGAGGAGAGTGTGATCCAATGATTGTTTAATACTGACGGGACATGTTACCAGGTCAACAGTATAAGTGAGGAGAGTGTGTTCCCCTGATGGTTTAACAGGCAGGGGACATGTTACCAGGTGAACAGTATAAGTGAGGAGAATGTATTCCCCTGATGGTTTAATAGACACGGGACATGTTAGCAGGTGAACAGAATAAGTGAGGAGAGTGTATTCCCCTGATGGTTTAATATACACGGGACAAGTTAGCAGGTGAATAGTAGAAGTGAGGAGAATGTATTCCCCTGATGGTTTAATATACACGGGACATGTTACCAGGTGAACTGTATAAGTGAGGAGACTGTGTTCCCCTGATGGTTTAATATACACAGGACATGTTACCAGGTGAACAGTATAAGTGAGGAGAATGTGTTCCCCTGATGGTTTAATATACACGGGACATGTTACCAGGTGAAAAGTATAAGTTAGGAGAGTGTGTTCCCCTGATTGTTTAATATACACGGGACATGTTAGCAGGTGAACAGTATAAGTGAGGAGACTGTGTTCCCCTGATGGTTTAATATACACAGGACATGTTACCAGGTGAACAGTATAAGCGAGGAGAATGTGTTCCCCTGATGGTTTAATATACACGGCACATGTTACCAGCTGAACAGTATAAGTGAGGAGAAGGCTTTCCCCTGATGTTTTAATATACACGGGACATGTTACCAGGTGAACAGTATAAGTGAGGACAGTGTGTTCCCCTGATGGTATAATATAGACGGGACATGTTACCAGCTGAACAGTATAAGTGAGGAGAGGGCTTTCCCCTGATGGTTTAATATACATGGGACATGTTACCAGGTGAACAGTATAAGTGAGGAAACTGTATTCCCCTCATGGTTCAATATACACGGGACATGTTAGCTGGTGAACAGTATAAGTGAGGAGAATGTATTCCCCTGATGGTTTAATATACACGGGACATGTTACCAGCTGAACAGTATAAGTGAGGAAAGGGCTTTCCCCTGATGGTTTAATATACACGGGACATGTTACCAGGTGAACAGTATAAGTGAGGAGAGTGTGTTCCCCTGATGGTATAATATAGACGGGACATGTTACCAGCTGAACAGTATAAGTGAGGAGAGGGCTTTCCCCTGATGGTTTAATATACACGGGACATGTTAGCAGGTGAACAGTATAAGTGAGGAGAGTGTTGTTCCCCTGATGGTTTAATATACACGGGACATGGTAGCAGGTGAACAGTATAAGTGAGGCGAATGTATTCCCCTGATGGTTTAATATATACGGGACATGTTACCAGGTGAACAGTATAAGTGAGGAGCATGTGTTCCCCTGATGGTTTAATATACACAGGACATGTTACCAGGGAAACAGTATAAGTGAGGAGAATGTGTTCCCCTGATGGTTTAATATACACGGGACATGTTACCAGGTGAAAAGTATAAGTGAGGAGAGTGTGTTCCCCTGATGGTTTAATATACACGGGACTTATTACCAGGTGAACAGAATAAGTGAGGAGAGGGCTTTCCCCTGATGGTTTAATATACACGGGACATGTTAGCAGGTGAACAGTATAAGTGAGGAGAATGTGTTCCCCTCATGGTTTAATACACATGGGACATGTTACCAGGTGAACAGTATAAGGGAGGAGAGTGTGTTCCCATGATGGTTTAACAGGCAGGGGACATGTTACCAGGTCAATAGTATAAGTGAGGAGAGTGTGTTCCCCTGATGGTTTAACATGCACGGGACATGTTACCAGGTGAACAGTATAAGTGAGGAGAGTGTGTTCCCATGATGGTTTAATACACACGGGACATGTTACCAGGTGAACAGTATAAGTGAGGAGAGTGTGATCCAATGATTGTTTAATACTGACGGGACATGTTACCAGGTCAACAGTATAAGTGAGGAGAGTGTGTTCCCCTGATGGTTTAACAGGCAGGGGACATGTTACCAGGTGAACAGTATAAGTGAGGAGAATGTATTCCCCTGATGGTTTAATAGACACGGGACATGTTAGCAGGTGAACAGAATAAGTGAGGAGAGTGTGTTCCCCTGATGGTTTAATATACACGGGACATGTTAGCAGGTGAACAGTATAAGTGAGGAGAATGTATTCCCCTGATGGTTTAATATACACGGGACATGTTACCAGGTGAACAGTATAAGTGAGGAGACTGTGTTCCCCTGATGGTTTAATATACACAGGACATGTTACCAGGTGAACAGTATAAGTGAGGAGAATGTGTTCCCCTGATGGTTTAATATACACGGGACATGTTACCAGGTGAAAAGTATAAGTTAGGAGAGTGTGTTCCCCTGATTGTTTAATATACCCGGGACATGTTAGCAGGTGAACAGTATCAGTGAGGAGAATGTGTTACCCTGATGGTTTAATATACACGGGACAAGTTCCCAGGTGAACAGTATAAGTGAGGAGCGTGTGTTCCCCTAATGGTTTAACACGCACGGGACGTGTCACCAGGTGAAGAGTAGAAGTGAGGAGAGTGTGTTCCCCTGATGGTCTAATATACACGGGACATGTTACCAGGTGAAGAGTATAAGTGAAGAGAGTGTGTTCCCCTGATGGTTTAATACACACGGGACATGTTACCAGGTAAATAGTGTAAGTGAGGAGAGTGAGTTCCCCTGATGGTTTAATACAAACAGGACATGTTACCAGGTGAACACTATAAGTGAGGAGAATGTATTTCCCTGATGGTTTAATATACACGGGACATGTTACCAGGTGAACAGTATAAGTGAGGAGAGTGTGTTCCCCTGATGGATTAATATACACAGGACATGTTACCAGGTGAAGAGTATAAGTGAAGAGAGTGTGATCCCCTGATGGTTTAATATACGCAGGACATGTTACCAGGGAAACAGTATAAGTGAGGAGAATGTGTTCCCCTGATGGTTTAATATGCACGGGACATGTTACCAGGTGAAAAGGATAAGTGAGGAGAGTGTGTTCCCCTGATGGTTTAATATACACGGGACTTATTAACAGGTGAACAGAATAAGTGAGGAGAGGGCTTTCCCCTGATGGTTTAATATACACGAAACATGTTACCAGGTGAACAGTGTTAGTGAGGAGAGTGTGTTCCCCTGATGGTTTAATATACACGGGACATGTTACCAGATGAACAGTATAAGTGATGAGACTGTATTCACCTGATGCTTCAATATACACGGGACATGTTAGCAGTTGAACAGTATAATCGAGGAGAATGTGTTCCCCTCATGGTTTAATACACACGGGACATGTTACCAGGTGAACAGTATAATTGAGGAGAGTGTGTTCCCATGATGGTTTAACAGGCAGGGGACATGTTACCAGGTGAACAGTATAAGTGAGGAGAGTGTGATCCAATGATTGTTTAATACTGACGGGACGTGTCACCAGGTGAACAGTATAAGTGAGGAGAGTGTGTTATTCTAATGGTTGAATATACACGGGACATGTTACCAGGTGAACAGTATAAGTGAGGAGAATGTGTTCCCCTGATGGTCTAATATACACGGGACATGTTACCAGGTGAACATTATATGTGAAGAGAGGGTGTTCCCCTGATCGTTTAATATACATGGAACATGTTACCAGGTGAACAGTGTAAGTGAAGAGAGCCTGTTCCCCTGATTGCTTAATATACGTGGGACATGTTACCAGGTGAACGGTATAAGTGAGGAGAATGTGTTCCCCTGATTGTTTAATATACACGGGACATGTTAGCAGGTGAACACTATCAGTGAGGAGAATGTGTTCCCCTGATGGTTTAATATACACGGGACAAGTTACCAGTTGAACAGTATAAGTGAGGAGAGTGTGTTCCCCTGATGGTTTAACACGCACGGGACGTGTCACCAGGTGAAGAGTATAAGTGAGGAGAGTGTGTTCCCCTGATGGTTTAATATACATGGGACATGTTACCAGGTGAACAGTATAAGTGAGGAGAGTGTGTTCCCCTCATTGTTTAATATACACGGGACATGTTACCAGGTGAACAGTATAAGTGAGGAGAGTGTGTTCCCCTGATGGTATAATATGCACGGGACATGTTACCAGGTGAACAGTATAAGTGAGGAGAGTGTGTTCCCCTGATGGTATAATATACACGGGACATGTTACCAGGTGAACAGTATAAGTGATGAGAGTGCTTTCCCCTGATGTTTTAATATACAAGGGACATGTTACCAGGTGAACAGTATAAGTGAGGACAGTGTGTTCCCCTGATGGTATAATAAACATGGGACATGTTACCAGTTGAACAGTATAAGTGAGGAGAGGGCTTTCCCCTGATGGTTTAATATATACGGGACATGTTGCCAGGTGAACAGTATAAGTGAGGATACTGTATTCCCCTGATGGTTCAATATATACGGGACATGTTACCAGGTGAACAGTATAAGTGAGGAGAGTGTGTTCCCCTGATTGTTAAAAATACACGGGACATGTTACCAGGTGAACAGTATAAGTGAGGAGAATGTGTTCCCCTGATGGTTTAATATACACGGGACATGTTACCAGGTGAAATGTATAAGTTAGGAGAGTGTGTTCCCCTGATTGTTTAATATACACGGGACAAGTTACCAGGTGAACAGTATAAGTGAGGAGAGTGTGTTCCCCTGATAGTTTAACACGCACGGGACGTGTCACCAGGTGAAGAGTAGAAGTGAGGAGGGTGTGTTCCCCTGATGGTCTAATATACACGGGACATGTTACCAGGTGAACATTATATGTGAAGAGAGTGTGTTCCCCTGATCGTTTAATATACATGGAACATGTTACCAGGTGAACAGTGTAAGTGAAGAGAGCCTGTTCCCCTGATTGCTTAATATACGTGGGACATGTTACCAGGTGAACGGTATAAGTGAGGAGAATGTGTTCCCCTGATGGTTTAATATACACGGGACATGTTACCAGGTGAAAAGTATAAGTTAGGAGAGTGTGTTCCCCTGATTGTTTAATATACACGGGACATGTTAGCAGGTGAACAGTATAAGTGAGGAGAGTGTGTTCCCCTGATGGTTTAATATACACGGGACAAGTTACCAGTTGAACAGTATAAGTGAGGAGAGTGTGTTCCCCTGATGGTTTAATATACACGGGACAAGTTACCAGTTGAACAGTATAAGTGAGGAGAGTGTGTTCCCCTGATGGTTTAACACGCACGGGACGTGTCACCAGGTGAAGAGTATAAGTGAGGAGAGTGTGTTCCCCTCATTGTTTAATATACACGGGACATGTTACCAGGTGAACAGTATAAGTGAGGAGAGTTTGTTCCCCTGATGGTATAATATACACGGGACATGTTCCCAGGTGAACAGTATAAGTGAGGAAAGTGTGTTCCCCTGATGGTTTAATATACACGGGACATGTTAGCTGGTGAACAGTATAAGTGAGGAGAGTGTGTTCCCCAGATGATTTAATATACACGGGACATGTTACCAGGTGAACAGTATAAGTGAGGAGACTGTATTCCCCTGATGGTTTAATATACACGGGACATGTTCCCAGGTGAACAGTATAAGTGAGGAAAGTGTTTTCCCCTGATGGTTTAATATACACGGGACATGTTACCAGGTGAACAGTATAAGTGAGGAGAGTGTGTTCCCCTGATGGTTTAATATACACGGGACATGTTACCAGGTGAACAGTATAAGTGAGGAGAGTGTGTTCCCCTGATGGTATAATATACACGAGACATGTTACCAGGTGAACAGTATAAGTGAGGAGAGTGAGTTCCCCTGATTGTTTAATATACACGGGACATGTTACCAGGTGAACAGTAAAAGTGAGGAGAGTGCTTTCCCCTGATTGTTTAATACACACGGGACATGTTGCCAGGTGAAGAGTATAAGTGAAGAGAGTGTGTTCCCCTGATGGTTTACTATACACAGGACATGATACCAGGTGAACAGCATAAGTGAGGAGAGTGTGTTCCCCTGATGGTTAAATATACACGGGACATGTTACCAGGTGAACAGCAAAAGTGAGGAGAGTGTGTTCCCCTGATGGTATAATATACACGGGACATGTTACCAGGTGAACAGTATAAGTGAGGAGAGGGCTTACCCATGATGGTTTAATATGCACGGGACATGTTACCAGGTGAACAGTATAAGTGAGGAGAGTGTGTTCCCCTGATGGTATAATATGCACGGGACATGTTACCAGGTGAACAGTATAAGTGAGGAGAGTGTGTTCCCCTGATGGTATAATATACACGGGACATGTTACCAGGTGAACAGTATAAGTGATGAGAGTGCTTTCCCCTGATGTTTTAATATACAAGGGACATGTTACCAGGTGAACAGTATAAGTGAGGACAGTGTGTTCATCTGATGGTATAATAAACATGGGACATGTTACCAGTTGAACAGTATAAGTGTGGAGAGGGCTTTCCCCTGATGGTTTAATATATACGGGACATGTTACCAGGTGAACAGTATAAGTGAGGATACTGTATTCCCCTGATGGTTCAATATACACGGGACATGTTAGCTGGTGAACAGTATAAGTGAGGAGAGGGCTTTCCCCTGATGGTTTAATATATACGGGACATGTTAGCTGGTGAACAGTATAAGTGAGGAGAGGGCTTTCCCCTGATGGTTTAATATATACGGGACATGTTACCAGTTGAACAGTATCAGTGAGGAGAGGGCTTTCCCCTGATGGTTTAATATATACGGGACATGTTACCAGTTGAACAGTATAAGTGAGGAGAGGGCTTTCCCCTGATGGTTTAATATATACGGGACATGTTACCAGGTGAACAGTATAAGTGAGGATACTGTATTCCCCTGATGGTTCAATATATACGGGACATTTTACCAGGTGAACAGTATAAGTGAGGAGAGTGTGTTCCCCTGATTGTTAAAAATACACGGGACATGTTACCAGGTGAACAGTATAAGTGAGGAGAGTGTGTTCCCCAGATGGTTTAATATACACGGGACATGTTACCAGGTGAACAGTATAAGTGAGGAGAGTGTGTTCCCCTGATGGTATAATATACACGGGACTTATTACCAGGTGAACAGAGTAAGTGAGGAGAGGGCTTTCCCCTGATGGTTTAATATACACGGGACTTATTACCAGGTGAACAGAGTAAGTGAGGAGAGGGCTTTCCCCTGATGGTTTAATATACACGGGACATGTTACCAGGTGAACAGTATAACTGAGGAGAGTGTGTTCCCCTGATGGTTTAATATACATGGGACATGTTACCAGGTGAACAGTATAAGTGAGGAGAGTGTGTTCCCCTGATGGTTTAACATGCACGGGACATGTTACCAGGTCAACAGTATAAGTGAGGAGAGTGTGTTCCCCTGATGGTTTAATATACATGGGACATGTTACCAGGTGAACAGTAAAAGTGAGGAGAGTGTGTTCCCCTGATGGTTTAACATGCACGGGACATGTTACCAGTTCAACAGTATAAGTGAGGAGAGTGTGATCCCCTGATGGTTTAATACAAACAGGACATGTCAACAGGTGAACAGTATATGTGAGGAGAGTCTGTTCCCCTGATGGTTCACTATACACAGGACATGATACCAGGTGAACAGTATAAGTGAGGAGAGTGTGTTCCGCTGATGTTTTAATATACACGGGACATGTTACCAGGTGAACAGTATAAGTGAGGAGAGTGCTTTCCCCTGATGGTTTAATAAACACGGGACATGTTACCAGGTGAACAGCAAAAGTGAGGAGAGTGTGTTCCCCTGATGGTATAATATACACGGGACATGTTACCAGGTGAACAGTATAAGTGAGGAGAGGGCTTACCCATGATGTTTTAATATGCACGGGACATGTTACCAGGTGAACAGTATAAGTGAGGAGAGGGCTTACCCATGATGTTTTAATATTCACGGGACTTGTTACCAGGTGAACAGTATAAGTGAGGAGAGTGAGTTCCCCTGATGGTTTAATATGCACGGGACATGTTACCAGGAGAACAGTATAAGTGATGAGAGTGCTTTCCCCTGATGTTTTAATATACACGGGACATGTTACCAGGTGAACAGTATAAGTGAGGACAGTGTGTTCCCCTGATGGTATAATAAACATGGGACATGTTACCAGCAGAACAGTATAAGTGAGGAGAGTGTATTCCCCTGATGTTTTAAAAAACAAGGGACATGTTACCAGGTGAACAGTATAAGTGAGGGTAATGTGTTCCCCTGATGGTTTAATATATACGGGACATGTTACCAGGTGAACACTATAAGTGAGGATACTGTATTCCCCTGATGGTTCAATATACACGGGACATGTTAGCTGGTGAACAGTATAAGTGAGGAGAGGGCTTTCCCCTGATGGTTTAATATACACGGGACATGTTCCCAGCTGAACAGCATAAGTGAGGAGAGGGCTTTCCCCTGATGGTTTAATATACACGGGACATGTTACCAGGTGAACAGTATAAGTGAGGAGAGTGTGTTCCTCTGATGGTATAATCTCCACGGGACATGTTACCAGCTGAACAGTGTAAGTGAGGAGAGGGCTTTCCCCTGATGGTTTAATATACACGGGACATTTTAGCAGGTGAACAGTATAAGTGAGGAGAGTGTGTTCCCCTGATGTTATAATCTCCACGGGTCATGTTACCAGCTGAACAGTGTAAGTGAGGAGAGGGCTTTCCCCTGATGGTTTAATATACACGGGACATTTTAGCAGGTGAACAGTATAAGTGAGGAGAGTGTGTTCCCCTGATGACTTAATATACAAGGGACATGTTAGCAGGTGAACAGTATAAGTGAGGAGAATGTGTTCCCCTGATGGTTTAATATACACGGGACATGTTACCAGGTGAACAGTATAAGTGAGGAGACTGTTTTCCCCTGATGGTTTAATATACACAAGACATGTTACCAGGTGAAGAGTAGAAGTGAGGAGAGTGTGTTCCCCTGATGGTCTAATATACATGGGACATGTTACCAGGTGAACAGTATAAGAGAAGAGAGCCTGTTCCCCTGATTGCTTAATATACACGGGACATGTTAGCAGGTGAACAGTATCAGTGAGGAGAATGTGTTCCCCTGATGGTTTAATATACACGGGACATGTTACCAGGTGAACAGTATAAGTGAGGAGAGTGTGTTCCCCTGATGGTTTAACACGCACGGGACGTGTCACCAGGTGAAGAGTATAAGTGAGGAGAGTGTGTTCCCCTGATGGTTTAATATACATGGGACATGTTACCAGGTGAACAGTATAAGAGTAGAGAGCCTGTTCCCCTGATTGCTTAATATACGTGGGACATGTTACAAGGTGACGAGTATAAGTGAGGAGAGTGTGTTCCCCTCATTGTTTAATATACACGGGACATGTTACCAGGTGAACAGTATCAGTGAGGAGAGTGTGTTCCCCTGATGGTTTAATATACACGTTACATGTTACCAGGTGAACAGTATAAGTGAGAAGAGTGTGTTCCCCTGATGGTTTAATATACACGTTACATGTTACCAGGTGAACAGTATAAGTGAGGAGAATGTGTTCCCCTGATGGTTTAATATACACGGGACATGTTACCAGGTGAACAGTATCAGTGAGGAGAGTGTGTTCCCCTGATGGTTTAATATACACGTTACATGTTACCAGGTGAACAGTATAAGTGAGAAGAGTGTGTTCCCCTGATGGTTTAATATACACGGGACATGTAACCAGGTGAACAGTATAAGTGATGAGACTGTATTCCCCTGATGGTTCAATATACACGGGACATGTTAGCTGGTGAACAGTATAAGTGAGGAGAATGTATTCCCCTGATGGTGTAATATACACGGGACTTATTACCAGGTGAACAGAATAAGTGAGGAGAGGGCTTTCCCCTGATGGTTTAATATACACGGGACATGTTACCAGGTGAACAGTATAAGTGAGGAGAATGTGCTCCCCTGATGGTTTAATATACATGGGACATGTTACCAGGTGAACAGTATATGTGAGGAGAGTGTGTTCCCCTGATGGTTTAACATGCATGGGACATGTTTCCAGGTCAACAGTATCAGTGAGAAGAGTGTGTTCCCCTGATGGTTTGATACAAACAGGACATGTCAACAGGTGAACAGTGTAAGTGAGGAGAGTCTGTTCCCCTGATGGTTTACTATACACAGGACATGATACCAGGTGAACAGTATAAGTGAGGAGAGTGTGTTCCCCTGATTGTTTAATATACCCGGGACATGTCATCAGGTGAACAGTATAAGTGAGGAGAGTGTGTTCCCCTGATGGTTTAATATACACAGGACATGATACCAGGTGAACAGCATAAGTGAGGAGAGAGTGTTCCCCTGATGGTTTAATATACACGGGACATGTTACCAGGTGAACAGTATAAGTGAGGAGAGTGCTTTCCCCTGATGGTTTAATAAACACGGGACATGTTACCAGGTGAACAGCAAAAGTGAGGAGAGTGTGTTCCCCTGATGGTTTAATATATATGGGACATGTTACCAGGTGAACAGTATAAGTGAGGATACTGTATTCCCCTGATGGTTCAATATACACGGGACATGTTAGCTGGTGAACAGTATAAGTGAGGAGAGTGTGTTCCCCAGATGGTTTAATATACACGGGACATGTTACCAGGTGAACAGTATAAGTGAGGAGAGTGTATTCCCCAGATGGTTTAATATACACGGGACATGTTACCAGGTGAACAGTATAAGTGAGGAGAGTTTGTTCCCCTGATGGTATAATATACACGGGACATGTTCCCAGGTGAACAGTATAAGTGAGGAAAGTGTGTTCCCCTGATGGTTTAATATACACGGGACATGTTACCAGGTGAACAGTATAAGTGAGGAGAGTTTGTTCCCCTGATGGTATAATATACACGGGACATGTTCCCAGGTGAACAGTATAAGTGAGGAAAGTGTGTTCCCCTGATGGTTTAATATACACGGGACATGTTCCCAGCTGAACAGCATAAGTGAGGAGCGGGCTTTCCCCTGATGGTTTAATTTACACGGGACATGTTACCAGGTGAACAGTATAAGTGAGGAGAGTGAGTTCCCCTGATGGTTTAATATACACGGGACATGTTACCAAGTGAACAGTATAAGTGAGGAGAGTGCTTTCCCCTGATTGTTTAATACACACGGGACATGTTACCAGGTGAAGAGTATAAGTGAAGAGAGTGTGTTCCCCTCATGGTTTAATATACACGGGACATGTTACCAGGTGAACAGTATAAGTGAGGAGAGTGTGTTCCCCTGATGGTTAAATATACACGGGACATGTTACCAGGTGAACAGTATAAGTGAGGAGAGTGCTTTCCCCTGATGGTTTAATAAACACGGGACATGTTACCAGGTGAACAGCAAAAGTGAGGAGAGTGTGTTCCCCTGATGGTATAATATACACGGGACATGTTACCAGGTGAACAGTATAAGTGAGGAGAGGGCTTACCCATGATGGTTTAATATGCACGGGACATGTTACCAGGTGAACAGTATAAGTGAGGAGAGTGTGTTCCCCTGATGGTATAATATGCACGGGACATGTTACCAGGTGAACAGGATAAGTGAGGAGAGTGTGTTCCCCTGATGGTATAATATACACGGGACATGTTACCAGGTGAACAGTATAAGTGATGAGAGTGCTTTCCCCTGATGTTTTAATATACACGGGACATGTTACCAGGTGAACAGTATAAGTGAGGACAGTGTGTTCCCCTGATGGTATAATAAACATGGGACATGTTACCAGTTGAACAGTATAAGTGAGGAGAGGGCTTTCCCCTGATGGTTTAATATATATGGGACATGTTACCAGGTGAACAGTATAAGTGAGGATACTGTATTCCCCTGATGGTTCAATATACACGGGACATGTTAGCTGGTGAACAGTGTAAGTGAGGAGAGGGCTTTCCCCTGATGGTTTAATATATACGGGACATGTTACCAGTTGAACAGTATCAGTGAGGAGAGGGCTTTCCCCTGATGGTTTAATATATACGGGACATGTTACCAGTTGAACAGTATAAGTGAGGAGAGGGCTTTCCCCTGATGGTTTAATATATACGGGACATGTTACCAGGTGAACAGTATAAGTGAGGATACTGTATTCCCCTGATGGTTCAATATATACGGGACATGTTACCAGGTGAACAGTATAAGTGAGGAGAGTGTGTTCCCCTGATTGTTAAAAATACACGGGACATGTTACCAGGTGAACAGTATAAGTGAGGAGAGTGTGTTCCCCAGATGGTTTAATATACACGGGACATGTTACCAGGTGAACAGTATAAGTGAGGAGAGTGTGTTCCCCTGATGGTATAATATACACGGGACTTATTACCAGGTGAACAGAGTAAGTGAGGAGAGGGCTTTCCCCTGATGGTTTAATATACACGGGACTTATTACCAGGTGAACAGAGTAAGTGAGGAGAGGGCTTTCCCCTGATGGTTTAATATACACGGGACATGTTACCAGGTGAACAGTATAAGTGAGGAGAGTGTGTTCCCCTGATGGTTTAATATACATGGGACATGTTACCAGGTGAACAGTATAAGTGAGGAGAGTGTGTTCCCCTGATGGTTTAACATGCACGGGACATGTTACCAGGTCAACAGTATAAGTGAGGAGAGTGTGTTCCCCTGATGGTTTAATATACATGGGACATGTTACCAGGTGAACAGTAAAAGTGAGGAGAGTGTGTTCCCCTGATGGTTTAACATGCACGGGACATGTTACCAGGTCAACAGTATAAGTGAGGAGAGTGTGATCCCCTGATGGTTTAATACAAACAGGACATGTTACCAGGTGAACAGTATAAGTGTGGAGAGTCTGTTCCCCTGATTGTTTAATATAACCGGGACATGCCATCAGGTGAACAGTCTAAGTGAGGTGAGTGTGTTCTCCTGATGGTTTAATATACACAGGACATGATACCAGGTGAACAGCAAAAGTGAGGAGAGTGTGTTCCGCTGATGGTTTAATATACACGGGACATGTTACCAGGTGAACAGTATAAGTGAGGAGAGTGCTTTCCCCTGATGGTTTAATAAACACGGGACATGTTACCAGGTGAACAGCAAAAGTGAGGAGAGTGTGTTCCCCTGATGGTATAATATACACGGGACTTATTACCAGGTGAACAGAATAAGTGAGGAGAGGGCTTTCCCCTGATGGTTTAATATACACGGGACATGTTACCAGGTGAACAGTATAAGTGAGGAGAATGTGCTCCCCTGATGGTTTAATATACATGGGACATGTTACCAGGTGAACAGTATATGTGAGGAGAGTGTGTTCCCCTGATGGTTTAACATGCATGGGACATGTTTCCAGGTCAACAGTATCAGTGAGAAGAGTGTGTTCCCCTGATGGTTTGATACAAACAGGACATGTCAACAGGTGAACAGTATAAGTGAGGAGAGTCTGTTCCCCTGATGGTTTACTATACACAGGACATGATACCAGGTGAACAGTATAAGTGAGGAGAGTGTGTTCCCCTGATTGTTTAATATACCCGGGACATGTCATCAGGTTAACAGTATAAGTGAGGAGAGTGTGTTCCCCTGATGGTTTAATATACACAGGACATGATACCAGGTGAACAGCATAAGTGAGGAGAGAGTGTTCCCCTGATGGTTTAATATACACGGGACATGTTACCAGGTGAACAGTATAAGTGAGGAGAGTGCTTTCCCCTGATGGTTTAATAAACACGGGACATGTTACCAGGTGAACAGCAAAAGTGAGGAGAGTGTGTTCCCCTGATGGTTTAATATATATGGGACATGTTACCAGGTGAACAGTATAAGTGAGGATACTGTATTCCCCTGATGGTTCAATATACACGGGACATGTTAGCTGGTGAACAGTATAAGTGAGGAGAGTGTGTTCCCCAGATGGTTTAATATACACGGGACATGTTACCAGGTGAACAGTATAAGTGAGGAGAGTTTGTTCCCCTGATGGTATAATATACACGGGACATGTTCCCAGGTGAACAGTATAAGTGAGGAAAGTGTGTTCCCCTGATGGTTTAATATACACGGGACATGTTACCAGGTGAACAGTATAAGTGAGGAGAGTTTGTTCCCCTGATGGTATAATATACACGGGACATGTTCCCAGCTGAACAGCATAAGTGAGGAGCGGGCTTTCCCCTGATGGTTTAATTTACACGGGACATGTTACCAGGTGAACAGTATAAGTGAGGAGAGTGAGTTCCCCTGATGGTTTAATATACACGGGACATGTTACCAGGTGAACAGTATAAGTGAGGAGAGTGCTTTCCCCTGATTGTTTAATACACACGGGACATGTTGCCAGGTGAAGAGTATAAGTGAAGAGAGTGTGTTCCCCTCATGGTTTAATATACACGGGACATGTTACCAGGTGAACAGTATAATTGAGGAGAGTGTGTTCCCCTGATGGTTTACTATACACAGGACATGATACCAGGTGAACAGCATAAGTGAGGAGAGTGTGTTCCCCTGATGGTTAAATATACACGGGACATGTTACCAGTTGAACAGTATAAGTGAGGAGAGTGCTTTCCCCTGATGGTTTAATAAACACGGGACATGTTACCAGGTGAACAGCAAAAGTGAGGAGAGTGTGTTCCCCTGATGGTATAATATACACGGGACATGTTACCAGGTGAACAGTATAAGTGAGGAGAGGGCTGACCCATGATGGTTTAATATGCACGGGACATGTTACCAGGTGAACAGTATAAGTGAGGAGAGTGTGTTCCCCTGATGGTATAATATACACGGGACATGTTACCAGGTGAACAGTATAAGTGATGAGAGTGCTTTCCGCTGATGTTTTAATATACACGGGACATGTTACCAGGTGAACAGTATAAGTGAGGACAGTGTGTTCCCCTGATGGTATAATAAACATGGGACATGTTACCAGTTGAACAGTATAAGTGAGGAGAGGGCTTTCCCCTGATGGTTTAATATATATGGGACATGTTACCAGGTGAACAGTATAAGTGAGGATACTGTATTCCCCTGATGGTTCAATATACACGGGACATGTTAGCTGGTGAACAGTGTAAGTGAGGAGAGGGCTTTCCCCTGATGGTTTAATATATACGGGACATGTTACCAGTTGAACAGTATCAGTGAGGAGAGGGCTTTCCCCTGATGGTTTAATATATACGGGACATGTTACCAGTTGAACAGTATAAGTGAGGAGAGGGCTTTCCCCTGATGGTTTAATATATACGGGACATGTTACCAGGTGAACAGTATAAGTGAGGATACTGTATTCCCCTGATGGTTCAATATATACGGGACATGTTACCAGGTGAACAGTATAAGTGAGGAGAGTGTGTTCCCCTGATTGTTAAAAATACACGGGACATGTTACCAGGTGAACAGTATAAGTGAGGAGAGTGTGTTCCCCAGATGGTTTAATATACACGGGACATGTTACCAGGTGAACAGTATAAGTGAGGAGAGTGTGTTCCCCTGATGGTATAATATACACGGGACTTATTACCAGGTGAACAGAGTAAGTGAGGAGAGGGCTTTCCCCTGATGGTTTAATATACACGGGACTTATTACCAGGTGAACAGAGTAAGTGAGGAGAGGGCTTTCCCCTGATGGTTTAATATACACGGGACATGTTACCAGGTGAACAGTATAAGTGAGGAGAGTGTGTTCCCCTGATGGTTTAATATACACGGGACATGTTACCAGGTGAACAGTATAAGTGAGGAGAGTGTGTTCCCCTGATGGTTTAACATGCACGGGACATGTTACCAGGTCAACAGTATAAGTGAGGAGAGTGTGTTCCCCTGATGGTTTAATATACATGGGACATGTTACCAGGTGAACAGTAAAAGTGAGGAGAGTGTGTTCCCCTGATGGTTTAACATGCACGGGACATGTTACCAGGTCAACAGTATAAGTGAGGAGAGTGTGCTCCCCTGATGGTTTAATACAAACAGGACATGTTACCAGGTGAACAGTATAAGTGTGGAGAGTCTGTTCCCCTGATTGTTTAATATAACCGGGACATGCCATCAGGTGAACAGTGTAAGTGAGGAGAGTGTGTTCTCCTGATGGTTTAATATACACAGGACATGATACCAGGTGAACAGCAAAAGTGAGGAGAGTGTGTTCCGCTGATGGTTTAATATACACGGGACATGTTACCAGGTGAACAGTATAAGTGAGGAGAGTGCTTTCCCCTGATGGTTTAATAAACACGGGACATGTTACCAGGTGAACAGCAAAAGTGAGGAGAGTGTGTTCCCCTGATGGTATAATATACACGGGACATGTTACCAGGTGAACATTATAAGTGAGGAGAGGGCTTCCCCATGATGTTTTAATATGCACGGGACATGTTACCAGGTGAACAGTATAAGTGAGGAGAGGGCTTACCCATGATGTTTTAATATTCACGGGACTTGTTACCAGGTGAACAGTATAAGTGAGGAGAGTGAGTTCCCCTGATGGTTTAATATACACGGGACATGTTACCAGGAGAACAGTATAAGTGATGAGAGTGCTTTCCCCTGATGTTTTAATATACACGGGACATGTTACCAGGTGAACAGTATAAGTGAGGACAGTGTGTTCCCCTGATGGTATAATAAACATGGGACATGTTACCAGCAGAACAGAAAAAGTGAGGAGAGTGTATTCCCCTGATGTTTTAAAAAACAAGGGACATGTTACCAGGTGAACAATATAAGTGAGGGTAATGTGTTCCCCTGATGGTTTAATATATGCGGGACATGTTACCAGGTGAACACTATAAGTGAGGATACTGTATTCCCCTGATGGTTCAATATACACGGGACAAGTTAGCTGGTGAACAGTATAAGTGAGGAGAGGGCTTTCCCCTGATGGTTTAATATACACGGGACATGTTCCCAGCTGAACAGCATAAGTGAGGAGAGGGCTTTCCCCTGATGGTTTAATATACACGGGACATGTTACCAGGTGAACAGTATAAGTGAGGAGAGTGTGTTCCCCTGATGGTATAATCTCCACGGGACATGTTACCAGCTGAACAGTGTAAGTGAGGAGAGGGCTTTCCCCTGATGGTTTAATATACACGGGACATTTTAGCAGGTGAACAGTATAAG
This sequence comes from Heterodontus francisci, assembly GCF_036365525.1. Classification (NCBI taxonomy): domain Eukaryota; kingdom Metazoa; phylum Chordata; class Chondrichthyes; order Heterodontiformes; family Heterodontidae; genus Heterodontus; species Heterodontus francisci. The sequence goes on along the minus strand of NW_027140382.1, from coordinate 2,475,096 downwards.
TGAGGAGAGTGTGTTCCCCTGATGATTAATATACACGGGACATGTTAGCAGGTGAACAGTATAAGTGAGGAGAATGTGTTCCCCTGATGGTTTAATATACACGGGACATGTTACCAGGTGAACAGTATAAGTGAGGGGACTGTTTTCCCCTGATGGTTTAATATATACAAGACATGTTACCAGGTGAAGAATTGAAGTGAGGAGAGTGTGTTCCCCTGATGGTCTAATATACATGGGACATGTTACCAGGTGAACAGTATCAGAGAAGAGAGCCTGTTCCCCTGATTGCTTAATATACGTGGGACATGTTACAAGGTGACGAGTATAAGTGAGGAGAGTGTGTTCCCCTCATTGTTTAATATACACGGGACATGTTAGCAGGTGAACAGTATCAGTGAGGAGAATGTGTTCCCCTGATGGTTTAATATACACGGGACATGTTGCCAGGTGAACAGTATAAGTGAGGAGAGTGTGTTCCCCTGATTGTTAAAAATACACGGGACATGTTACCAGGTGAACAGTATAAGTGAGAAGAGTGTGTTCCCCTGATGGTTTAATATACACTGGACTTATTACCAGGTGAACAGAATAAGTGAGGAGAGGGCTTACCCATGATGGTTTAATATGCACGGGACATGTTACCAGGTGAACAGTATAAGTGAGGAGAGTGTGTTCCCCTGATGGTATAATATGCACGGGACATGTTGCCAGGTGAACAGTATAAGTGAGGAGAGTGTGTTCCCCTGATGGTATAATATACACGGGACATGTTACCAGGTGAGCAGTATAAGTGATGAGAGTGCTTTCCCCTGATGTTTTAATATACACGGGACATGTTACCAGGTGAACAGTATAAGTGAGGACAGTGTGTTCCCCTGATGGTATAATACACACGGGACATGTTACCAGTTGAACAGTATAAGTGAGGAGAGGGCTTTCCCCTGATGGTTTAATATATATGGGACATGTTACCAGGTGAACAGTATAAGTGAGGAGAGTGTGTTCCCCTGATGGTATAATATACACGAGACATGTTACCAGGTGAACAGTATAAGTGAGGAGAGTGTGTTCCCCTGATGGTATAATATACACGGGACATGTTACCAGGTGAGCAGTATAAGTGAGGACAGTGTGTTCCCCTGATGGTATAATAAACATGGGACATGTTACCAGTTGAACAGTATAAGTGAGGAGAGTGTGTTCCCCTGATTGTTTAATACACACAGGACATGTTACCAGGTGAACAGTATAAGTGAGGAGAGGGCTTTCCCCTGATGGTTTAATATATACGGGACATGTTACCAGGTGAACAGTATAAGTGAGGATTCTGTATTCCCCTCATGGTTCAATATACACGGGACATGTTACCAGGTGAACAGTATAAGTGAGGAGAGTGTGTTCCCCTGATGGTTCAATATACACGAGACATGTTACCAGGTGAACAGGATAAGTGATGAGAGTGCTTTCCCCTGATGTTTTAATATACACGGGACATGTTACCAGGTGAACAGTATAAGTGAGGAGAGTGTGTTCCCCTGATGGTTTAATATACACGGGACATGTTACCAGGTGAACAGTATAAGTGATGAGACTGTATTCCCCTGATGGTTCAATATACACGGGACATGTTACCAGGTGAACGGTATAAGTGAGGAGAGGGCTTTCCCCTGATGGTTTAATATACACGGGACATGTTACCAGGTGAACAGTATAAGTGAGGAGAGTGTGTTCCTTTGATGGTTTAATATACACGGGACATGTTACCAGGTGAACAGTATAAGTGATGAGACTGTATTCCCCTGATGGTTTAATATACACGGGACATGTTACCAGGTGAACAGTATAAGTGAGGAGAGTGTGTTCCCCTGATGGTTTAACATGCACGGGACATGTTACCAGGTCAACAGTATAAGTGAGAAGAGTGTGTTCCCTGATGGTTTAATACACCCGGGACATGTCACCAGCAGAACAGTATAAGTGAGGAGAGTGTGATCCCTGATGGTTTAATATACACGGGACATGTTACCAGGTGAACAGTATAAGTGAGGAGAGTGTGTTCCCCTGATTGTTTAATACACACGGGACATGTTACCACGTAAACAGTGTAAGTGAGGAGAGCGAGTTCCCCTGATGGTTTAAACAAACAGGACATGTCAACAGGTGAACAGTTTAAGTGTGGAGAGTGTGTTCCCCTGATGGTTTAATATACACAGGACATGATACCAGGTGAACAGTATAAGTGAGGAGAGTGAGTTCCCCTGATGGTTTAAACAAACAGGACATGTCATCAGGTGAACAGTATAAGCGAGGAGAGTGTGTTGCCCTGATGGTTTAATATACACGGGACATGTTACCAGACGAACAGTATAAGTGAGGAGAGGGCTTACCCATGATGGTTTAATATACACGGGACATGATACCAGGTGAACAGTATAAGTGAGGAGAGTGAGTTCCCCTGATGGTTTAAACAAACAGGACATGTCACCAGGTGAAAAGTATAAGTGAGGAGAGTGTGTTCCCCTGACGGTATAATATACATGGGACATGTTAACAGTTGAACAGTATAAGTGAGGAGAATGTGTTCCCTTGATGGTTTAATATACACGGAACATGTCACCAGGTGAACAGTATAAGTGAGGAGAGTGTGTTCCCCTGATGGTTTAACAGGCAGTGGACATGTTACCAGGTGAACAGTAGAAGTGAGGAAAGTGTGTTCCCCTGATGGTTTAATACACACGGGACATGTTGCCAGGTGAAGAGAATAAGTGAAGAGAGTGTGTTCCCCTGATGGTTTAATACAAACAGAACATGTTACCAGGCAAACAGTGTAAGTGAGGAGAGTGAGTTCCCCTGATGGTTTAATACAAACAGGACATGTTACCAGTTGAACAGTATAAGTGAGGAGAGTCTGTTCCCCTGATGGTTTAATATACACGGGACATGTTACCAGGTGAACAGTATAAATGAGGAGAGAGCTTTCCCCTGATGGTTTAATATATACGGGACATGTTACCAGGTGAACAGTATAAGTGAGGAGAGTGTGTTCCCCTGATGGTATAATATACACGGGACATGTTACCAGGTGAACAGTATAAATGAGGAGAGAGCTTTCCCCTGATGGTTTAATATATACGGGACATGTTACCAGGTGAACAGTATAAGTGAGGAGAGTGTGTTCCCCTGATGGTTTAATATACACAGGACATATTACCAGGTGAACAGTATAAGTGAGGAGAGTCTGTTCCCCTGATGGTTTAATATACACGGGACATGTTACCAGGTGAACAGTATAAATGAGGAGAGAGCTTTCCCCTGATGGTTTAATATATACGGGACATGTTACCAGGTGAACAGTATAAGTGAGGAGAGTGTGTTCCCCTGATGGTATAATATACACGGGACATGTTACCAGGTGAACAGTATAAGTGAGGAGAGGGCTGACCCATGATGGTTTAATATACACGGGACATGTCACCAGGTGAACAGTATAAGTGATGAGAGTGCTTTCCCCTGATGTTTTAATATACACGGGACATGTTACCAGGTGAACAGTATAAGTGAGGAGAGGGCTTTCCCCTGATGTTTTATAAAACAAGGGACATGTTACCAGGTGAACAGTATAAGTGAGGAGAATGTGTTCCCCTGATGGTTTAATATACACGGGACATGTTACCAGGTGAAAAGTATAAGTCAGGAGAGTGTGTTCCCCTGATTGTTTAATACTCACGGGACATGTTACCAGGTGAGCAGTATAAGTGAGGAGAGTGTGTTCCCCTGATGGTTTAACACGCACGGGACGTTTCACCAGGTGAAGAGTAGAAGTGAGGAGAGTGTGTTCCCCTGATGGTCTAATATACACGGGACATGTTACCAGGTGAACAGTATATGTGAAGAGAGTGTGTTCCCCTGATGGTTTAATATACACGGGACATGTTACCAGGTGAACAGTATAAGAGAGGAGAATGTGTTCCCCTGATTGTTTAATATACACGGGACAGGTTAGCAGGTGAACAGTGTAAGTGAGGAGAGTGTGTTCCCCTGATGGTCTAATATACACGGGACATGTTACCAGGTGAACAGTATAAGAGAGGAGAATGTGTTCCCCTGATTGTTTAATACACACGGGACATGTTGCCAGGTGAAGAGTATAAGTGAGGAGAGTGTGTTCCCCTCATTGTTTAATATACACAGGACATGTTAGCAGGTGAACATTATGTGAGGAGAATGTGTTCCCCTGATGGTTTAATATACACGGGACATGTTACCAGGTGAACAGTAGAAGTGAAGAGAGTGTGTTCCCATGATTGTTTAATATACACGGGACATGTTAGCAGGTGAGCATTATAAGTGAGGAGAGTGTATTCCCCTGATGGTTTATTACACACGGGACATGTTACCAGGTGAACAGTATAAGTGAGGACAGTGTGTTCCCCTGATGGTTTAATATACACGGGACATGTTACCAGGTGAACAGTATAAGTGAGGAGAGTGTGTTCCCCTGATGGTTTAATATACACGGGACATGTTACCAGGTGAACAGTAGAAGTGTAGAGAGTGTGTTCCCCTGATTGTTTAATACACACGGGACATGTTGCCAGGTGAAGAGTATAAGTGAAGAGAGTCTGTTCCCCTGATGGTTTAATACACACGGGACATGTTACCAGGTAAACAGTGTAAGTGAGGAGAGTGAGTTCCCCTGATGGTATAAACAAACAGGACATGTCAACAGGTGAACAGTATAAGTGTGGAGAGTGTGTTCCCCTGATGGTTGATTATGCACAGGACATGATACCAGGTGAACAGTATAAGTGAGGAGAGTGAGTTCCCCTGATGGTTTAAACAAACAGGACATGTCATCAGGTGAACAGTATAAGTGAGGAGAGTGTGTTGCCCTGATGGTTTAATATACACGGGACATGTTACCAGGTGAACAGTATAAGTGAGGAGAGTGTGTTCCCCTGACGGTTCAATATGCACGGGACATGGCACCAGGTGAACAGTATAAGTGAGGAGAGGGCTTACCCATGATGGTTTAATATCCACGGGACATGTTACCAGGTGAACAGTATAAGTGAGGAGAGTGTGTTCCCCTCATGGTTCAATATACACGGGACATGTTACCAGGTGAACAGTATAAGTGAGGAGAATGTGTTCCCCTGATGGTTTAATATACACGGAACATGTTACCAGGTGAATAGTATAAGTGAGGAGAGTGTGATTCAATGATTGTTTAAAACTGACGGGACGTGTCACCAGGTGATCAGTATAAGTGAAGAGAGTGTGTTCCCATGATGGTTTAATATACACGCGACATGTTACCAGGTGAACAGTATAAGTGAGGAGAATGTGTTCCCCTGATGGTGTAATACACACGGGACATGTTACCAGGCGAAGAGTATAAGTGAGGAGAGAGCTTTCCCATGATGGTTTAATATACACGGGACATGTTACCAGGTGAACAGTATAAGTGAGGAGAGTGTGTTCCCCTGATTGATTAATACACATGGGACATGTTACCAGGCGAAGAGTATAAGTGAGGAGAGAGCTTTCCCATGATGGTTTAATATACACGGGACATGTTACCAGGTGAACAGTATAAGTGAGGAGAGTGTGTTCCCCTGATGGTATAATATACACGGGACATTTAACCAGGTGAACAGTATAAGTGAGGAGAGTGTGTTCCCCTGATGGTTTAATATACACAGGACATGATACCAGGTGAACAGTATAAGTGAGGAGAGTGTGTTCCCCTGATTGTTTAATACTCACGGGACATGTTACCAGGTGAAATCTATAAGTGAGGAGAGTGAGTTCCCATGATGGTTTAACTTACACGGGACATGTTACCAGGTGAACAGCATAAGTGATGAGCGTGCTTTCCCCTGATGTTTTAATATACACGGGACATGTTACCAGGTGAACAGTAGAAGTGAGGAGAGTTTGTTGCCCTGATTGTTTAATACTGATGGGACATGTTACCAGGTGAACAGTATAAGTGAGGAGAGTGTGTTCCCCTGATGGTTTAATACACACAGGACATGTTACCAGGTGAACAGTATAAGTGAGGAGAGTGTGTTCCCCTGATTCTTTAATACTGACGGGACATGTTACCAGGTGAACAGTCGAAGTGAGGAGAGTGTGTTCCTCTGATGGTTTAATACTGACAGGACATTTCACCAGTTGAGCAGTATAAGTGAGGAGAGTGTGTTCCCCTGATGGTTTAATAAACACGGGACATGTTACCAGGTGAACAGTATAAGTGAGGAGAGTGTGTTCCCCTGATTGTTTAATACATTAGGGACATGTAACCAGGTGAACAGTATAAGTGAGGTGAGTGTCTTCCCCTGATTGTTTAATACTGACGGGAAATGTCACCAGGAGAACAGGATAAGTGAGGAGAGTGTGTTCCCCTGATGGTTTAATACACATGGGACATGTCACATGGTGAACAGTATCAGTGGGGAGATTGAGTTCCCCTGATGGTTTAATATACACGGGACTTGTTACCAGGTGAACAGTATAAGTGAGGAGAGTGTGTTCCCCTGATGTTTTAATATACACGGGACATGTTACCAGGTGAACAGTAGAAGTGAGGAGAGTGTGTTCCCCTGATTGTTTAATACACACGGGACATGTCACCAGGTGAACTGTATAAGTGAGGAGAGTGTGTTCCCCTGATTGTTTAATACTGACGGGACATGTCACCAGGCGAACAGTATAAGTGAGGAGAGTGTGTTCCCCTGATGGTTTAATACACACAGGACATGTCACCAGGTGAACAGTATAAGTGAGCAGAGTGTATTCCCCTGATTGTTTTTTATACATGGGACCTGTCACCAGGTGAACAGTATAAGTGAGGAGAGTGTGTTCCCCTGATGGTTTAATACACACAGGACATGTCACCAGGTGAACAGTATAAGTGAGGAGAGTGTGTTCCCCTGATGGTTTAATATACATAGGACATGTCACCAGGTGAACAGTATAAGTGAGGAGAGTGTGTTCCCCTGATTGTTCAATACACACGGGACATGTTACCAGGTGAACAGTATAAGTGAGGAGAGTGTGTTCCCCTGATGGTTTAATGCACACGGGACATGTTACCAGGTGAACAGTATAAGTGAGGAGTGTGTGTTCCCCTGATTGTTTAATATACACGGGACATGTTACCAGGTGAACAGTATAAGTGAGGAGAGTGTGTTCCCCTGATTGTTTAATACTCACGGGACATGTTACCAGGTGAACAGGATAAGTGAGGAGAGTGCTTTCCCCTGATGGTTCAATACAAACAGGACATGTTACCAGGTGAACAGTATAAGTGAGGAGTGTGTGTTCCCCTGATTGTTTAATATACACGGGACATGTTACCAGGTGAACAGTATAAGTGAGGAGAGTGTGTTCCCCTGATTGTTCAATACACACGGGACATGTTACCAGGTGAACAGTATAAGTGAGGAGAGTGTGTTCCCCTGATGGTTTAATGCACACGGGACATGTTACCAGGTGAACAGTATAAGTGAGGAGTGTGTGTTCCCCTGATTGTTTAATATACACGGGACATGTTACCAGGTGAACAGTATAAGTGAGGAGAGTGTGTTCCCCTGATTGTTTAATACTCACGGGACATGTTACCAGGTGAACAGGATAAGTGAGGAGAGTGCTTTCCCCTGATGGTTCAATACACACGGGACATGTTACCAGGTGAACAGTATAAGTGAGGAGAATGTGTTCCCCTGATGGTTTAATATACACGGGACATGTTACCAGGTGAACAGTATAAGGGAGGAGCGTGTGTTCCCCTGATTGTTTAATATACACTGGACATATTACCAGGTGAACAGTATAAGTGAGGAGAGTGTGTTCCCCTGATGGTTTAATATACACGGGACATGTTACCAGGTGAACAGTATAAGTGAGGAGAGTGTGTTCCCCTGATTGTTTAATACTGACGGGACATGTCACCAGGTGAACAGTATAAGTGAGGAGAGTGTGTTCCCCTGATGGTTTAATATACACGGGACATGTTACCAGGTGAACATTATAAGTGAGGAGAGTGTGTTCCCCTGATGGTTTAATATACACGGGAAATGTTACCAGGTGAACAGTATAAGTGAGGAGAGTGTGTTCCCCTGATTGTTTAATACTGACGGGACATGTCACCAGGTGAACAGTGTAAGTGAGGAGAGTGTGTTCCCCTGTTGGTTTAATATACACGGGACATGTTACCAGGTGAACAGTATAAGTGAGGAGAGTGTGTTCCCCTGATGGTTTAACACGCACGGGACATGTTACCAGGTGAACAGTATAAGTGAGGAGAGTGTGTTCCCCTGATTGTTTAATACACACGGGACATGTTACCAGGTGAAAAGTATAAGTGAGGCGAGTGTGTTCCCCTGATGGTTTAATATACACGGGACATGTTACCAGGTGAACAGTATAAGTGAGGAGTGTGTGTTCCCCTGATTGTTTAATATACACGGGACATGTTACCAGGTGAACAGTATAAGTGAGGAGAGTGTGTTCCCCTGATTGTTTAATACTCACGGGACATGTTACCAGGTGAACAGGATAAGTGAGGAGAGTGTGTTACCCTGATGGTGTAACACGCACGGGACATGTTACCAGGTGAACAGTATAAGTGAGGAGAGTGTGTTCCCCTGATTGTTTAATATACCCGGGACATGTCACCAGGTGAAGAGTAGAATTGAGGAGATTGTGTTCCCCTGATGATTTAATGCACACAGGACATGTTACCAGGTGAACAGTATAAGTGAGGAGAGTGTGTTCCACTGATGGTTTAATGCACACGGGACATGTTACCAGGTGAACAGTATAAGTGAGGAGAGTGCTTTCCCCTGATGGTTTAATATTCACGGGACATGTTACCAGGTGAACAGTATAAGTGAGGAGAGTGTGTTCCCCTGATGGTTAAATATACACGGGACATGTTACCAGGTGAACAGTATAAGTGAGGAGAGTGTGTTCCCCTGATGGTTTAACACGCACGGGACATGTTACCAGGTGAACATTATAAGTGAGGAGAGTGAGTTCCCCTGATTGTTTAATACACACAGGACATGTTACCAGGTGAACAGTATAAGTGAGGAGATTGTGTTCCCCTGACGGTTTAATATTCACACGGGACATGTCACCACGTGAACATTATAAGTGAGGAGAGTGTGTTCCCCTGATGGTTTAATATACACGGGACATGTTACCAGGTGAACAGTATAAGTGAGGAGAGTGTGTTCCCCTGACGGTTTAATATGCATGGGACATGTCACCAGGTGAAAAGTATATGTGAGGAGAGTGTGTTCCCCTGATGGTTTAACACGCACGGGACATGTTACCAGGAGAACAGTATAAGTGAGGAGAGTGTGTTCCCTTGATGGTTTAACACGCACGGGACATGTTACCAGGAGAATAGTATAAGTGAGTAGAGTGTGTTCCGCTGATGGTTTAATACACACGGGACATGTCACCAGGTGAACAGTATAAGTGAGGAGAGTGTGTTCCCCTGATGGTTTAACACGCACGGGACTTGTTACCAGGTGAACAGTATAAGTGAGGAGAGTGTGTTCCCCTGATGTTTTAATATACCCGGGACATGTCAGCAGGTGAACAGTATGATTGAGGAGAGTGTGTTCCTCTGATGGTTTATTATACACGGGACATGTTACCGGATGAACAGTTTAAGTGAGGAGAGTGTGTTCACCTGATGGGTTAATACAGACGGGACATGTTACCAGGTGAACAGTATAAGTGAGGAGAGTGTGTTCACCTGATGGATTAATACAGACGGGACATGTCACCAGGTGAACAGTATAAGTGAGGAGAGTGCTTTCCCCTGATGGTTTTATATACACGGGACATGTTACCAGGTGAACAGTATAAGTGAGGAGACTGTGTTCACCTGATGGATTAATACAGACGGGACATGTCACCAGGTGAACAGTATAAGTGAGGAGAGTGCTTTCCCCTGATGGTTTTATATACACGGGACATGTTACCAGGTGAACAGTATAAGTGAGGCGAGTGTGTTCACCTGATGGGTTAATACAGACGGGACATGTTACCAGGTGAACATTATAAGTGAGGAGAGTGTGTTCCCCTGATGGTTTAACACGCACGGGACATGTTACCAGGTGAACATTATAAGTGAGGAGAGTGTATTCCCCTGATTGTTTAATATACACGGGACATGTTACCAGGTGAACATTATAAGTGAGGAGAGTGTGTTCACCTGATGGGTTAATACAGACGGGACATGTTACCAGGTGAACATTATAAGTGAGGAGAGTGTGTTCACCTGATGGGTTAATACAGACGGGACATGTTACCAGGTGAACATTATAAGTGAGGAGAGTGTGTTCCCCTGATGGTTTAACACGCACGGGACATGTTACCAGGTGAACATTATAAGTGAGGAGAGTGTGTTCCCCTGATTGTTTAATAAACACGGGACATGTTACCAGGTGAACATTATAAGTGAGGAGAGTGTGTTCCCCTGATTGTTTAATATACACGGGACATGTCACCAGGTGAACAGTATAAGTGAGGAGAGTGTGTTCCCCTGATGGTTTAACACGCACGGGACATGTTACCAGGTGAACATTATAAGTGAGGAGAGTGTGTTCCCCTGATTGTTTAATATACACGGGACATGTCACCAGGTGAACAGTATAAGTGAGGAGAGTGTGTTCCCCAGATTGTTTAATACACACGGGACATGTTACCACGTGAACAGTATAAGTGATGAGAGTGTGTTCCCCTGATGGTTTAACACGCACGGGACATGTTACCAGGTGAACAGTATAAGTGAGGAGAGTGTGGTCCCCTGATGTTTTAATATACCCGGGACATGTCAGCAGGTGAACAGTATAATTGAGGAGAGTGTCTTCCCCTGATTGTTTAATACACACGGGACATGTTACCACGTGAACAGTATAAGTGAGGAGAGTGTGTTCCCCTGATGGTTTAACACGCACGGGACATGTTACCAGGTGAACAGTATAAGTGAGGAGAGTGTGGTCCCCTGATGTTTTAATATACCCGGGACATGTTACCAGGTGAACAGTATAATTGAGGAGAATGTGTTCCCCTGATTGTTTAATACTGACGGGACATGTCACCAGGTGAACAGAATAAGTGAGGAGAGTGTGCTCCCCTGATGGTTTAATATAAACGGGACATGTTACCAGCTGAACAGTATAAGTGAGGAGAGTGTGTTCCCCTGATGGTTTCATATACACGGGACATGTTACCAGGAGAACAGTATAAGTGAGGGGAGTGTGTTCCCCTGATGGTTTAATATACATGGGACATGTTACCAGGAGAACAGTATAAGTGAGGAGAGTGTGTTCCCCTGATTGTTTAATATTCACGGGACATGTTACCAGGTGAACAGTATAAGTGAGGAGAGTGTGTTCCCCTGATGGTTTAATATACATGGGACATGTTACCAGGAGAACAGTATAAGTGAGGAGAGTGTGTTCCCCTGATTGTTTAATATACACGGGACATGTTACCAGGTGAACAGTATAAGTGAGGAGAGAGTGTTCCCCTGATTGTTTAATACTCACGGGACATGTTACCAGGTGAACAGTATAATTGAGGAGAGTGTGTTCCCCTGATGGTTTAATATACACGGGACATGTTACCAGGTGAACAGGATAAATGAGGAGTGTGTGTTCCCCTGATTGTTTAATACTGACGGGACATGTCACCAGGTGAACAGAATAAGTGAGGAGAGTGTGTTCCCCTGATGGTTTAATATACACGGGACATGTTACCAGGTGAACAGGATAAATGAGGAGTGTGTGTTCCCCTGATTGTTTAATACTCACGGGACATGTTACCAGTTGAACAGTATAAGTGAGGAGAGTGTGTTCCCCTGATGGTTTAACACGCACGGGACATGTTACCAGGTGAACAGTATAAGTGAGGAGAGAGTGTTCCCCTGATTGTTTAATACACACGGGACATATTACCAGGTGAACAGTATAAGTGAGGAGAGTGTGTTCCCCTGATTGTTTAATACTCACGGGACATGTTACCAGGTGAACAGTATAAGTGAGGAGAGTGTGTTCCCCTGATTGTTTAATACTCACTGGACATATTACCAGGTGAACAGTATAAGTGAGGAGAGTGTATTCCCCTGATGGTTTAACACGCACGGGACATGTTACCAGGTGAACAGTATAATTGAGGAGAGTGTGTTCCCCTGATTGTTTAATACTGACGGGACATGTCACCAGGTGAACAGTATAAGTGAGGAGAGTGTGTTCCCCTGATGGTTTAATATACACGGGACATGTTACCAGGTGAACAGTATAAGTGAGGAGAGTGTGTTCCCCTGATTGTTTAATACACACGGGACATGTTACCAGGTGAACAGTATAAGTGAGGAGAGAGTGTTCCCCTGATTGTTTAATACACACGGGACATATTACCAGGTGAACAGTATAAGTGAGGAGAGTGTGTTCCCCTGATTGTTTAATACTCACGGGACATGTTACCAGGTGAACAGTATAAGTGAGGAGAGTGTGTTCCCCTGATTGTTTAATACTCACTGGACATATTACCAGGTGAACAGTATAAGTGAGGAGAGTGTATTCCCCTGATGGTTTAACACGCACGGGACATGTTACCAGGTGAACAGTATAATTGAGGAGAGTGTGTTCCCCTGATTGTTTAATACTGACGGGACATGTCACCAGGTGAACAGTATAAGTGAGGAGAGTGTGTTCCCCTGATGGTTTAATATACACGGGACATGTTACCAGGTGAACAGTATAAGTGAGGAGAGTGTGTTCCCCTGATTGTTTAATACTGACGGGACATGTCACCAGGTGAACAGTGTAAGTGAGGAGAGTGTGTTCCCCTGTTGGTATAATATACACGGGACATGTTACCAGGTGAACAGTACAAGTGAGGAGTGTGTGTTCCCGTGATTGTTTAATATACACTCGACATATTACCAGGTGAACAGTATAAGTGAGGAGAGTGTGTTCCCCTGATTGTTTAATACTCACGGGACATGTTACCAGGTGAACAGTATAAGTGAGGAGAGTGTGTTCCCCTGATGGTTTAACACGCACGGGACATGTTACCAGGTGAACAGTATAAGTGAGGAGAGTGTGTTCCCCTGATTGTTTAATACACACGGGACATGTTACCAGGTGAAAAGTATAAGTGAGGCGAGTGTGTTCCCCTGATGGTTTAATATACACGGGACATGTTACCAGGTGAACAGTATAAGTGAGGAGTGTGTGTTCCCCTGATTGTTTAATATACACGGGACATGTTACCAGGTGAACAGTATAAGTGAGGAGAGTGTGTTCCCCTGATTGTTTAATACTCACGGGACATGTTACCAGGTGAACAGGATAAGTGAGGAGAGTGTGTTCCCCTGATTGTTTAATATACCCGGGACATGTTACCAGGTGAAGAGTAGAATTGAGGAGATTGTGTTCCCCTGATGATTTAATGCACACAGGACATGTTACCAGGTGAACAGTATAAGTGAGGAGAGTGTGTTCCCCTGATGGTGTAACACGCACGGGCCATGTTACCATGTGAACAGCATAAGTGAGGAGAGAGTGTTCCCCTGATGGTTTAATAAACACAGGACATGTTACCAGGTGAACAGTATAAGTGAGGAGAGTGTGTTCCACTGATGGTTTAATGCACACGGGACATGTTACCAGGTGAAAAGTATAAGTGAGGAGAGTGCTTTCCCCTGATGGTTTAATATTCACGGGACATGTTACCAGGTGAACAGTATAAGTGAGGAGAGTGTGTTCCCCTGATGGTTAAATATACACGGGACATGTAACCAGGTGAACAGTATAAGTGAGGAGAGTGTGTTCCCCTGATGGTTTAACACGCACGGGACATGTTACCAGGTGAACATTATAAGTGAGGAGAGTGAGTTCCCCTGATTGTTTAATACACACAGGACATGTTACCAGGTGAACAGTATAAGTGAGGAGATTGTGTTCCCCTGACGGTTTAATATTCACACGGGACATGTCACCACGTGAACATTATAAGTGAGGAGAGTGTGTTCCCCTGATGGTTTAATATACACGGGACATGTTACCAGGTGAACAGTATAAGTGAGGAGAGTGTGTTCCCCTGACGGTTTAATATGCATGGGACATGTCACCAGGTGAAAAGTATATGTGAGGAGAGTGTGTTCCCCTGATGGTTTAACAGGCACGGGACATGTTACCAGGAGAACAGTATAAGTGAGGAGAGTGTGTTCCCCTGATGGTTTAACACGCACGGGACATGTTACCAGGAGAATAGTATAAGTGAGTAGAGTGTGTTCCGCTGATGGTTTAATACACACGGGACATGTCACCAGGTGAACAGTATAAGTGAGGAGAGTGTGTTCCCCTGATGGTTTAACACGCACGGGACTTGTTACCAGGTGAACAGTATAAGTGAGGAGAGTGTGTTCCCCTGATGTTTTAATATACCCGGGACATGTCAGCAGGTGAACAGTATGATTGAGGAGAGTGTGTTCCTCTGATGGTTTATTATACACGGGACATGTTACCGGATGAACAGTTTAAGTGAGGAGAGTGAGTTCACCTGATGGGTTAATACAGACGGGACATGTCACTAGGTGAACAGTATAAGTGAGGAGACTGTGTTCCCCTGATGGTTTAATACTGACGGGACATGTTACCAGGTGAACAGTATAAGTGAGGAGAGTGTGTTCACCTGATGGATTAATACAGACGGGACATGTCACCAGGTGAACAGTATAAGTGAGGAGAGTGCTTTCCCCTGATGGTTTTATATACACGGGACATGTTACCAGGTGAACAGTATAAGTGAGGCGAGTGTGTTCACCTGATGGGTTAATACAGACGGGACATGTCACCAGGTGAACAGTATAAGTGAGGAGAGTGTGTTCCCCTTATGGTTTAACACGCACGGGACATGTTACCAGGTGAACAGTATAAGTGAGGAGAGTGTGTTCCCCTGATTGTTTAATATACACGGGACATGTCACCAGGTGAACAGTATAATTGAGGAGAGTGTGTTCCCCTGATTGTTTAATACACACGGGACATGTTACCACGTGAACAGTATAAGTGAGGAGAGTGTGTTCCCCTGATGGTTTAACACGCACGGGACATGTTACCAGGTGAACAGTATAAGTGAGGAGAGTGTGGTCCCCTGATGTTTTAATATACCCGGGACATGTCAGCAGGTGAACAGTATAATTGAGGAGAGTGTCTTCCCCTGATTGTTTAATACACACGGGACATGTTACCACGTGAACAGTATAAGTGAGGAGAGTGTGTTCCCCTGATGGTTTAACACGCACGGGACATGTTGCCAGGTGAACAGTATAAGTGAGGAGAGTGTGGTCCCCTGATGTTTTAATATACCCGGGACATGTCAGCAGGTGAACAGTATAATTGAGGAGAATGTGTTCCCCTGATTGTTTAATACTGACGGGACATGTCACCAGGTGAACAGAATAAGTGAGGAGAGTGTGTTCCCCTGATGGTTTCATATACACGGGACATGTTACCAGGAGAACAGTATAAGTGAGGAGAGTGTGTTCCCCTGATTGTTTAATAGACACGGGACATGTTACCAGGTGAACAGTATCAGTGAGGAGAGAGTGTTCCCCTGATGGTTTAACACTCACGGGACATGTTACCAGGTGAACAGTATAATTGAGGAGAGTGTGATCCCCTGATGGTTTAATATACACAGGACATGTTACCAGGTGAACAGTATAAGTGAGGAGAGTGTGTTCCCCTGATTGTTTAATACTGACGGGACATGTCACCAGGTGAACAGAATAAGTGAGGAGAGTGTGTTCCCCTGATGGTTTAATATACACGGGACATGTTCCCAGGTGAACAGGATAAATGAGGAGTGTGTGTTCCCCTGATTGTTTAATACTCACGGGACATGTTACCAGTTGAACAGTATAAGTGAGGAGAGTGTGTTCCCCTGATGGTTTAACACGCACGGGACATGTTAACATGTGAACAGTATAAGTGAGGAGAGAGTGTTCCCCTGATTGTTTAATACACACGGGACATATTACCAGGTGAACAGTATAAGTGAGGAGAGTGTGTTCCCCTGATTGTTTAATACTCACGGGACATGTTACCAGGTGAACAGTATAAGTGAGGAGAGTGTGTTCCCCTGATTGTTTAATACTCACGGGACATGTTACCAGGTGAACAGGATAAGTGAGGAGAGTGCGTTCCCCTGATGGTGTAAGATACACGGGACATGTTACCAGGTGAACAGTATAAGTGAGGAGCGTGTGTTCCCCTGATTGTTTAATATACACTGGACATATTACCAGGTGAACAGTATAAGTGAGGAGAGTGTATTCCACTGATGGTTTAACACGCACGGGACATGTTACCAGGTGAACAGTATAATTGAGGAGAGTGTGTTCCCCTGATGGTTTAATATACACGGGACATGTTACCAGGTGAACAGTATAAGTGAGGAGAGTGTGTTCCCCTGATGGTTTAATATACACGGGACATGTTACCAGGTGAACAGTAGAAGTGAGGAGAGTGTGTTCCCCTGATGGTTTAATAGACACGGGACATGTTACCAGGTGAACAGTACAAGTGAGGAGTGTGTGTTCCCGTGATTGTTTAATATACACTGTACATATTACCAGGTGAAAAGTATAAGTGAGGAGAGTGTGTTCCCCTGATTGTTTAATACTCACGGGACATGTTACCAGGTGAACAGTATAAGTGAGGAGAGTGTGTTCCCCTGATGGTTTAACACGCACGGGACATGTTACCAGGTGAACAGTATAAGTGAGGAGAGTGTGTTCCCCTGATTGTTTAATACACACGGGACATGTTACCAGGTGAAAAGTATAAGTGAGGCGAGTGTGTTCCCCTGATGGTTTAATATACACGGGACATGTTACCAGGTGAACAGTATAAGTGAGGTGTGTGTGTTCCCCTGATTGTTTAATATACACGGGACATGTTACCAGGTGAACAGTATAAGTGAGGAGAGTGTGTTCCCCTGATTGTTTAATACTCACGGGACATGTTACCAGGTGAACAGGATAAGTGAGGAGAGTGTGTTCCCCTGATGGTGTAACACGCACGGGACATGTTACCAGATGAACAGTATAAGTGAGGAGAGTGTGTTCCCCTGTTTGTTTAATATACCCGGGACATGTCACCAGGTGAAGAACAGAATTGAGGAGATTGTGTTCCCCTGATGATTTAATGCACACAGGACATGTTACCAGGTGAACAGTATAAGTGAGGAGAGTGTGTTCCACTGATGGTTTAATGCACACGGGACATGTTACCAGGTGAACAGTATAAGTGAGGAGAGTGCTTTCCCCTGATGGTTTAATATTCACGGGACATGTTACCAGGTGAACAGTATAAGTGAGGAGAGTGTGTTCCCCTGATGTTTTAATATACCCGGGACATGTCAGCAGGTGAACAGTATGATTGAGGAGAGTGTGTTCCTCTGATGGTTTATTATACACGGGACATGTTACCGGATGAACAGTTTAAGTGAGGAGAGTGAGTTCACCTGATGGGTTAATACAGACGGGACATGTCACCAGGTGAACAGTATAAGTGAGGAGACTGTGTTCCCCTGATGGTTTAATACTGACGGGACATGTTACCAGGTGAACAGTATAAGTGAGGAGAGTGTGTTCACCTGATGGATTAATACAGACGGGACATGTCACCAGGTGAACAGTATAAGTGAGGAGAGTGCTTTCCCCTGATGGTTTTATATACACGGGACATGTTACCAGGTGAACAGTATAAGTGAGGCGAGTGTGTTCACCTGATGGGTTAATACAGACGGGACATGTCACCAGGTGAACAGTATAAGTGAGGAGAGTGTGTTCCCCTTATGGTTTAACACGCACGGGACATGTTACCAGGTGAACAGTATAAGTGAGGAGAGTGTGTTCCCCTGATTGTTTAATATACACGGGACATGTCACCAGGTGAACAGTATAAGTGAGGAGAGTGTGTTCCCCTGATTGTTTAATACACACGGGACATGTTACCACGTGAACAGTATAAGTGAGGAGAGTGTGTTCCCCTGATGGTTTAACACGCACGGGACATGTTACCAGGTGAACAGTATAAGTGAGGAGAGTGTGGTCCCCTGATGTTTTAATATACCCGGGACATGTCAGCAGGTGAACAGTATAATTGAGGAGAGTGTCTTCCCCTGATTGTTTAATACACACGGGACATGTTACCACGTGAACAGTATAAGTGAGGAGAGTGTGTTCCCCTGATGGTTTAACACGCACGGGACATGTTGCCAGGTGAACAGTATAAGTGAGGAGAGTGTGGTCCCCTGATGTTTTAATATACCCGGGACATGTCAGCAGGTGAACAGTATAATTGAGGAGAATGTGTTCCCCTGATTGTTTAATACTGACGGGACATGTCACCAGGTGAACAGAATAAGTGAGGAGAGTGTGTTCCCCTGATGGTTTCATATACACGGGACATGTTACCAGGAGAACAGTATAAGTGAGGGGAGTGCTTTCCCCTGATGGTTTAATATTCACGGGACATGTTACCAGGTGAACAGTATAAGTGAGGAGAGTGTGTTCCCCTGATGGTTTAATATACATGGGACATGTTACCAGGAGAACAGTATAAGTGAGGAGAGTGTGTTCCCCTGATTGTTTAATAGACACGGGACATGTTACCAGGTGAACAGAATAAGTGAGGAGAGTGTGTTCCCCTGATGGTTTAATATACACGGGACATGTTCCCAGGTGAAGAGGATAAATGAGGAGTGTGTGTTCCCCTGATTGTTTAATACTCACGGGACATGTTACCAGTTGAACAGTATAAGTGAGGAGAGTGTGTTCCCCTGATGGTTTAACACGCACGGGACATGTTACCAGGTGAACAGTATAAGTGAGGAGAGAGTGTTCCCCTGATTGTTTAATACACACGGGACATATTACCAGGTGAACAGTATAAGTGAGGAGAGTGTGTTCCCCTGATTGTTTAATACTCACGGGACATGTTACCAGGTGAACAGTATAAGTGAGGAGAGTGTGTTCCCCTGATTGTTTAATACTCACGGGACATGTTACCAGGTGAACAGGATAAGTGAGGAGAGTGCGTTCCCCTGATGGTGTAAGATACACGGGACATGTTACCAGGTGAACAGTATAAGTGAGGAGCGTGTGTTCCCCTGATTGTTTAATATACACTGGACATATTACCAGGTGAACAGTATAAGTGAGGAGAGTGTATTCCACTGATGGTTTAACACGCACGGGACATGTTACCAGGTGAATAGTATAATTGAGGAGAGTGTGTTCCCCTGATTGTTTAATACTGACGGGACATGTCACCAGGTGAACAGTATAAGTGAGGAGAGTGTGTTCCCCTGATGGTTTAATATACACGGGACATGTTACCAGGTGAACAGTATAAGTGAGGAGAGTGTGTTCCCCTGATGGTTTAATATACACGGGACATGTTACCAGGTGAACAGTAGAAGTGAGGAGAGTGTGTTCCCCTGATGGTTTAATAGACACGGGACATGTTACCAGGTGAACAGTACAAGTGAGGAGTGTGTGTTCCCGTGATTGTTTAATATACACTGTACATATTACCAGGTGAAAAGTATAAGTGAGGAGAGTGTGTTCCCCTGATTGTTTAATACTCACGGGACATGTTACCAGGTGAACAGTATAAGTGAGGAGAGTGTGTTCCCCTGATGGTTTAACACGCACGGGACATGTTACCAGGTGAACAGTATAAGTGAGGAGAGTGTGTTCCCCTGATTGTTTAATACACACGGGACATGTTACCAGGTGAAAAGTATAAGTGAGGCGAGTGTGTTCCCCTGATGGTTTAATATACACGGGACATGTTACCAGGTGAACAGTATAAGTGAGGTGTGTGTGTTCCCCTGATTGTTTAATATACACGGGACATGTTACCAGGTGAACAGTATAAGTGAGGAGAGTGTGTTCCCCTGATTGTTTAATATACACAGGACATGTCACCAGGTGAACAGTATAAGTGAGGAGAGTGTGTTCCCCTGATTGTTTAATACTCACGGGACATGTTACCAGGTGAACAGGATAAGTGAGGAGAGTGTGTTCCCCTGATGGTGTAACACGCACGGGACATGTTACCAGATGAACAGTATAAGTGAGGAGAGTGTGTTCCCCTGTTTGTTTAATATACCCGGGACATGTCACCAGGTGAAGAACAGAATTGAGGAGATTGTGTTCCCCTGATGATTTAATGCACACAGGACATGTTACCAGGTGAACAGTATAAGTGAGGAGAGTGTGTTCCACTGATGGTTTAATGCACACGGGACATGTTACCAGGTGAACAGTATAAGTGAGGAGAGTGCTTTCCCCTGATGGTTTAATATTCACGGGACATGTTACCAGGTGAACAGTATAAGTGAGGAGAGTGTGTTCCCCTGATGGTTAAATATACACGGGACATGTTACCAGGTGAACAGTATAAGTGAGGAGAGTCTGTTCCCCTGATTGTTTAATACACACAGGACATGTTACCAGGTGAACAGTATAAGTGAGGAGATTGTGTTCCCCTGACGGTTTAATATACACACGGGACATGTCACCACGTGAACATTATAAGTGAGGAGAGTGTGTTCCCCTGATGGTTTAATATACACGGGACATGTCACCAGGTGAACAGTATAAGTGAGGAGAGTGTGTTCCCCTGATGTTTTAATATACCCGGGACATGTCAGCAGGTGAACAGTATAATTGAGGCGAGTGTGTTCCTCTGATGGTTTATTATACACGGGACATGTTACCGGATGAACAGTTTAAGTGAGGAGAGTGTGTTCACCTGATGGGTTAATACAGACGGGACATGTCACCAGGTGAACAGTATAAGTGAGGAGACTGTGTTCCCCTGATGGTTTAATACTGACGGGACATGTTACCAGGTGAACAGTATAAGTGAGGAGAGTGTGTTCACCTGATGGATTAATACAGACGGGACATGTCACCAGGTGAACAGTATAAGTGAGGAGAGTGCTTTCCCCTGATGGTTTTATATACACGGGACATGTTACCAGGTGAACAGTATAAGTGAGGAGAGTGTGGTCCCCTGATGTTTTAATATACCCGGGACATGTCAGCAGGTGAACAGTATAATTGAGGAGAGTGTCTTCCCCTGATTGTTTAATACACACGGGACATGTTACCAGGTGAACAGTAGAAGTGAGGAGAGTGTGCTCCCCTGATGGTTTAATATACATGGGACATGTTACCAGGAGAACAGTATAAGTGAGGAGAGTGTGTTCCCCTGATTGTTTAATATACACGGGACATGTTACCAGGTGAACAGTATAAGTGAGGAGAGAGTGTTCCCCTGATTGTTTAATACTCACGGGACATGTCACCAGGTGAACAGAATAAGTGAGGAGAGTGTGTTCCCCTGATGGTTTAATATACACGGGACATGTTCCCAGGTGAACAGTATAAATGAGGAGAGTGTGTTCCCCTGATGGTTTAATATACACAGGACATGTTACCAGGTGAACAGTATAAGTGAGGAGAGTGTGTTCCCCCGATGGTTTAACACACACGGGGCATGTTACCAGGTGAACAGTGTAAGTGAGGAGAGTGTGTTCCCCTGATTGTTTAATATACCCGGGACATGTCACCAGGTGAACAGTGTAAGTGAGGAGAGAGTGTTCCTCTGATGTTTTAATGCACACGGGACATGTTACCAGGTGAACAGTATAAGTGAGGAGAGAGTGTTCCCCTGATGGTTTAATATACACGCGACATGTTACCAGGTGAACAGTATAATTGAGGAGAGTGTCATCCCCTGATTGTTTAATATACACGGGACATGTCACCAGGTGAACAGTATAAGTGAGGAGAGTGTGTTCCCCTGATGGTTTCATATAAACGGGACATGTTACCAGGAGAACAGTATAAGTGAGGGGATTGCTTTCCCCTGATGGTTTAATATTCACGGGACATGATACCAGGTGAACAGCATAAGTGAGGAGAGTGTCTTCCCTGATGGTTTAATGCACACGGGACATGTTACCAGGTGAACAGTATAAGTGAGGAGAGTGTGTTCCCCTGATTGTTCAATACACACGGGACATGTTACCAGTTGAACATATAAGTGAGGAGAGTGTGTTCCCCTGATGGTTTAATGAACACGGGACATGTTACCAGTTGAACATTTAAGTGAGAAGAGTGTGTTCCCCTGATGGTTTAATGCACACGGGACATGTTAGCAGGTGAACAGTATAAGTGAGGAGAGTGTGTTCCCCTGATTGTTTAATATACATGGGACAAGTTACCAGCTGAACAGTATAAGTGAGGAGAGTGTGTTCCCCTGATTGTTTAATGCTCACGTGACATGTTATCAGGTGAACGGTATAAGTGAGGAGAGTGTGTTCCCCTGATTGTTTAATGCACACGGGACATGTTACCAGCTGAACAGTATAAGTGAGGAGAGTGTGTTCCCCTGATGGTTTAACACACACGGGGCATGTTACCAGGTGAACAGTGTAAGTGAGGAGAGTATGTTCCCCTGATTGTTTAATATACCCGGGACATGTCACCAGGTGAACAGTGTAAGTGAGGAGAGAGTGTTCCTCTGATGTTTTAATGCACACGGGACATGTTACCAGGTGAACAGTATAAGTGAGGAGAGAGTGTTCCCCTGATGGTTTAATATACACGCGACATGTTACCAGTTGAACAGTATAAGTGAGGAGAGTGTGTTCCCCTGATGGTTTCATATAAACGGGACATGTTACCAGGAGAACAGTATAAGTGAGGGGATTGCTTTCCCCTGATGGTTTAATATTCACGGGACATGATACCAGGTGAACAGCATAAGTGAGGAGAGTGTCTTCCCTGATGGTTTAATGCACACGGGACATGTTACCAGGTGAACAGTATAAGTGAGGAGAGTGTGCTCCCCTGATGGTTTAATATACATGGGACATGTTACCAGGAGAACAGTATAAGTGAGGAGAGTGTGTTCCCCTGATTGTTTAATATACACGGGACATGTTACCAGGTGAACAGTATAAGTGAGGAGAGAGTGTTCCCCTGATTGTTTAATACTCACGGGACATGTTACCAGGTGAAAAGTATAATTGAGGAGAGTGTGCTCCCCTGATGGTTTAATATACATGGGACATGTTACCAGGTGAACAGTATAAGTGAGGAGAGAGTGTTCCCCTGATTGTTTAATACTCACGGGACATGTTACCAGGTGAAAAGTATAATTGAGGAGAGTGTGTTCCCCTGATTGTTTAATACTGACGGGACATGTCACCAGGTGAACAGAATAAGTGAGGAGAGTGTGTTCCCCTGATGGTTTAATATACACGGGACATGTTCCCAGGTGAACAGTATAAATGAGGAGTGTGTGTTCCCCTGATTGTTTAATACTCACGGGACATGTTACCAGTTGAACAGTATAAGTGAGGAGAGTGTGTTCCCCCGATGGTTTAACACACACGGGGCATGTTACCAGGTGAACAGTGTAAGTGAGGAGAGTGTGTTCCCCTGATTGTTTAATATACCCGGGACATGTCACCAGGTGAACAGTGTAAGTGAGGAGAGAGTGTTCCTCTGATGTTTTAATGCACACGGGACATGTTACCAGGTGAACAGTATAAGTGAGGAGAGAGTGTTCCCCTGATGGTTTAATATACACGCGACATGTTACCAGGTGAACAGTATAATTGAGGAGAGTGTCATCCCCTGATTGTTTAATATACACGGGACATGTCACCAGGTGAACAGTATAAGTGAGGAGAGTGTGTTCCCCTGATGGTTTCATATAAACGGGACATGTTACCAGGAGAACAGTATAAGTGAGGGGATTGCTTTCCCCTGATGGTTTAATATTCACGGGACATGATACCAGGTGAACAGCATAAGTGAGGAGAGTGTCTTCCCTGATGGTTTAATGCACACGGGACATGTTACCAGGTGAACAGTATAAGTGAGGAGAGTGTGTTCCCCTGATTGTTCAATACACACGGGACATGTTACCAGTTGAACATATAAGTGAGGAGAGTGTGTTCCCCTGATGGTTTAATGAACACGGGACATGTTACCAGTTGAACATTTAAGTGAGAAGAGTGTGTTCCCCTGATGGTTTAATGCACACGGGACATGTTAGCAGGTGAACAGTATAAGTGAGGAGAGTGTGTTCCCCTGATTGTTTAATATACATGGGACAAGTTACCAGCTGAACAGTATAAGTGAGGAGAGTGTGTTCCCCTGATTGTTTAATGCTCACGTGACATGTTATCAGGTGAACGGTATAAGTGAGGAGAGTGTGTTCCCCTGATTGTTTAATGCACACGGGACATGTTACCAGCTGAACAGTATAAGTGAGGAGAGTGTGTTCCCCTGATGGTTAAACACACACGGGGCATGTTACCAGGTGAACAGTGTAAGTGAGGAGAGTATGTTCCCCTGATTGTTTAATATACCCGGGACATGTCACCAGGTGAACAGTGTAAGTGAGGAGAGAGTGTTCCTCTGATGTTTTAATGCACACGGGACATGTTACCAGGTGAACAGTATAAGTGAGGAGAGAGTGTTCCCCTGATGGTTTAATATACACGCGACATGTTACCAGTTGAACAGTATAAGTGAGGAGAGTGTGTTCCCCTGATGGTTTCATATAAACGGGACATGTTACCAGGAGAACAGTATAAGTGAGGGGATTGCTTTCCCCTGATGGTTTAATATTCACGGGACATGATACCAGGTGAACAGCATAAGTGAGGAGAGTGTCTTCCCTGATGGTTTAATGCACACGGGACATGTTACCAGGTGAACAGTATAAGTGAGGAGAGTGTGTTCCCCTGATTGTTCAATACACACGGGACATGTTACCAGTTGAACATATAAGTGAGGAGAGTGTGTTCCCCTGATGGTTTAATGCACACGGGACATTTTACCAGTTGAACATTTAAGTGAGGAGAGTGTGTTCCCCTGATGGTTTCATATACACGGGATATGTTACCAGGAGAACAGTATAAGTGAGGAGTGTGTGTTCCCCTGATTGTTTAATACAAACTGGACATGTTACCAGGTGAACAGTATAAGTGAGGAGAGTGTGTTCACCTGATGGATTAATACAGACGGGACATGTCACCAGGTGAACAGTATAAGTGAGGAAAGTGCTTTCCCCTGATGGTT
Organism: Heterodontus francisci; assembly: GCF_036365525.1. Taxonomy (NCBI): domain Eukaryota; kingdom Metazoa; phylum Chordata; class Chondrichthyes; order Heterodontiformes; family Heterodontidae; genus Heterodontus; species Heterodontus francisci. The sequence continues at coordinate 2,449,871 of NW_027140382.1, read as the reverse complement.
TTATATACACGGGACATGTTACCAGGTGAACAGTATAAGTGAGGAGAGTGTGGTCCCCTGATGTTTTAATATACCCGGGACATGTCAGCAGATGAACAGTATAATTGAGGAGAGTGTCTTCCCCTGATTGTTTAATACACACGGGACATGTTACCAGGTGAACAGTAGAAGTGAGGAGAGTGTGCTCCCCTGATGGTTTCATATACACGGGACATGTAACCAGGAGAACAGTATAAGTGAGGGGAGTGCTTTCCCCTGATGGTTTAATGCACACGGGACATGTTACCAGGTGAACAGTATAAGTGAGGAGAGTGTGTTCCCCTGATTGTTTAATATACATGGGACATGTTACCAGCTGAACAGTATAAGTGAGGAGAGTGTGTTCCCCTGATTGTTTAATGCTCACGGGACATGTTATCAGGTGAACGGTATAAGTGAGGAGAGTGTGTTCCCCTGATTGTTTAATGCACACGGGACATGTTACCAGCTGAACAGTATAAGTGAGGAGAGTGTGTTCCCCTGATGGTTTCATATACACGGGATATGTTACCAGGAGAACAGTATAAGTGAGGGGATTGCTTTCCCCTGATGGTTTAATATTCACGGGACATGATACCAGGTGAACAGTATAAGTGAGGAGAGTGTGTTCCCCTGATGGTTTAATATACACGGGACATGTTACCAGGTGAACAGTATAAGTGAGGAGTGTGTGTTCCCCTGATTGTTTAATACAAACTGGACATGTTACCAGGTGAACAGTATAAGTGAGGAGAATGTGTTCCCCTGATGGTTTAATATACACTGGACATATTATCTGGTGAACAGTTTAAGTGAGGAGAGTGTTTTCCCCTGATTGTTTAATACTCACGGGACATGTTACCAGGTGAACAGTATAAGTGAGGAGAGTGTGTTCCCCTGATGGTTTAACACGCACGGGACATGTCACCAGGTGAACAGTATAACTGAGGAGAGTGTGTTCCCCTGATGGTTTAAGATACACAGGACATGTTACCAGGTGAACAGTATAAGTGAGGCGAGTGTGTTCCCCTGATTGTTTAATACACACGGGACATGTCACCGGGTAAAAGGTACAAGTGAGGAGAGTGTGTTCCCCTGATTGTTTAATATACATGGGACATGTTACCAGGTGAACAGTATAAGTGAGCAGAATGATTTCCCCTGATGGTTAAATATGCAAAGGACATGTTACCAGGTGAACAGTATAAGTGAGGAGAGTGTGTTCCCCTGATTGTTTAATACACACGGGACATGTCACCAGGTGAACAGTATAAGTGAGCAGAATGATTTCCCCTGATGGTTAAATATGCAAAGGACATGTTACCAGAAGAACAGTATAAGTGAGGAGAGTGTGTTCCTCTGATGGTTTAATATACACGGGACATGTTACCAGGTGAACAGTATAAGTGAGGAGAGTGTGTTCCCCTGATGGTTTAATATACACGGGACATGTTACCAGGTGAACAGGAGAAGTGAGGAGAGTGTGTTCCCCTGATGGTTTAATATACACGGGACATGTTAACAGATCAACAGTATAAGTGAGGAGATTGTGTTCCCCTGATGGGTTAATAGAGACGGGACATGTTACCAGGTGAACAGTATAAGTGAGGAGAGTGTGTTCCCCTGATGGTTTAATATACACGGGACATGTTACCAGATCAACAGTATAAGTGAGGAGATTGTGTTCCCCTGATGGGTTAATAGAGACGGGACATGTTACCAGGTGAACAGTATAAGTGAGGAGAATGTGTTCCCCTGATGGTTTAATATACACTGGACATATTATCTGGTGAACAGTGTAAGTGAGGAGAGTGTTTTCCCCTGATTGTTTAATACTCAAGGGACATGTTACCAGGTGAACAGTATAAGTGAGGAGAGTGTGTTCCCCTGATTGTTTATTATACATGGGACATGTTACCAGGTGAACAGTATAAGTGAGGAGAGTGTGTTCCCCTGATTGTTTAATGCACACGGGACATGTTCCCAGCTGAACAGTATAAGTGAGGAGAGTGTGTTCCCCTGATGGTTTCATATACACGGGACATGTTACCAGGAGAACAGTATAAGTGAGGGGATTGCTTTCCCCTGATGGTTTAATATTCACGGGACATGATACCAGGTGAACAGTATAAGTGAGGAGAGTGTGTTCCCCTGATGGTTTAATACTCACGGGACATGTTACCAGGTGAACAGTATAAGTGAGGAGAGTGTGTTCCCCTGATGGTTTAAGATACACAGGACATGTTACCAGGTGAACAGTATAAGTGAGGCGAGTGTGTTCCCCTGATTGTTTAATACACACGGGACATGTCACCGGGTAAAAAGTATAAGTGAGGAGAGTGTGTTCCCCTGATTGTTTCATCCACACGGGACATGTCACCAGGTGAACAGTATAAGTGAGGAGACTGTGTTCCCCTGATGGTTTAAAACTGACGGGACATGTTACCAGAAGAACAGTATAAGTGAGGAGAGTGTGTTCCTCTGATGGTTTAATGCACACAGGACATGTTACCAGCTGAACAGTATAAGTGAGGAGAGTGTGTTCCCCTGATGGTTTAATATACACGGGACATGTTACCAGGTGAACAGTATAAGTGAGGAGAGTGTGTTCCCCTGATGGTTTAATATACACGGGACATGTTAGCAGGTGAACAGTATAAGTGAGGAGAGTGTGTTCCCCTGATGGTTTAATATACACGGGACATGTTACCAGATCAACAGTATAAGTGAGGAGAGTGTGTTCCCCTGATGGGTTAATAGAGACGGGACATGTCACCAGGTGAACAGTATAAGTGAGGAGAGTGTGTTCCCCTGATTGTTTAATACTCACGGGACATGTTACCAGGTGAACAGTATAAGTGAGGAGAGTGTGTTCCCCTGATGGTTTAACACGCACGGGACATGTTACCAGGTGAACAGTATAAGTGAGGAGAGTGTGTTCCCCTGATTGTTTAATACTGACGGGACATGTTACCAGGTGAACAGTATAAGTGAGGAGAGTGTGTTCCCCTGATGGTTTAATAGACACGGGACATGTTACCAGGTGAACAGTATAAGTGAGGAGAGTGTGTTCCCCTGATGGTTTAATAGACACGGGACATGTTACCAGGTGAACAGTATAAGTGAGGAGAGTGTGTTCCCCTGATTGTTTAATACACACGGGACATGTTGCCAGGTGAACAGTATAAGTGAGGAGAGATTGTTACCCTGACTGTTTCGTACGCACGGGACATGTCACCAGGTGAACAGTATAAGTGAGGAGAGTGTGTTCCCCTGATGGTTTAACACGCACGGGACATGTTACCAGGTGAACAGTATAAGTGATGAGAGTGTGTTCCCCTGATTGATTAACACGCAAGGGACATGTTACCACGTTAACAGTATAAGTGAGGAGAGTGTGTTTCCCTGATGGTTTAATACACACGGGACATGTCACCAGGTGATCAGTATAAGTGAGGAGAGTGTGTTCCCCTGATGGTTTAATATACACGGGACATGTTACCAGGTGAACAGTATAAGTGAGGAGAGTGCTTTCCCCTGATGGTTTAATATACACGGGACATGTTACCAGGTGAACAGTATAAGTGAGGAGAGTGTGTTCTGCTGATGGTTTAATATACACGGGACATGTTACCAGGTGAACAGTATAAGTGAGGAGACGGTATTCCCCTGATGGTTTAATATACACGGGACATGTTAACAGGTGAACTGTATAAGTGAGGAGAGTGTGTTCTGCTGATGGTTTAATATACACGGGACATGTTACCAGGTGAACAGTATAAGTGAGGAGAGTGTGTTCCTCTGATTGTTAAATATGCACGGGACACGTTACCAGGCGAACAGTATAAGTGAGGAGAGTGTGTTCCCCTGATGGTTTAATACACACGGGACATGTTACCAGGTCAACAGTATAAGTGAGGAGAGTGTGTTCCCCTGATGGTTTAATATACACGGGACATGTTACCAGGTGAACAGTATAAGTGAGGAGAGTGTGTTCCCCTGATTGTTTAATACTCACGGGACATGTTAGCAGGTGAACAGTGTAAGTGAGGAGAATGTGTTCCCCTGATGGTTTAATATACACAGGACATGTTACCAGGTGAACAGTATAAGTGAGGAGACTTTATTCCCCTGATGGTTTAATATACACGGGACATGTTAGCAGGTGAACAGTATAAATGAGCAGAATGTGTTCCCCTGATGGTTTAATATACACAGGACATGTTACCAGGTGAACAGTATAAGTGAGGAGAGTGTGTTCCCCTGATTGTTTAATACTCACGGGACATGTTACCAGGTCAACAGTATAAGTGAGGAGAGATTGTTACCCTGACTGTTTCGTACGCACGGGACATGTCACCAGGTGAACAGTATAAGTGAGGAGAGTGTGTTCCCCTGATGGTTTAACACGCACGGGACATGTTACCAGGTGAACAGTATAAGTGATGAGAGTGTGTTCCCCTGATTGATTAACACGCAAGGGACATGTTACCACGTTAACAGTATAAGTGAGGAGAGTGTGTTTCCCTGATGGTTTAATACACACGGGACATGTCACCAGGTGATCAGTATAAGTGAGGAGAGTGTGTTCCCCTGATGGTTTAATATACACGGGACATGTTACCAGGTGAACAGTATAAGTGAGGAGAGTGCTTTCCCCTGATGGTTTAATATACACGGGACATGTTACCAGGTGAACAGTATAAGTGAGGAGAGTGTGTTCTGCTGATGGTTTAATATACACGGGACATGTTACCAGGTGAACAGTATAAGTGAGGAGACGGTATTCCCCTGATGGTTTAATATACACGGGACATGTTACCAGGTGAACAGTATAAGTGAGGAGAGTGTGTTCTGCTGATGGTTTAATATACACGGGACATGTTACCAGGTGAACAGTATAAGTGAGGAGAGTGTGTTCCTCTGATTGTTAAATATGCACGGGACACGTTACCAGGCGAACAGTATAAGTGAGGAGAGTGTGTTCCCCTGATGGTTTAATACACACGGGACATGTTACCAGGTCAACAGTATAAGTGAGGAGAGTGTGTTCCCCTGATGGTTTAATATACACGGGACATGTTACCAGGTGAACAGTATAAGTGAGGAGAGTGTGTTCCCCTGATTGTTTAATACTCACAGGACATGTTAGCAGGTGAACAGTGTAAGTGAGGAGAATGTGTTCCCCTGATGGTTTAATATACACAGGACATGTTACCAGGTGAACAGTATAAGTGAGGAGACTTTATTCCCCTGATGGTTTAATATACACGGGACATGTTAGCAGGTGAACAGTATAAATGAGCAGAATGTGTTCCCCTGATGGTTTAATATACACAGGACATGTTACCAGGTGAACAGTATAAGTGAGGAGAGTGTGTTCCCCTGATTGTTTAATACTCACGGGACATGTTACCAGGTCAACAGTATAAGTGAGGAGAGTGTGTTCCCCTGGTGGTTTAATATACACGGGACATGTTACCAGGTGAACAGTATAAGTGAGGAGAATGTGTTCCCCTGATTGTTTAATACTCACGGGACATGTTACCAGGTCAACAGTATAAGTGAGGAGAGTGTGTTCCCCTGGTGGTTTAATATACACAGGACATGTTACCAGGTGAACAGTATAAGTGAGGAGACTTTATTCCCCTGATGATTTAATATACACGGGACATGTTACCAGGTGAACAGTATAAGTGAGCAGAATGTGTTCCCCTGATGGTTTAATATACACAGGACATGTTACCAGGTGAACAGTATAAGTGAGGAGAGTATGTTCCCCTGATTGTTTAATACTCACGGGACATGTTACCAGGTGAACAGTATAAGTGAGGAGACTGTGTTCCCCTGATGGTTTAATATACACAGGACATGTTACCAGGTGAACAGAATCAGTGTGGAGAGTGTGTTCCCCTGATTGTTTAATATACACGGGACATGTTACCAGGTGAACAGTATAAGTGAGGAGAGTGTGTTCCCCTGATTGTTTAATATACACGGGACATGTTACCAGGTGAACAGTATAAGTGATGAGAGTGTGTTCCCCTGATTGATTAACACGCAAGGGACATGTTACCACGTAAACAGTATAAGTGTGGAGAGTGTGTTTCCCTGATGGTTTAATACACACGGGACATGTCACCAGGTGATCAGTATAATTGAGGAGAGTGTGTTCCCCTGATGGTTTAATATACACGGGACATGTTACCAGGTGAACAGTATAAGTGAGGAGAGTGCTTTCCCCTGATCGTTTAGTATACACGGGACATGTTGCCAGGTGAACAGTATAAGTGAGGAGAGATTGTTACCCTGACTGTTTAGTACGCACGGGACATGTCACCAGGTGAACAGTATAAGTGAGGAGAGTGTGTTCCCCTGATGGTTTAACACGCACGGGGCATGTTACCAGGTGAACAGTATAAGTGATGAGAGTGTGTTCCCCTGATTGATTAACACGCAAGGGACATGTTACCACGTAAACAGTATAAGTGTGGAGAGTGTGTTTCCCTGATGGTATAATACACACGGGACATGTCACCAGGTGATCAGTATAATTGAGGAGAGTGTGTTCCCCTGATGGTTTAATATACACGGGACATGTTACCAGGTGAACAGTATAAGTGAGGAGAGTGTGTTCCGCTGATGGTTTAATATACGCGGGAGATGTTACCAGGTGAACAGTATAAGTGAGGAGACGGTATTCCCCTGATGCTTTAATATACACGGGACATGTTAGCAGGTGAACGGTATAAGTGAGGATTATGTGTTCCCCTGATGGTTTAATATACACGGGACATGTTACCATTTGAACAGTATAAGTGAGGAGAGTGTGTTCCCCTGATGGTTTAATATACACGGGACATGTTACCAGGTGAACAGTATAAGTGAGGAGACTGTATTCCTCTGATGGTTTAATATACACGGGAGATGTTACCAGATGAACAGTATAAGTGAGGAAATTGTGTTCCCCTGATGGTTTAATATACACGGGACATGTTAACAGATGAAAAGTATAAGTGAAGAGAGTGTGTTCCCCTGATTGTTTTATACACACGGGACATGTTACCAGGTGATCAGTATAAGTGAGGAGAGTGTGTTTCCCTGATTGTTTAATACACACGGGACATGTCACCAGGTGAACAGTATAAGTGAGAAGAGTGTGTTTCCTTGATTGTTTAATACACACGGGACATGTCACCAGGTGAACAGTACAAGTGAGGAGAGTGTGTTCCCCTGATGGTTTAATATACACAGGACATGTTACCAGGTGAACAGTATAAGTGAGGAGAGTGTGTTCCCCTGACGGTTTAATATACACGGGACATGTTACCAGATGAACAGTATAAGTGAGGAGATTGTGTTCCCCTGATGGTTTAATATACACGGGACATGTTACCAGGTGAACAGTATAAGTGAGGAGAGTGTGTTCCCCTGATGGTTTAATATACACAGGACATGTTACCAGGTGAACAGTATAAGTGAGGAGAGTGTGTTCCCCTGACGGTTTAATATACACGGGACATGTTACCAGATGAACAGTATAAGTGAGGAGATTGTGTTCCCCTGATTGTTTAATACACACGGGACATGTTTCCAGGTGAACAGTATAAGTGAGGAGAGTGTGTTGCCTGATTGTTTAATACACACGGGACATGTTACCAGCTGAACAGTATAAGTGAAGAGAGTGTGTTCCCCTGATTGTTTAATACACACGGGACATGTTACCAGGTGAACAGTATAAGTGAGGAGAGTGCTTTCCCCTGATGGTTTAGTATACACGGGACATGTTTCCAGGTGAACAGTATAAATTAGGAGAGTGTGTTCCCCTGATCGTTTAGCATACACGGGACATGTTGCCAGGTGAACAGTATAAGTGAGGAGAGATTGTTACCCTGACTGTTTAGTACGCACGGGACATGTCACCAGGTGAACAGTATAAGTGAGGAGAGTGTGTTCCACTGATGGTTTAACACGCACGGGACATGTTACCAGGTGAACAGTATAAGTGATGAGAGTGTGTTCCTCTGATTGATTAACACGCAAGGGACATGTTACCACGTAAACAGTATAAGTGAGAAGAGTGTGTTTCCCTGATGGTTTAATACACACGGGACATGTCACCAGGTGATCAGTATAAGTGAGGAGAGTGTGTTCCCCTGATGGTTTAATATACACGGGACATGTTACCAGGTGAACAGTATAAGTGAGGAGAGTGCTTTCCCCTGATGGTTTAATATACACGGGACATGTTACCAGGTGAACAGTATAAGTGAGGAGAGTGTGTTCCGCTGATGGTTTAATATACACGGGATATGTTACCAGGTGAACAGTATAAGTGAGGAGACGGTATTCCCCTGATGGTTTAATATACACGGGACATGTTACCAGGTGAACAGTATAAGTGAGCAGATTGTGTTCCCCTGATTGTTAAATATACACGGGACACGTTACCAGGCGAACAGTATAAGTGAGGAGAGTGTGTTCCCCTGATGGTTTAATATACACGGGACATGTTACCAGATGAACAGTATAAGTGAAGAGATTGTGTTCCCCTGATGGTTTAATATACACGGGACATGTTAGCAGGTGAACAGTATAAGTGAGGATTATGTGTTCCCCTGATGGTTTAATATGCACGGGACATGTTACCAGGTGAACAGTATAAGTGAGCAGAGTGTGTTCCCCTAATTGTTAAATATACACGGGACATGTTACCAGGTGAACAGTATAAGTGAGGAGAGTGTGTTCCCCTGATGGTTTAATACACACGGGACATGTTACCAGGTGAACAGTATAAGTGTGGAGAGTGTGTTCCCCTGATGGTTTAATATACACGGGACATGTTACCAGGTGAAAAGTATAAGTGAGGAGAGTGTGTTCCCCTGATTGTTTAATACTCACGGGACATGTTAGCAGGTGAACAGTATAAGTGAGGAGAATGTGTTCCCCTGATGGTTTAATATACACAGGACATGTTACCAGGTGAACAGTATAAGTGAGGAGACTGTATTCCCCTGATGGTTTAATATAAACGGGACATCTTAGCAGTTGAACAGTATAAGTGAGGAGAATGTGTTCCCCTGATGGTTTAATATACACAGGACATGTTACCAGGTGAACAGTATAAGTAAGGAGAGTGTGTTCCCCTGATTGTTTAATACTCACGGGACATGTTACCAGGTGAACAGTATAAGTGAGGAGACTGTGTTCCCCTGATGCTTCAATACACCCGGGACATGTTACCAGGTGAACAGTGTAAGTGAGGAGAGTGTGTTCCAATGATTGTTTCATACTGACGGGATGTGTCACCAGGTGAAGAGTAGAAGTGAGGAGAGTGTGTTCCCCTGATGGTTTAATATACGCGGGACATGTTACCAGGTGAACAGCATAAGTGAAGAGAGAGTGTTCCCCTGATTGTTTTATACACACGGGACATGTTACCAGGTGAACAGTATAAGTGAGGAGAGTGTGTTCCCCTGATGGTTTAATATACATGGGACATGTTACCAGGTGAACAGTATAAGTGAGGAGAGTGTGTTCCCCTGATGGTTTAATATACATGGGACATGTTACCAGGTGAGCAGTATAAGTGAGGAGAGTGTGTTCCCCTGATGGTTTAATTTACATGGGACATGTTACCAGGTGAACAGTATAAGGGAAGAGAGAGTGTTCCCCTGATTGTTTAATACACACAGGACATGTTACCAGGAGAACAGTATAAGTGAGGAGAGTGTGTTCCCCTGATTGTTTAATACGCACGGGACATGTTACCAGGTGAACAGTATAAGTGAGGAGACTGTATTCCCCTGATGGTTTAATAAACACGGGACATGTAAGCAGGTGAACAGTATAAGTGAGGAGAATGTGTTCCCCTGATGGTTTAATATACACAGGACATGTTACCAGGTGAACAGTATAAGTGAGGAGAGTATGTTCCCCTGATTGTTTAATACTCACGGGACAAGTTACCAGGTGAACAGTATAAGTGAGGAGACTGTGTTCCCCTGATGCTTTAATACACCCGGGACATGTTACCAGGTGAACAGTATAAGTGAGGAGAGTGTGATCCAATGATTGTTTCATACTGACGGGATGTGTCACCAGGTGAAGAGTAGAAGTGAGGAGAGTGTGTTCCCCTGATGGTTTAATATACATGGGACATGTTACCAGGTGAACAGTATAAGTGAGGAGAGTGTGTTCCCCTGATTGTTTCATACACACGGGACATGTTACCAGGTGAACAGTATAAGTGAGGAGAGTGTGTTCCCCTGATGGTTTAATATACATGGGCCATGTTACCAGGTGAACAGTATAAGTGAAGAGAGAGTGTTCCCCTGATTGTTTAAAACACAGGACATGTTACCAGGAGAACAGTATAAGTGAGGAGAGTGAGATCCCCTGATGGTTTAAAACAAACAGGACATGTCAACAGGTGAACAGTATAAGTGAGGAGAGTGTGTTCCCCTGATTGTTTAATACGCACGGGACATGTTACCAGCTGAACAGTATAAGTGAGGAGCGTGTGTTCCCCTGATTGTTTAATACGCACGGGTCATGTTACCAGGTGAACAGTATAAGTGAGGAGATTGTGTTCCCCTGATTGTTTAATACACACGGGACATGTAACCAAGTGAACAGCATAAGTGAGGAGATTGTGTTCCCCTGATGGTTTAATACTCACAGGACATGTCAACAGGTGAACAGTATCAGTGAGGAGAGTGAGTTCCCCTGATTGTTTAATCCTGACGGGACATGTTACCAGGAGAACAGTATAAGTGAGGAGAGTGTGTTCCCCTGATGGTTTGACACGCACGGGGCATGTTACCAGGTGAACAGTATAAGTGAGGGGAGTGAATTCCCCTGATTGTTTAATACACACGGGACATGTTACCAGGTGAACAGTAGAAGTGAGGAGAGAGTGTTCCACTGATGGTTTAATGCACACGGGACATGTTACCAGGTGAACAGTATAAGTGAGGAGAGTGCTTTCCCCTGATGGTTTAATATTCACGGGACATGTTACCAGGTGAACAGTATAAGTGAGGAGAGTGTGTTCCCCTGATGGTTTAAAACGCACGGGACATGTCACCTGGTGAACAGTATAAGTGAGGAGAGTGTGTTCCCTGATGGTTTAATATACACGGGACATGTCACCAGGTGAACAGTATAAGTGCGGAGAGTGTGTTCCCCTGATTGTTTAATACACACGGGACATGTCACCAGGTGAACAGTTTAAGTGAGGAGAGTGTGTTCCCCTGATTGTTTAATACTCACGGGACATGTTGCCAGGTGAACAGTATAAGTGAGGAGAGTGTGTTCCCCTGATGGTTTAACATGTTACCTGGTGAACTCTCTAAGTGAGGAGAGAGTGTTCCCCAGATTGTTTAATATACACAGGACATGTTAGCAGGTGAACTCTCTAAGTGAGGAGAGAGTGTTCCCCAGATTGTTTAATATACACAGGACATGTTACCAGGTGAACAGTATAAGTGAGGAGAGTGTGTTCCCCTGATGGTTTAATACACACGGGACATGTTACCAGGTGAACAGTATAAGTGAGGAGAGTGTGTTCCCCTGATGGTTTAATACACACTGGACATGTTACCAGGTGAACAGTATAAGTGAGGAGAGTGTGTTCCCCTGATGGTTTAATACACACTGGACATGTTACCAGGTGAACAGTATAAGTGAGGAGAGTGTGTTCCCCTGATGGTTTAATACACACGGGACATGTTACCAGGTGAACAGTATAAGTGAGGAGAGTGTGTTCCCCTGATGGTTTAATACACACTGGACATGTTACCAGGTGAACAGTATAAGTGAGGAGAGTGTGTTCCCCTCATTGTTTAATACACACAGGACATGTCACCAGGTGAACAGTATAAGTGAGGAGAGTGTGTTCCCCTGATGGTTTAATACACACGGGCCATGTTACGAGGTGAACAGTATAAGTGAGGAGAGTGTGTTCCCCTGATTGTTTAATACACACAGGCCATGTTACCAGGTGAACAGTATAAGTGAGGAGAGTGTGTTCCCCTGATGGTTTAATATACATGTGACATGTTACCAGGTGAACAGTATAAGTGAGGAGAGTGTGTTCCCCTGATTGTTTAATACACACGGGACATGTTACCAGGTGAGCAGTATAAGTGAGGAGAGTGTGTTCCCCTGATGGTTTAATATACATGGGACATGTTACCAGGTGAACAGTATAAGTGAAGAGAGAGTGTTCCCCTGATTGTTTAATACACACAGGACATGTTACCAGGAGAACAGTATAAGTGAGGAGAGTGAGATCCCCTGATGGTTTAAAACAAACAGGACATGTCAACAGGTGAACAGTATAAGTGAGGAGAGTGTGTTCCCCTTACTGTTTAATACACACGGGACATGTTACCAGGTGAACAGTATAAGTGAGGAGCGTGTGTTCCCCTGATTGTTTAATACGCACGGGTCATGTTACCAGGTGAACAGTATAAGTGAGGAGAGTGTGTTCCCCTGATGGTTTAATACACACGGGACATGTTACCAGGTGAACAGTATAAGTGAGGAGACTGTATTCCCCTGATGGTTTAATATACACGGGACATGTTAGCAGGTGAACAGTATAAGTGAGGAGAATGTGTTCCCCTGATGGTTTAATATACACAGGACATGTTACCAGGTGAACAGTATAAGTGAGGAGAGTGTGTTCCCCTGATTGTTTAATACTCACGGGACATGTTACCAGGTGAACAGTATAAGTGAGGAGACTGTGTTCCCCTGATGCTTTAATACACCCGGGACATGTTACCAGGTGAACAGTATAAGTGAGGAGAGTGTGATCCAATGATTGTTTCATACTGACGGGATGTGTCACCAGGTGAAGAGTAGAAGTGAGGAGAGTGTGTTCCCCTGATGGTTTAATATACGCGGGACATGTTACCAGGTGAACAGCATAAGTGAAGAGAGTGTGTTCCCCTGATTGTTTTATACACACTGGACATGTTACCAGCTGAACAGTATAAGTGAGGAGAGTGTGTTCCCCTGATGGTTAAATATACATGGGACATGTTACCAGGTGAACAGTATAAGTGAGGAGTGTGTGTTCCCCTGATTGTTTAATACACACGGGACATGTTACCAGGTGAACAGTATAAGTGAGGAGAGTGTGTTCCCCTGATGGTTTAATATACATGGGACATGTTACCAGGTGAACAGTATAAGTGAAGAGAGAGTGTTCCCCTGATTGTTTAATACACACGGGACATGTAACCAAGTGAACTGCATAAGTGAGGAGATTGTGTTCCCCTGATGGTTTAATACACACAGGACATGTCAACAGGTGAACAGTATAAGTGAGGAGAGTGTGTTCCCCTGATTGTTTAATATGCACGGGACATGTAACCAAGTGAACAGTATAAGTGAGGAGAGTGTGTTCCCCTGATGGTTTGACACGCACGGGGCATGTCACCAGGTGAACAGGATAAGTGAGGAGAATGTGTTCCCCTGATGGTTTAATATTCACTGGACATGTTACCAGATGAACAGTCTAAGTGAGGAGAGCGTGTTCCCCTGATGGTTTAATATGCACGGGACATGTTATCAGCTGAACAGAAGAAGTGAGGAGAGTGTGTTCCCCTGATGGTTTAATACGCACGGGACATTTCACCAAGTGAACTGTATAAGTGAGGAGAGTGTGTTCCCCTGATGATTTAATGCACACAGGACATGTTACCAGGTTAACAGTATAAGTGAGGAGAGAGTGTTCCACTGATGGTTTAATGCACACGGGACATGTTACCAGGTGAACAGTATAAGTGAGGAGAGTGCTTTCCCCTGATGGTTTAATCTTCACGGGACATGTTACCAGATGAACAGTCTAAGTGAGGAGAGCGTGTTCCCCTGATGGTTTAATACACACGGGACATGTCACCAGGTGAACAGTTAAAGTGAGGAGAGTGTGTTCCCCTGATTGTTTAATACTCACGGGACATGTTGCCAGGTGAACAGTATAAGTGAGGAGAGTGTGTTCCCCTGATGGTTTAACATGTTACCTGGTGAACTCTCTAAGTGAGGAGAGTGTGTTCCCCTGATTGTTTAATATTCACGGGACATGTTACCTGGTGAACTCTCTAAGTGAGGAGAGAGTGTTCCCCAGATTGTTTAATATACACAGGACATGTTACCAGGTGAACAGTATAAGTGAGGAGAGTGTGTTCCCCTGATGGTTTAATACACACGGGACATGTTACCAGGTGAACAGTATAAGTGAGGAGAGTGTGTTCCCCTGATGGTTTAATACACACTGGACATGTTACCAGGTGAACAGTATAAGTGAGGAGAGTGTGTTCCCCTGATGGTTTAATACACACGGGACATGTTACCAGGTGAACAGTATAAGTGAGGAGAGTGTGTTCCCCTGATGGTTTAATACACACTGACATGTTACCAGGTGAACAGTATAAGTGAGGAGAGTGTGTTCCCCTCATTGTTGAATACACACAGGACATGTCACCAGGTGAACAGTATAAGTGAGGAGATTGTGTTCCCCTGATGGTTTAATACACACGGGCCATGTTACGAGGTGAACAGTATAAGTGAGGAGAGTGTGTTCCCCTGATTCTTTAATACACACAGGCCCTGTTACCAGGTGAACAGTGTAATTGAGGAGAGTGTCTTCCCCTGATGGTTTAATACACACGGGACATGTTACCAAGTGAACAGTGTAAGTGAGGAGAGTGTGTTGCCCTGATGGTTTAATATACATGGGACATGTTACCAGGTGAACAGTATAAGAGAGGAGAGTGTGTTCCCCTGATTCTTTAATACACACAGGCCCTGTTACCAGGTGAACAGTATAAGTGAGGAGAGTGTGTTCCCCTGATTGTTTAATGCACACGGGACATGTTACCAGGTGAACAGTGTAAGTGAGGAGAGTTTGTTCCCCTGATTGTATAATATACACGGGACATGTTACCAAGTGATCAGTGTAAGTGAGGAGAGTGTGTTCCCCTGATGGTTTAATATACATGGGACATGTTACCAGGTGAACAGTATAAAAGGGGAGAGTGTGTTCCCCTGATTGTTTAATGCACACGGGACATGTCATCAGGTGAACTCTATAAGTGAAGAGAGTGTGTTCCCCAGATTGTTTAATACACACAGGACATGTCACCAGGTGAACAGAATAAGTGAGGAGACTGTGTTCCCCTGATGGTTCAATATACACGGGACATGTTACCAGGTGAACAGTGTAAGTGAGGAGAGTGTGTTCCCCTGATGGTTTAATATTCAAGGGACATGTTACCAGGTGAACAGTATAAGTGAGGAGAGTGAGTTCCCCTGATTGTTTAATATACACAGGACATGTTACCAGGTGAACAGTATAAGTGAGGAGAGTGTGTTCCCCTGATTGTTTAATATACACGGGACATGTTCCCAGGTGAACAGTATAAGTGAGGAGACTGTGTTCCCATGATGGTTTAATATACACGGGACATGTTACCAGGTGAACAGTGTAAGTGAGGAGAGTGTGTTCTCCTGATTGTTTAATATACACGGGACATGTTCCCAGGTGAACAGTATAAGTGAGGAGACTGTGTTCCCCTGATGGTTTAATATACACGGGACATGTTACGAGGTGAACAGTATAAGTGAGGAGAGTGTGTTCCCCTGATTCTTTAATACACACAGGCCCTGTTACCAGGTGAACAGTATAAGTGAGGAGAGTGTGTTCCCCTGATTGTTTAATGCACACGGGACATGTCATCAGGTGAACTCTATAAGTGAAGAGAGTGTGTTCCCCTGATGGTTTAATACACACGGGACATGTTACCAGGTGAACAGTGTAAGTGAGGAGAGTTTGTTCCCCTGATTGTATAATATACACGGGACATGTTACCAAGTGATCAGTGTAAGTGAGGAGAGTGTGTTCCCCTGATGGTTTAATATACATGGGACATGTTACCAGGTGAACAGTATAAAAGAGGAGAGTGTGTTCCCCTGATTGTTTAATGCACACGGGACATGTCATCAGGTGAACTCTATAAGTGAAGAGAGTGTGTTCCCCAGATTGTTTAATACACACAGGACATGTCACCAGGTGAACAGTATAAGTGAGGAGACTGTGTTCCCCTGATGGTTCAATATACACGGGACATGTTACCAGGTGAACAGTGTAAGTGAGGAGAGTGTGTTCCCCTGATGGTTTAATATTCACGGGACATGTTACCAGGTGAACAGTATAAGTGAGGAGAGTGAGTTCCCCTGATTGTTTAATATACACAGGACATGTTACCAGGTGAACAGTATAAGTGAGGAGAGTGTGTTCCCCTGATTGTTTAATATACACGGGACATGTTCCCAGGTGAACAGTATAAGTGAGGAGACTGTGTTCCCCTGATGGTTTAATATACACGGGACATGTTACCAGGTGAACAGTGTAAGTGAGGAGAGTGAGTTCCCCTGATGGATTAATATTCATGGGACATGTTACCAGGTGAACGGTATAAGTGAGGAGAGTGTGTTCCCCTGATGTTTTAATATAAACAGGACATGTTACAAGGTGAACAGTATAAGTGAGGAGAGTGTGTTCCCCTGATGGTTTAATATACACAGGACTTGTTACCAGGTGAACTGTCTAAGTGAGGAGAGTATGTTCCCCTGATTGTTTAATATACACGGGACATGTTCCCAGGTGAACAGTATAAGAGAAGAGAGTGTGTTCCCCTGATTGTTTAATACTCACGGGATATGTTACCAGGTGAAATCTATAAGTGAGGAGAGTGAGTTCCACTGATGTTTTAATATACGCGGGACATGTCACCAGGTAAACAGTATAAGTGAGGAGAGTGTGTTCCTCTGATGTTTTAATATACGCGGGACATGTCACCTGGTGAACAGTATAATTGAGGAAAGTGTGTTCCCCTGATGGTTCAATATACACAGGACATGTCACCAGTTGAACAGTATAAGTAAGGAGAGTGTGTTCCCCTAATGGTTGAATATACACAGGACATGTTACCAGGTGAACAGTATAAGTGAGGAGAGTGTGTTCCCCTGATGGTTTAATATACACAGGACATGTTACCAGGTGAACAGTATAAGTGAGGAGAGTGTTTTCCCCTGATTGTTTAATGCACACGGGACACGTCACCAGGTGAACAGTATAAGTGAGGAGAGTGTGTTCCGCTGATTGTTTAATACGCACGGGACATGTTACCAGGTGAAGAGTATAAGTGAGGAGAGTGTGTTCCCCTGATTGTTTAATACACATGGGACATGTTACAAGGTGAATAGTATGAGTGAGGAGAGTGTGTTCCCCTGATTGTTTAATACACACGGAACACGTCACCAGGTGAACAGTATCAGTGAGGAGACTGTGTTCCCCTGATTGTTTAATACACACGGGACATGTTACCAGGTGAAATCTATAAGTGAGGAGACTGAGTTCCCATGATGGTTTAACTTAGACGGGACATGTTCCCTGGTGAACAGTATAAGTGAGGAGAGGGTGTTCCACTGATGGTTTAATAAACGTGGGACATGTCATAAGGTGAACAGTATAAGTGAGGATAGTGTGTTCCCATGATGGTTTAATATAGACGGGACATGTCACCAGGTGAACAGTATAAGTGAGGAGAGTGTGTTCCCCTGATGGTTGAATATTCACAGGACATGTTACCTGGTGAAGAGTATAAGTGAGGAGAGTGTGTTCCCCTGATTGTTTAATATACACAAGACATGTTACCAGGTGAAAAGTATAATTGAAGAGAGTGTGTTCCCCAGATGGCTTAATATGCACGGGTCATGTTACCAGGTGAACAGTTTAAGTGAGGAGAGTGAGTTCCCCTGATTGTTTAATATACACAAGACATGTTACCAGGTGAACAGTATATGTGAGGAGAGTGTTTTCCCCTGATTGTTTAATACGCACGGGACATGTTACCAGATGAACAGTATAAGTGAGGAGAGTGTGTTCCCCTGATTGTTTAATACGCACGGGATATGTTACCAGATGAACAGTATAAGTGAGGAGAGTGTGTTCCCCTGATTGTTTAATACGCACGGGACATGTCACCAGGTGAACAGTATAAGTGAGGAGATAGTTTTCCCCTGATGGTTTAATATACACGGGACATGTTACCAGGTGAACAGTATAAGTGAGGAGAGTGTTTTCCCCTGATTGTTTAATGCACACGGGACACGTCACCAGGTGAACAGTATAAGTGAGGAGGGTGTGTTCCCCTGATTGTTTAATACGCACGGGACATGTTACCAGGTGAACAGTAGAAGTGAGGAGAGTGTTTTCCCCTGATTGTTTAATGCACACGGGACATGTCACCAGGTGAACAGTATAAGTGAGGAGAGTGTGTTCCCCTGATTATTTAATATACACGGGACATGTTACCAGGTGAACAGTGTAAGTGAGGAGGTTGTGTTCCACTGATTGTTTAATATACACAGGACATGTCACCAGGTGAACAGTGTAAGTGAGGAGAGTGTATTCCCCTGATTGTTTAATACGCACGGGACATGTTACCAGGTGACCAGTATAAGTGAGGAGAGTGTGTTCCCCTGATGGTTTAATATACACAGGACATGTTACCAGGTGAACAGTATAGTGAGGAGAGTGTTTTCCCCTGATTGTTTAATGCACACGGGACATGTTACCAGGTGAAAAGTATATTTGAGGAGAGTGTGTTCCCCTGATTGTTTAATACACACGGGACACGTCACCAGGTGAACAGTATAAGTGAGGAGAGTGTGTTCCCCTGATTGTTTAATACGCACGGGACATGTTACCAGATGAACAGTATAAGTGAGGAGAGTGTGTTCCCCTGATTGTTTATTCCGCACGGGACATGTTACCAGATGAACAGTATAAGTGAGGAGAGTGTGTTCCCCTGATTGTTTAATACGCACGGGACATGTTACCAGATGAACAGTATAAGTGAGGAGAGTGTGTTCCCCTGATTGTTTAATGCACACGGGACATGTTACCAGGTGACAAGTATAAGTGAGGAGACTGTGTTCCCCTGATAGTTTAATACGCACGGGACATGTTACCAGATGAACAGTATAAGAGAGGAGAGTGTGTTCCCCTGATTGTTTAATATACACGGGACACGTCACCAGGTGAACAGTATAAGTGAGGAGAGTGTGTTCCCCTGATAGTTTAATACGCACGGGACATGTTACCAGATGAACAGTATAAGTGAGGAGAGTGTGTTCCCCTGATTGTTTAATGCACACGGGACATGTTACCAGAAGAACAGTATAAGAGAGGAGAGTGTGTTCCCCTGATTGTTTAATACGCACGGGACATGTTACCAGGTGAACAGTATAAGTGAGGAGATTGTTTTCCCCTGATGGTTTAATATACACGGGACATGTTACCAGGTGAACAGTATAAGAGAGGAGAGTGTGTTCCCCTGATTGTTTAATACACACGGGACATGTTACCAGGTGAACAGTATAAGAGAGGAGAGTGTGTTCCCCTGATTGTTTAATACGCACGGGACATGTCACCAGGTGAACAGTATAAGTGAGGAGATTTTTTTCCCCTGATGGTTTAGTATACACGGGACATGTTACCAGGTGAACAGTATAAGTGAGGAGAGTGTTTTCCCCTGATTGTTTAATGCACAAGGGACATGTTACCAGGTGAAAAGTATATTTGAGGAAAGTGTGTTCCCCTGATGGTTTAATGCACACGGGACATGTCACCAGGTGAACAGTATAAGTGAGGAGAGTGTGTTCCCCTGATTGTTTAATACGCACGGGACATGTCACCAGGTGAACAGTATAAGTGAGGAGATTGTTTTCCCCTGATGGTTTAATATACACGGGACACGTCACCAGGTGAACAGTATAAGTGAGGAGAGTGTGTTCCCCTGATTGTTTAATACGCACGGGACATGTTACCAGGTGAACAGTATATGTGAGGAGAGTGTGTTCCCCTGATTATTTAATATACACGGGACATGTTACCAGGTGAACAGTGTAAGTGAGGAGGTTGTGTTCCACTGATTGTTTAATATACACAGGACATGTCACCAGGTGAACAGTATAAGTGAGGAGAGTGTGTTCCCCTGATGGTTTAATACGCACGGGACATGTTACCAGATGAACAGTATAAGTGAGGAGAGTGTGTTCCCCTGATTATTTAATATACACAGGACATGTTACCAGGTGAACAGTATAAGTGAGGAGAGTGTGTTCCCCTGATTATTTAATATACACAGGACATGTTACCAGGTGAACAGTATAAGTGAGGAGAGTGTATTCCCCTGATTGTTTAATACGCACGGGACATGTTACCAGGTGAACAGTGTAAGTGAGGAGAGTGTGTTCCCCTGATTGTTTAACACGCACGGGACATGTTACCAGGTGACCAGTATAAGTGAGGAGAGTGTGTTCCCCTGATGGTTTAATATACACAGGACATGTTACCAGGTGAACAGTATAGTGAGGAGAGTGTTTGCCCCTGATTGTTTAATGCACAAGGGACATGTTACCAGGTGAAAAGTATATTTGAGGAAAGTGTGTTCCCCTGATGGTTTAATAAACACGGGACACGTCACCAGGTGAACAGTATAAGTGAGGAGAGTGTGTTCCCCTGATTGTTTAATGCAAACGGGACACGTCACCAGGTGAACAGTATAATTGTGGAGAGTGTGTTCCCCTGATAGTTTAATCCGCACGGGACATGTTACCAGATGAACAGTATAAGTGAGGAGAGTGTGTTCCCCTGATTGTTTAATACGCACGGGACATGTTACCAGATGAACAGTATAAGTGAGGAGAGTGTGTTCCCCTGATTGTTTAATGCACACGGGACATGTTACCAGGTGACAAGTATAAGTGAGGAGAGTGTGTTCCCCTGATAGTTTAATACGCACGGGACATGTTACCAGATGAACAGTATAAGAGAGGAGAGTGTGTTTGCCTGATTGTTTAATATACACGGGACACGTCACCAGGTGAACAGTATAAGTGAGGAGAGTGTGTTCCCCTGATAGTTTAATACGCACGGGACATGTTACCAGATGAACAGTATAAGTGAGGAGAGTGTGTTCCCCTGATTGTTTAATACGCACGGGACATGTTACCAGATGAACAGTATAAGTGAGGAGAGTGTGTTCCCCTGATTTTTTCATGCACACGAGACATGTTACCAGGTGAACAGTAGAAGTGAGGAGAGTGTGTTCCCCTGATGGTTTAATATACACAGGACATGTTACCAGGTGAAGAGTATAAGTGAAGAGAATGTGTTCCCCTGATTGTTTAATGCACACGGGACACGTCACCAGGTGAACAGTATAAGTGAGGAGAGTGTGGTCCCCTGTTTGTTTAATATACAAGGGACACGTCACCAGGTGAACAGTATAAGTGAGGAGAGTGTGTTCCCCTGATTGTTTAATACACACGGGACATGTCACCAGGTGAACAGTATAAGTGAGGAGAGTGTGTTCCCCTGATTGTTTAATACACACAGGACATGTTACCAGGTGAACAGTATAAGTGAGGAGAGTGTGTTCCCCTGATTGTTTAATACACACGGGACATGTTACAAGGTGAACAGTATAAGTGAGGAGATTGTGTTCCCCTGATGGTTTAATATACACAGGACATGTTACCAGGTGAACAGTATAGTGAGGAGAGTTTTTTCCCCTGATTGTTTAATGCACACGGGACATGTTACCAGGTGAAAAGTATATTTGAGGAGAGTGTGTTCCCCTGATTGTTTAATACACACGGGACACGTCACCAGGTGAACAGTATAAGTGAGGAGAGTGTGTTCCCCTGATTGTTTAATGCAAACGGGACACGTCACCAGGTGAACAGTATAATTGTGGAGAGTGTGTTCCCCTGATAGTTTAATCCGCACGGGATATGTTACCAGATGAACAGTATAAGTGAGGAGAGTGTGTTCCCCTGATTGTTTAATACGCACGGGACATGTTACCAGATGAACAGTATAAGTGAGGAGAGTGTGTTCCCCTGATTGTTTAATGCACACGGGACATGTTACCAGGTGACAAGTATAAGTGAGGAGAGTGTGTTCCCCTGATGGTTTAATACACACGGGACATGTTACCAGATGAACAGTATAAGTGAGGAGACTGTGTTCCCCTGATAGTTTAATACGCACGGGACATGTTACCAGATGAACAGTATAAGAGAGGAGAGTGTGTTCCCCTGATTGTTTAATATACACGGGACACGTCACCAGGTGAACAGTATAAGTGAGGAGAGTGTGTTCCCCTGATAGTTTAATACGCACGGGACATGTTACCAGATGAACAGTATAAGTGAGGAGAGTGTGTTCCCCTGATTGTTTAATGCACACGGGACATGTTACCAGAAGAACAGTATAAGTGAGGAGATTGTTTTCCCCTGATGGTTTAATATACACGGGACATGTTACCAGGTGAACAGTATAAGTGAGGAGAGTGTTTTCCCCTGATTGTTTAATGCACACGGGACACGTCACCAGGTGAACAGTATAAGTGAGGAGAGTGTTTTCCCCTGATTGCTAAATGCACACGGGACACGTCACCAGGTGAACAGTATAAGTGAGGAGAGTGTTTTCCCCTGATTGTTTAATGCACACGGGACATGTCACCAGGTGAACAGTATAAGTGAGGAGAGTGTGTTCCCCTGATTATTTAATATACACGGGACATGTTACCAGGTGAACAGTATAAGTGAGGAGAGTGTGTTCCCCTGATGGTTTAATACGCACGGGACATGTTACCAGATGAACAGTATAAGTGAGGAGAGTGTGTTCCCCTGATTATTTAATATACACGGGACATGTTACCAGGTGAACAGTGTAAGTGAGGAGAGTGTATTCCCCTGATTGTTTAATACGCACGGGACATGTTACCAGGTGAGCAGTATAAGTGAGGAGAGTGTGTTCCCCTGATGGTTTAATATACACAGGACATGTTACCAGGTGAACAGTATAAGTGAGGAGAGTGTGTTCCCCTGATTGTTTAATGCAAACGGGACACGTCACCAGGTGAACAGTATAAGTGAGGAGAGTGTTTGCCCCTGATTGTTTAATGCACAAGGGACATGTTACCAGGTGAAAAGTATATTTGAGGAAAGTGTGTTCCCCTGATGGTTTAATACACACGGGACACGTCACCAGGTGAACAGTATAAGTGAGGAGAGTGTGTTCCCCTGATTGTTTAATGCAAACGGGACACGTCACCAGGTGAACAGTATAATTGTGGAGAGTGTGTTCCCCTGATAGTTTAATCCGCACTGGACATGTTACCAGATGAACAGTATAAGTGAGGAGAGTGTGTTCCCCTGATTGTTTAATGCACACGGGACATGTTACCAGGTGAACAGTATAAGTGAGTAGAGTGTGTTCCCCTGATAGTTTAATACGCACGGGACATGTTACCAGATGAACAGTATAAGAGAGGAGAGTGTGTTCCCCTGATTGTTTAATATACACAGGACATGTCACCAGGTGAACAGTATAAGTGAGGAGAGTGTGTTCCCCTGATTGTTTAATACACACGGGACATGTTACCAGGTGAACAGTATAAGTGAGGAGAGTGTGTTCCCCTGATTGTTTAATATACACGGGACATGTTACCAGGTCAACGATATAAGTGAGGAGAGTGTTTTCCCCTGATTGTTTAATACGCACGGGACATGTTACCAGATGAACAGTATAAGTGAGGAGAGTGTGTTCCCCTGATTGTATAATACACACGGGACATGTCACCAGGAGAACAGAATAAGTGAGGAGAGTGTGTTCCCCTGATTGTTTAATGCACACGGGATATGTTACCAGGTGAAATCTATAAGTGAGGAGAGTGTGTTCCCCTTATTGTTTAATGCACACGGGATATGTTACCAGGTGAAATCTATAAGTGAGGAGAGTGAGTTCCCATGATGGTTTAACTTGCACGGGACATGTTACCAGGTGAACAGTATAAGTGAGGAGAGGGTGTTCCACTGATGGTTTAATATACATGGGACATGTCACCAGGTGAACAGTGTAAGTGAGGAGAGTGTGTTCCCATGATGGTTTAATATACGCGGGACATGTCACCAGGTGAACAGTATAAGTGAGGAGAGTGTGTTCCCCTGATGGTTTAAAATACACGGGACATGTCACCAGGTGAACAGTATAAGTGAGGAGAGTGTGTTCCCCTGATGGTTTAATATTCACAGGACATGTTACCTGGTGAAGAGTATAAGTGAGGAGAGTGTGTTCCCCTGATGGTTTAATATACACAGGACATGTCACTAGGTGAAAAGTATAAGTGAATAGAGTGTGTTCCCCTGATTTTTTAATGCACACGGGACATGTTACCAGGTGAACAGCAGAAGTGAGGAGAGTGTGTACCCCTGATGGTTTCATATACATGGGACATGTTAACAGGTGAACAGTATAAGTGAAGAGAGTGTGCTCCACTGATGTTTAATATACATGGGACATGTTACCAGGTGAACAGTATAAGTGAGGAGAGTGTTTTCCGCTGATTGTTTAATGCACACGGGACACGTCACCAGGTGAACAGTATAAGTCAGGAGAGTGTGTTCCCCTGATGGTTTAATGCACACGGGACATGTTACCAGGTGAACAGTATCAGTGAGGAGAGTGTGTTCCCCTGATTGTTTAATGCGCACGGGACATGTTCCCAGGTGAACAGTATAAGTGAGGAGAGTGTGTTCCCCTGATGGTTTAATGCACACGGGACCTGTTACCAGGTGAACAGTATAAGTTAGGAGAATGTGTTCCCCTGATTGTTTAATACACACGGGACATGTTACCAGGTGAACAGAATAGTGAGGAGAGTGTGTTCCCCTGATTGTTTTATACACACGGGACATGTCACCAGGTGAACAGTATAAGTGAGGAGAGTGTGTTCCCCTGATTGTTTAATGCACATGGGACATGTTACCAGGTGAAATCTATAAGTGAGGAGAGTGTGTTCCCCTGATTGTTTTATACACACGGGACATGTCACCAGGTGAACAGAATAAGTGAGGAGAGTGTGTTCCCCTGATTGTTTTATACACACGGGACATGTCACCAGGTGAACAGAATAAGTGAGGAGAGTGTGTTCCCCTGATTTTTTTATGCAAACAGGACATGTCACCAGGTGAACAGTATAAGTGAGGAGAGTGTGTTCCCCTGATTGTTTAATGCACACGGGACATGTCACCAGGTGAACAGTATAAGTGAGGAGAGTGTGTTCCCCAGATTGTTTTATACACACGGGACATTTCACCAGGTGAACAGTATAAGTGAGGATAGTGTGTTCCCCTGATTGTTTAATGCACACGGGACATGTCACCAGGTGAACTTTATAAGTGAGGAGAGTGTGTTCCCCAGATTGTTTTATACACACGGGACATGTCACCAGGTGAACAGTATAAGTGAGGATAGTGTGATCCCCTGATTGTTTAATACTCACGGGACATGTCACCAGGTGAACAGTTTTAGTGAGGAGAGTGTGTTCCCCTGATTGTTTAATGCACACGGGACATGTCACCAGGTGAACAGAATAAGTGAGGAGAGTGTGTTCCCCTGATTGTTTAATACACACGGGACAAGTTAGCAGGTGAACAGTATAAGTGAGGAGAGTGTGTTCCCCTGATTGTTTAATACACACGGGACATGTTACCAGGTGAACAGAATAAGTGAGGAGAGAGTGTTCCCCTGATTGTTTAATACACACGTGACATGTTACCAGGTGAACAGTATAAGTGAGGAGAGTGTGTTCCCCTGATTGTTTAATACACACGGGACATGTTACCAGGTGAACAGTATAAGTGAGGAGAGAGTGTTCCCCTGATTGTTTAATACACACGTGACATGTTACCAGGTGAACAGTATAAGTGAGGAGAGTGTGTTCCCCTGATTGTTTAATACACACGGGACAAGTTACCAGGTGAACTCTATAAGTGAGGAGAGTGTGTTCCCCTTATTGTTTAATACACACGGGACATGTTACCAGGTGAACTCTATAAGTGAGGAGAGTGTGTTCCCCTTATTGTTTAATAAACACGGGACATGTCACCAGGTGAACAGTATAAGTGAGGAGAGTGTGTTCCCCTGATGGTTTAATATACACAGGACATATTTCCAGGTGAACAGTATAAGTGAGGAGAGTGTGTTCCCCTGATGGTTTAATATACACGGGACATGTTACCAGATGAACAGTATAAGTGAGGAGATTGTGTTCCCCTGATTGTTTAATATACACGGGACATGTTACCAGGTGAACAGTATAAGTGGGGAGAGTGTGTTCCCCTGATTGTTTAATACGCAGGAGACATGTTACCAGGTGAACAGTATAAGTGAGGAGAGTGTGTTCCCCTGATTGTTTAATACACACGGGACAAGTCACCAGGTGAACAGTATAAGTGAGGAGAGTGTGTTCCCCTGATTGTTTAATACACACGGGACAAGTCACCAGATGAACAGTATAAGTGAGGAGAGTGTGTTCCCCTGATTGTTTAATACACACGGGACATGTTACCAGGTGAACAGTATAAGTGAGAAGAGTGTGTTTCCCTGATTGTTTAATACGCACGGGACATGTTACCAGGTGAACAGTATAAGTGGGGAGAGTGTGTTCCCCTGATTGTTTAATACGCACGGGACATGTTACCAGCTGAACAGTATAAGTGAGGAGAGTGTGTTACCCTGATTGTTTAATACACACGGGACAAGTCACCAGATGAACAGTATAAGTGAGGAGAGTGTGTTCCCCTGATTGTTTAATACACACGGGACATGTTACCAGGTGAACAGTATAAGTGAGGAGAGAGTGTTCCCCTGATGGTTTAATACACACGGGACATGTTTCCAGGTAAACAGTATAAGTGAGGAGAGTGTGTTGCCTGATTGTTTAATACACACGGGACATGTTACCAGCTGAACAGTATAAGTGAAGAGAGTGTGTTCCCCTGATTGTTTAATACACACGGGACGTGTCACCAGGTGAACAGTATAAGTGAGGAGAGAGTGTTCCCCTGATTGTTTAATACACACGGGGCATGTTACCAGGTGAACAGTATAAGTGAGGAGAGTGTGTTCCCCTGATTGTTTAATGCACACGGGTCACGTCACCAGGTGAAATTTATAAGTTAGGAGAGTGTGTTCCCCTGATTGATTAACACGCACGGGACATGTTACCAGGTGAACAGTATAAGTGAGGAGAGAGTGTTCCCCTGATTGTTTAATACACACAGGACATGTCACCAGGTGAACAGCATAAGTGAGGAGAGTGAGTTCCCCTGATTTTTTAATATACCCGGGACATGTCACCAGGTGAACAGTATAAGTGAGGAGAGTGTGTTCCCCTGATGGTTTAATGCACACGGGACATGTTACCAGGTGAACAGAATAAGTGAGGAGAGTGTGTTCCCCTGATTTTTTTATACAAACGGGACATTTTACCAGGTGAACAGTATAAGTGAGGAGTGTGTGAACCCCTGATTGTTTAATACACACGGGACATGTCACCAGGTGAACAGTATAAGTGAGGAGAGTGTGTTCCCCTGATTGTTTAATACACACGGGGCATGTCACCAGTTGAACAGTATAAGTGAGGAGAGGGCTTTCCCTTGATGCTTTAATACACACAGGACATGTCACCAGGTGAACAGCATAAGTGAGGAGAGGGCTTTCCCTTGATGCTTTAATGCACACGGGTCACGTCACCAGGTGAACAGTATAAGTGAGGAGAGGGCTTTCCCTTGATGCTTTAATGCACACGGGTCACGTCACCAGGTGAACAGTGTAAGTGAGGAGTGTGTGAACCCCTGATTGTTTAATACACACGGGACATGTCACCAGGTGAACTTTATAAGTGAGGAGAGTGTGTTCCCCAGATTGTTTTATACACACGGGACATGTCACCAGGTGAACAGTATAAGTGAGGAGAGTGTGTTCCCCTGATTGTTTAATACACACGGGACATGTCACCAGTTGAACAGTATAAGTGAGGAGAGTGTGTTCCCCTGATGGTTTAATATTCACGGGACATGTCACCAGGTGAACAGTATAAGTGAAGAGAGTGTGTTCCCCTGATTGTTCAATACACACGGGACATGTTAATAGGTGAACAGAATAAGTGAGGAGAGTGTGTTCCCCTGATTTTTTAATGCACACGGGACATGTCACCAGGTGAACAGAATAATTGAGGAGAGTGTGTTCCCCTGACTGTTTAATGCACACGGGACATGTCACCAGTTGAACAGAATAAGTGAGGAGAGTGGGTTCCCCTGATTGTTTAATACACACGGGACATGATACCAGGTGAACTCTATAAGTGAGGAGAGTGTGTTCCCCTTATTGTTTAATAAACACGGGACATGTCACCAGGTGAACACTATAAGTGAGGAGAGTGTGTTCCCCTGATGGTTTAATATACACAGGACATGTTACCAGGTGAACAGTATAAGTGAGGAGAGTGTGTTCCCCTGATGGTTTAATACACACGGGACATGTTACCAGATGAACAGTATAAGTGAGGAGATTGTGCTCCCCTGATGGTTTAATATTCACGGGACATGTTACCAGGTGAACAGTATAAGTGAAGAGAGTGTGTTCACCTGATTGTTTAATACACACGGGACATGTTACCAGGTGAACAGTATAAGTGAGGAGAGAGTGTTCTCCTGATGGTTTAATACACACGGGACATGTTTCCAGGTGAACAGTATAAGTGAGGAGAGTGTGTTGCCTGATTGTTTAATACACACGGGACATGTTACCAGCTGAACAGTATAAGTGAAGAGAGTGTGTTCCCCTGATTGTTTAATACACACGGGACATGTTACCAGGTGAACAGTATAAGTGAGGAGTGAGTGTTCCCCTGATGGTTTAATATACACGGGACATGTTACCAGATGAACAGTATAAGTGAGGAGATTGTGCTCCCCTGATGGTTTAATATTCACGGGACATGTTACCAGGTGAACAGTATAAGTGAAGAGAGTGTGTTCACCTGATTGTTTAATACACACGGGACATGTTACCAGGTGAACAGTATAAGTGAGGAGAGAGTGTTCCCCTGATGGTTTAATACACACGGGACATGTTTCCAGGTGAACAGTATAAGTGAGGAGAGTGTGTTGCCTGATTGTTTAATACACACGGGACATGTTACCAGCTGAACAGTATAAGTGAAGAGAGTGTGTTCCCCTGATTGTTTAATACACACGGGACATGTTACCAGGTGAACAGTATAAGTGAGGAGTGAGTGTTCCCCTGATGGTTTAATATACACGGGACATGTTACCAGGTGAACAGTATAAGTGAGGAGAGTGTGTTCCCCTGATGGTTTAATACACACGGGACTTGTTACCAGATGAACAGGATAAGTGAGGAGAGTGTGTTGCCCTGATGGTTTAATATACACAGGACATGTTACCAGGTGAACAGTATAAGTGAGGAGATTGTGTTCCCCTGATGGTTTAATATACACGGGACATTTTACCAGATGAACAGGAAAAGTGAGGAGAGTGTGTTCCCCTGATTGATTAACACGCACGGGACATGTTACCACGTGAACAGCAAAAGTGAGGAGAGTGAGTTCCCCTGATTTTTTAATATACCCGGGACATGTCACCAGGTGATCAGTATAAGTGAGGAGAGTGTGTTCCCCTGATGGTTTAATATACACGGGACATTTTACCAGATGAACAGTATAAGTGAGGAGATTGTGTTCCCCTGATGGTTTAATACACACGGGACATGTACCAGGTGAACAGAATAAGTGAGGAGAGTGTGTTCCCCTGATTTTTTTATACAAATGGGACATGTTACCAGGTGAACAGTATAAGTGAGGAGAGTGTGTTGCCTGATTGTTTAATACACACGGGACATGTTACCAGGTGAACAGTATAAGTGAGGAGAGAGTGTTCCCCTGATGGTTTAATACTCACGGGACATGTTACCAGGTGAACAGTATAAGTGAGGAGAGAGTGTTCCCCTGATTGTTTAATACACACGGGACATGTTACCAGGTGAACAGTATAAGTGAAGAGAGTGTGTTCCCCTGATTGTTCAATACACACGGGACATGTTAATAGGTGAACAGTATAAGTGAGGAGAGTGAGTTCCCCTGTTGGTTTAATATACACGGGATATGTTACCAGGTGAACAGTATAAGTGAGGAGAGTGTGTTCCCCTGATTGTTTAATACACACGGGACATTTTACCAGATGAACAGTATAAGTGAAGAGAGTGTGTTTCCCTGATGGTTTAATATACACGGGACATTTTACCAGATGAACAGTATAAGTGAGGAGATTGTGTTCCCCTGATGGTTTAATATACACGGGACATGTTACCAGGTGAACAGTATAAGTGAGGAGATTGTGTTCCCCTGATGGTTTAATATACACGGGATATGTTACCAGGTGTACAGTATAAGTGAGGAGAGTGTGTTTCCCTGATTGTTTAATATACACGGGAGATTTTACCAGATGAACAGTATAAGTGAGGAGATTGTGTTCCCCTGATGGTTTAATACACACAGGACATGTTACCAGGTGAACAGTATAAGTGAGGAGAATGTGTTCCCCTGATTGTTTAATACACACGGGACATGTCACCAGGTGAACAGTATAAGTGAGGAGAATGTGTTCCCCTGATTGTTTAATACACACAGGACATGTTACCAGGTGAACAGTATAATTGAGGAGAGTGTGTTCCCCTGATGGTTTAATATACACTGGACATGTCACCAGGTGAACAGTATAAGTGAGGAGAGTGTGTTCCCCTGATTGTTTAATACACACGGGACATGTTACCAGGTGAACACTATAAGTGAGGAGAGTGTGTTCCCCTGATGGTTTAAAACACACGACATGTCAACAGGTGAACAGTAAAAGTGAAGAGAGTGAGTTCCCCTGATTGTTTAATACGCACGGGACATGTTACCAGGTGAACAGTAAAAGTGAGGAGAGTGTGTTCCCCTGATGGTTTAAAACACACGACATGTCAACAGGTGAACAGTAAAAGTGAAGAGAGTGAGTTCCCCTGATTGTTTAATACACCCGGGACATGTCACCAGGTGAACAGTATAAGTGAGGAGAGTGTGTTCCCCTGATGGTTTAATACACACGTGACATGTCACCAGTTGAACAGTATAATTGAGGAGAGGGCTTTCCCCTGATGGTTTAATATACATGGGACTTGTTACCAGGTGAACAGTATAAGTGAGGAGAGTGTGTTCCCCTGATGGTTTAATATACACGGGACATGTTCCCAGGTGAACAGTATAAGTGAGGAGAGTGCTTTCCCCTGATGGTTTAATATACACGGGACATGTTTCCAGGTGAACAGTATAAATTAGGAGAGTGTGTTCCCCTGATCGTTTAGTATACACGGGACATATTACCAGGTGAACAGTATAAGTGAGGAGAGTGTGTTCCCCTGATTGATTAACACGCACGGGACATGTTACCAGGTGAACTGTATAAGTGAGGATTATGTTTTCCCCTGATGGTTTAATATACACGGGACATGTTACCAGATGAACAGTATAAGTGAGGAGAGTGTGTTCCCCTGATGGTTTAATACACACGGGACATGTTACCAGCTGAACAGTATAAGTGAAGAGAGTGTGTTCCCCTGATGGTTTAATATACATGGGACATGTTACCAGGTGAACAGTATAAGTGAGGAGAGGGTCTTCCCCTGATGGTTTAATATACACAGGACATGTTCCCAGTTGAACAGTATAAGTGAGGAGAGGGTCTTCCCCTGATGGTTTAATATACACAGGACATGTTCCCAGTTGAACAGTATAAGTGAGGACAGTGTGTTCCCCTGATGGTTTAATATACACGGGACATGTTAGCAGGTGAACAGTATAAGTGAGGATTATGTTTTCCCCTGATGGTTTAATATACATGGGACATGTTCCCAGGTGAACAGTATAAGTGAGGATTATGTTTTCCCCTGATGGTTTAATATACACGGGACTTGTTACCAGGTGAACAGTATAAGTGAGGAGAGTGTGTTCCCCTGATGGTTTAATATACACGGGACATGTTACCAGGTGAACAGTATAAGTGAGGAGATTGTGTTCCCCTGATCGTTTAGTATACACGTGACATGTTGCCAGGTGAACAGTATAAGTGAGGAGAGATTGTTACCCTGATGGTTTAATACGCACGGGACATGTCACCAGGTGAACAGTATAAGTGAGGAGAGTGTGTTCCCCTGATTGTTTAACACGCACGGGACATGTTACCAGGTGAACAGTATAAGTGAGGAGAGAATGTTACCCTGATGGTTTAATACACACGGGACATGTTCCCAGGTGAACAGTATAAGTGAGGAGATTGTGTTCCCCTGATCGTTTAGTATACACGTGACATGTTGCCAGGTGAACAGTATAAGTGAGGAGAGATTGTTACCCTGATGGTTTAATACACACGGGACATGTTCCCAGGTGAACAGTATAAGTGAGGAGATTGTGTTCCCCTGATCGTTTAGTATACTCGGGACATGTTGCCAGGTGAACAGTATAAGTGAGGAGAGTGTGTTCCCCTGTTGGTTTAATATACACAGGACATGATACCAGGTGAACAGTATAAGAGAGGAGAGTGAGTTCCCCTGATTTTTTAATATACCCGCGACATGTTACCAGGTGAACAGTATAAGTGAGGAGAGATTGTTACCCTGATGGTTTAATACACACGGGACATGTTCCCAGGTGAACAGTATAAGTGAAGATTATGTGTTCCCCTGATGGTTTAATATACACGGGACATGTTACCAGGTGAACAGTATGAGTGAGCAGAGTGTGTTCCCCTGATGGTTTAACACGCACGGGACATGTTACCAGGTGAACAGTATAAGTGAGGAGAGTGTGTTCCCCTGATGGTTTAATATACACGGGACATGTAACCAAATGAACAGTATAAGTGAGGAGAGTGTGTTCCCCTGATGGTTTAACACGCACGGGACATGTTACCAGGTGAACAGTATAAGTGAGGAGAGTGTGTTCCCCTGATGGTTTAATATACACACGACATGATACCAGGTGAACAGTATAAGTGAGGGGAGTGAATTCCCCTGATTGTTTAATATGCACGGGACATGTTTCCAGGTGAACAGTATAAGTGAGGAGAGTGTGTTCCCCTGATGGTTTAACACGCACGGGACATGTTACCAGGTGAACAGTATAAGTGAGGAGAGTGTGTTCCCCTGATGGTTTAATATACAAGGTACATGTTAACAGGTGAACAGTATAAGTGAGAAGAGTGTGTTGCCCTGATGGTTTAATACACAAGGGACATGTCACCAGGTGAACAGGATAAGTGAGGAGAATGTGTTCCCCTGATGGTTTAATATACACAGGACATGTTACCAGGTGAACAGTATAAGTGAGGAGAGTGTGTTCCCCTGATGGTTTAATACACACGGGACATGTTACCAGATGAACAGTATAAGTGAGGAGATTGTGCTCCCCTGATGGTTTAATATACACGGGACATGTTACCACGTGAACAGTATAAGTGAAGAGAGTGTGTTCCCCTGATTGTTTAATACACACGGGACATGTTACCAGGTGAACAGTATAAGTGAGGAGAGAGTGTTCCCCTGATGGTTTAATACACACGGGACATGTTTCCAGGTGAACAGTATAAGTGAGGAGAGTGTGTTGCCTGATTGTTTAATACACACGGGACATGTTACCAGGTGAACAGTATAAGTGAGGAGAGAGTGTTCCCCTGATGGTTTAATACACACGGGACATGTTACCAGGTGAACAGTATAAGTGAGGAGAGTGTGTTCCCCTGATGGTTTAATACACACGGGACTTGTTACCAGATGAACAGTATAAGTGAGGAGAGTGTGTTGCCCTGATGGTTTAATATACACAGGACATGTTACCAGGTGAACAGTATAAGTGAGGAGATTGTGTTCCCCTGATGGTTTAATATACACGGGACATTTTACCAGATGAACAGTATAAGTGAGGAGATTGTGTTGCCTTGATGGTTTGATATACACGGGATATGTTACCAGGTGAACAGTATAAGTGAGGAGAGTGTGTTCCCCTGATGGTTTAATATACACGGGATATGTTACCAGGTGAACAGTATAAGTGAGGAGAGTGTGTTCCCCTGATGGTTTAATATACACGGGATATGTTACCAGGTGAACAGTATAAGTGAGGAGAGTCTGTTCCCCTGATTGTTTAATACACACGGGACATGTCACCAGATGAACAGTATAAGTGAGGAGAGTGTGTTCCCCTGATGGTTTAATATACACGGGATATGTTACCAGGTGAACAATATAAGTGAGGAGAGTGTGTTCCCCTGACGGTTTAATATACACGGGACATTTTACCAGATGAACAGTATAAGTGAAGAGAGTGTGTTTCCCTGTTGGTTTAATATACACGGGACATTTTACCAGATGAACAGTATAAGTGAAGAGAGTGTGTTTCCCTGATGGTTTAATATACACGGGACATTTTACCAGATGAACAGTATAAGTGAAGAGAGTGTGTTTCCCTGATGGTTTAATATACACGGGACATTTTACCGGATGAACAGTATAAGTGAGGAGATTGTGTTCCCCTGATGGTTTAATATACACGGGACATGTTACCAGGTGAACAGTATAAGTGAGGAGATTGTGTTCCCCTGATGGTTTAATATACACGGGATATGTTACCAGGTGTACAGTATAAGTGAAGAGAGTGTGTTTCCCTGATTGTTTAATATACACGGGAGATTTTACCAGATGAACAGTATAAGTGAGGAGATTGTGTTCCCCTGATGGTTTAATACACACAGGACATGTTACCAGGTGAACAGTATAAGTGAGGAGAATGTGTTCCCTGATTGTTTAATACACACGGGACATGTCACCAGGTGAACAGTATAAGTGAGGAGAATGTGTTCCCCTGATTGTTTAATACACACAGGACATGTTACCAGGTGAACAGTATAATTGAGGAGAGTGTGTTCCCCTGATGGTTTAATATACACTGGACATGTCACCAGGTGAACAGTATAAGTGAGGAGAGTGTGTTCCCCTGATTGTTTAATACACACGGGACATGTTACCAGGTGAACACTATAAGTGAGGAGTGTGTGTTCCCCTGATGGTTTAAAACACACGACATGTCAACAGGTGAACAGTAAAAGTGAAGAGAGTGAGTTCCCCTGATTGTTTAATACGCACGGGACATGTTACCAGGTGAACAGTAAAAGTGAGGAGAGTGTGTTCCCCTGATGGTTTAAAACACACGACATGTCAACAGGTGAACAGTAAAAGTGAAGAGAGTGAGTTCCCCTGATTGTTTAATACACCCGGGACATGTCACCAGGTGAACAGTATAAGTGAGGAGAGTGTGTTCCCCTGATGGTTTAATACACACGTGACATGTCACCAGTTGAACAGTATAATTGAGGAGAGGGCTTTCCCCTGATGGTTTAATATACATGGGACTTGTTACCAGGTGAACAGTATACGTGAGGAGAGTGTGTTCCCCTGATGGTTTAATATACACGGGACATGTTCCCAGGTGAACAGTATAAGTGAGGAGAGTGCTTTCCCCTGATGGTTTAATATACACGGGACATGTTCCCAGGTGAACAGTATAAGTGAGGAGAGTGCTTTCCCCTGATGGTTTAATATACACGGGACATGTTTCCAGGTGAACAGTATAAGTGAGGAGAGTGTGTTCCCCTGATCGTTTAGTATACACGGGACATGTTGCCAGGTGAACAGTATAAGTGAGGAGAGTGTGTTCCCCTGATTGATTAACACGCACGGGACATGTTACCAGGTGAACTGTATAAGTGAGGATTATGTTTTCCCCTGATGGTTTAATATACACGGGACATGTTACCAGATGAACAGTATAAGTGAGGAGAGTGTGTTCC
Source organism: Heterodontus francisci (assembly GCF_036365525.1). Classification (NCBI taxonomy): domain Eukaryota; kingdom Metazoa; phylum Chordata; class Chondrichthyes; order Heterodontiformes; family Heterodontidae; genus Heterodontus; species Heterodontus francisci. Next base: position 2,413,958 of record NW_027140382.1, on the reverse strand, counting down.
CCTGATGGTTTAATACACACGGGACATGTTACCAGCTGAACAGTATAAGTGAAGAGAGTGTGTTCCCCTGATGGTTTAAATTACATGGGACATGTTACCAGGTGAACAGTATAAGTGAGGAGAGCGTCTTCCCCTGATGGTTTAATATACACAGGACATGTTCCCAGTTGAACAGTATAAGTGAGGAGAGTGTGTTCCCCTGATGGTTTAATATACACAGGACATGTTCCCAGTTGAACAGTATAAGTGAGGAGAGGGTCTTCCCCTGATGGTTTAATATACACAGGACATGTTCCCAGTTGAACAGTATAAGTGAGGAGAGGGTCTTCCCCTGATGCTTTAATATACACAGGACATGTTCCCAGTTGAACAGTATAAGTGAGGAGAGTGTGTTCCCCTGATGGTTTAATATACACGGGACATGTTAGCAGGTGAACAGTATAAGTGAGGATTATGTTTTCCCCTGATGGTTTAATATACATGGGACATGTTTCCAGGTGAACAGTATAAGTGAGGATTATGTTTTCCCCTGATGGTTTAATACACACGGGACATGTTACCAGGTGAACAGTATAAGTGAGGAGAGTGTGTTCCCCTGATGGTTTAATATACACGGGACTTGTTACCAGGTGAACAGTATAAATGAGGAGAGTGTGTTCCCCTGATCGTTTAGTACACACGTGACATGTTGCCAGGTGAACAGTGTAAGTGAGGAGAGATTGTTACCCTGATGGTTTAATACGCACGGGACATGTCACCAGGTGAACAGTATAAGTGAGGGGAGTGTGTTCCCCTGATTGTTTAACACGCACGGGACATGTTACCAGGTGAACAGTATAAGTGAGGGGAGTGTGTTCCCCTGATTGTTTAACACGCACGGGACATGTTACCAGGTGAACAGTATAAGTGAGGAGAGTGTGTTCCCCTGTTGGTTTAATATACACAGGACATGATACCAGGTGAACAGTATAAGTGAGGAGAGTGTGTTCCCCTGTTGGTTTAATATACACAGGACATGTTACCAGGTGAACAGTATAAGTGAGGGGAGTGTGTTCCCCTGATTGTTTAACACGCACGGGACATGTTACCAGGTGAACAGTATAAGTGAGGGGAGTGTGTTCCCCTGATTGTTTAACACGCACGGGACATGTTACCAGGTGAACAGTATAAGTGAGGAGAGTGTGTTCCCCTGTTGGTTTAATATACACAGGACATGATACCAGGTGAACAGTATAAGTGAGGGGAGTGTGTTCCCCTGATTGTTTAACACGCACGGGACATGTTACCAGGTGAACAGTATAAGTGAGGAGAGTGTGTTCCCCTGTTGGTTTAATATACACAGGACATGTTACCAGGTGAACAGTATAAGTGAGGGGAGTGTGTTCCCCTGATTGTTTAACACGCACGGGACATGTTACCAGGTGAACAGTATAAGTGAGGAGAGTGTGTTCCCCTGATTTTTTAATATACCCGGGACATGTTACCAGGTGAACAGTATAAGTGAGGAGAGTGTGTTCCCCTGATGGTTTAACAAGCACGGGACATGTTACCAGGTGAACAGTATAAGTGAGGAGAGTGTGTTCCCCTGATGGTTTAATATACACGGGACATGTTACCAGGTGAACAGGATAAGTGAGGAGACTGTATTCCCCTGATGGTTTAATATACACGGGACATGTTACCAGGTGAACAGTATAAGTGAGCAGAGTGTGTTCCCCTGATTGTTAAATATACACGGGACATGTTACCAGGTGAACAGTATGAGAGAGGAGAGTGAGTTCCCCTGATTTTTTAATATACCCGGGACATGTCACCAGGTGATCAGTATAAGTGAGGAGAGTGTGTTCCCCTGATGGTTTAACAAGCACGGGACATGTTACCAGGTGAACAGTATAAGTGAGGAGAGTGTGTTCCCCTGATGGTTTAATATACACGGGACATGTTACCAGGTGAACAGGATAAGTGAGGAGACTGTATTCCCCTGATGGTTTAATATACACGGGACATGTTACCAGGTGAACAGTATAAGTGAGCAGAGTGTGTTCCCCTGATTGTTAAATATACACGGGACACGTTACCAGGCGAACAGTAGAAGTGAGGAGAGTGTGTTCCCCTGATGGTTTAATACACACGGGACATGTTACCAGGTGAACAGTATAAGTGAGGAGAGTGAGTTCCCCTCATTGTTTAATACACACGGGACATGTAACCAAGTGAACAGTATAAGTGAGGAGAGTGTGTTCCCCTGATGGTTTAACACGCACGGGACATGTTACCAGGTGAACAGTATAAGTGAGGAGAGTGTGTTCCCCTGATGGTTTAATATACACGGGACATGTAACCAAATGAACAGTATAAGTGAGGAGAGTGTGTTCCGCTGATGGTTTAACACGCACGGGACATGTTACCAGGTGAACAGTATAAGTGAGGAGAGTGTGTTCCCCTGATGGTTTAATATACACACGACATGATACCAGGTGAACAGTATAAGTGAGGGGAGTGAATTCCCCTGATTGTTTAATATGCACGGGACATGTTTCCAGGTGAACAGTATAAGTGAGGAGAGTGTGTTCCCCTGATGGTTTAACACGCACGGGACATGTTACCAGGTGAACAGTATAAGTGAGGAGAGTGTGTTCCCCTGATGGTTTAATATACACAGGACATGTTACCAGGTGAACAGTATAAGTGAGGAGAGTGTGTTGCCCTGATGGTTTAATACACAAGGGACATGTCACCAGGTGAACAGGATAAGTGAGGAGAATGTGTTCCCCTGATGGTTTAATATTCACTGGACATGTTACCAGATGAACAGTCTAAGTGAGGAGAGCGTGTTCCCCTGATGGTTTAATATGCACGGGACATGTTACCAGCTGAACAGTATAAGTGAGGAGAGTGTGTTCCCCTGATGATTTAATACGCACGGGACATTTCACCAAGTGAACTGTATAAGTGAGGAGAGTGTGTTCCCCTGATGATTTAATGCACACAGGACATGTTACCAGGTGAACAGTACAAGTGAGGAGAGTGCGTTCCCCTGATGTTTTAACACGCACGGGACATGTTACCAGGTGAACAGTATAAGTGAGGAGAGTGTGTTCCCCTGATGGTTTAATATACACGGGACATGTAACCAAATGAACAGTATAAGTGAGGAGAGTGTGTTCCCCTGATGGTTTAACACGCACGGGACATGTTACCAGGTGAACAGTATAAGTGAGGAGAGTGTGTTCCCCTGATGGTTTAATATACACGGGACATGATACCAGGTGAACAGTATAAGTGAGGGGAGTGAATTCCCCTGATTCTTTAATACACACGGGACATGTCACCAGGTGAACAGGATAAGTGAGGAGAATGTGTTCCCCTGATTGTTTAATATTCACTGGACATGTTACCAGATGAACAGTCTAAGTGAGGAGAGCTTGTTCCCCTGATGGTTTAATATGCACGGGACATGTTACCAGCTGAACAGTATAAGTGAGGAGAGTGTGTTCCCCTGATGGTTTAATACGCATGGGACATTTCACCAAGTGAACTGTATAAGTGAGGAGAGTGTGTTCCCCTGATGATTTAATGCACACAGGACATGTTACCAGGTGAACAGTATAAGTGAGGAGAGTGTGTTCCCCTGATGTTTTAACACGCACGGGACATGTTACCAGGTAAACAGTATAAGTGAGGAGAGTGTGTTCCCCTGATTGTTTATTACACACGGGACATGTCACCTGGTGAACAGTATAAGTGAGGAGAGTGTGTTCCCCTGATGGTTTAATATACACGGGACATGTTACCAGGTGAACGGTATAAGCGAGGAGACTGTATTCCCCTGATGGTTTAATATACACGGGACATGTTAGCAGGTGAACAGTACAAGTGAGGAGAGTGTGTTCCCCTGATTGTTTAATACTCACGATACATGTTACCAGGTGAACAGTATAAGTGAGGAGACTGTGTTCCCCTGATGCTTTAATACACCCGGGACATGTTACCAGGTGAACAGTATAAGTGAGGAGAGTGTGATCCAATGATTGTTTAATACTGACGGGATTTGTCACCAGGTGAAGAGTAGAAGTGAGGAGAGTGTGTTCCCCTGATGGTTTAATATACGCGGGACATGTTACCAGGTGAACAGTATAAGTGAGGAGAGTGTGTTCCCCTGATTGTTTTATACACACGGGACATGTTACCAGGTGAACAGTATAATTGAGGAGAGTGTGTTCCCCTGATGGTTTAATATACATGGGACATGTTACCAGGTGAACAGTATAAGTGAGGAGAGTGTGTTCCCCTGATTGTTTAATACACACGGGACATGTTACCAGGTGAACAGTATAAGTGAGGAGACTTTGTTCCCCTGATGGTTTAATATACACGGGACATGTTACCAGGTGAACAGTTTAAGTGAAGAGAGAGTGTGTTCCCCTGATGGTTTAATATACATGGGACATGTTACCAGGTGAACAGTATAAGTGAGGAGAGTGTGTTCCCCTGATGGTTTAATATACATGGGACATGTTACCAGGTGAACAGTATAAGTGAGGAGAGTGTGTTCCCCTGATGGTTTAATATACATGGGACATGTTACCAGGTGAACAGTATAAGTGAGGAGAGTGTGTTCCCCTGATGGTTTAATACACACGGGACATGTTACCAGGTGAAAAGTATAAGTGAGGAGAGTGTGTTCCCCTGATGGTTTAATATACATGGGACATGTTACCAGGTGAACAGTATAAGTGAGGAGAGTGTGTTCCCCTGATGGTTTAATACACACGGGACATGTTACCAGGTGAACAGTATAAGTGAGGAGAGTGTGTTCCCCTGATGGTTTAATATACATGGGACATGTTACCAGGTGAACAGTATAAGTGAGGAGAGTGTGTTCCCCTGATGGTTTAATACACACGGGACATGTTACCAGGTGAACAGTATAAGTGAGGAGAGTGTGTTCCCCTGATGGTTTAATACACACGGGACATGTTACCAGGTGAACAGTATAAGTGAGGAGAGTGTGTTCCCCTGATTGTTTAATACGCACGGGACATGTTACCAGGTTAACAGTATAAGTGAGGAGAGTGTGTTCCCCTGATTGTTTAATACACACGGGACATGTTACCAGGTGAACAGAATAGTGAGGAGAGTGTGTTCCCCTGATTGTTTAATACACACGGGACATGTTACCAGGTGAACAGTATAAGTGAGGAGAGTGTGTTCCCCTGATTGTTTAATACGCACGGGACATGTTACCAGGTGAACAGTATAAGTGAGGAGAGTGTGTTCCCCTGATTGTTTAATACACACGGGACATGTTACCAGGTGAACAGTATAAGTGAGGAGAGTGTGTTCCCCTGATTGTTTAATACGCACGGGACATGTTACCAGGTGAACAGTATATGTGAGGAGAGTGTGTTCCCCTGTTTGTTTAATACACACGGGACATGTTACCAGGTGAACAGTATAAGTGAGGAGAGTGTGTTCCACTGATTGTTTATTACGCACGGGACATGTTACCAGGTGAACAGGATAAGTGAGGAGAGTGAGTTCCCCTGTTTGTTTAATACACACGGGACATGTTACCAGGTGAACAGTATAAGTGAGGAGAGTGTCTTCCCCTTATGGTTTAATACTGACGGGACATGTCACCAGATGAACAGTATAAGTGAGGAGAGTGAGTTCCCCTGTTTGTTTAATACACACGGGACATGTTACCAGGTAAACAGCATAAGTGAGGAGAGTGTGTTCCGCTGATGGTTTAATACGCACGGGACATTTCACCAAGTGAACTGTATAAGTGAGGAGAGTGTGTTCCCCTGATTGTTTAATACACACGGGACATGTCACCAGGTGAACAGTATAAGTGAGGAAAGTGTGTTCCCCTGATGGTTTAACACGCACGGGACATGTTACCAGGTGAACAGTATAAGTGAGGAGAGAGTGTTCCAGTGATGGTTTAATGCACACGGGACATGTTACCAGGTGAACAGTATAAGTGAGGAGAGTGCTTTCCCCTGATGGTTTAATATTCACGGGACATGTTGCCAGGTGAACAGTATAAGTGAGGAAAGTGTGTTCCCCTGATGGTTTAACACGCACGGGACATGTTACCAGGTGAACAGTATAAGTGAGGAGAGTGTGTTCCCCTGATTGTTTAATACACACAGGACATGTCACCAGGTGAACAGTGTAAGTGAAGAGAGTGTGTTCCCCTGATGGTTTAATACACACGGGACATGTTACCAGGTGAACAGTATAAGTGAGGAGAGTGTGTTCCCCTGATTGTTTAATACACACGGGACATGTCACCTGGTGAACAGTATAAGTGAGGAGAGTGTGTTCCCCTGATGGTTTAATACACACGGGACATGTTACCAGGTGAACAGTATAAGTGAGGAGAGTGTGTTCCCCTGATTGTTTAATACGCACTGGACATGTTACCAGGTGAACAGTATAAGTGTGGAGAGTGTGTTCCCCTGATTGTTTAATATTCACGGGACATGTTTCCAGGTGAACAGTATACGTGAGGAGAGTGTGTTCCCCTGATTGTTTAATACTCACGGGACATGTTGCCAGGTGAACAGTATAAGTGAGGAGAGTGTGTTCCCCTGATGGTTTAACACGCACGGGACATGTTACCAGGTGAACAGTATAAGTGAGGAGAGTGTGTTCCCCTGATTGTTTAATACACACGGGACATGTCACCAGGTGAACAGAATAAGTGAGGATAGTGTTTTCCCCTGATTGTTTAATACTCACGGGACATGTTGCCAGGTGAACAGTATAAGTGAGGAGAGTGTGTTCCCCTGATTGTTTAATACACACGGGACATGTCACCAGGTGAACAGTATAAGTGAGGAGAGTGTGTTCCCCTGATTGTTTAATACACACGGGACATGTCACCAGGTGAACAGTATAAGTGAGGATAGTGTTTTCCCCTGATTGTTTAATACTCACGGGACATGTTGCCAGGTGAACAGTATAAGTGAGGAGAGTGTGTTCCCCTGATTGTTTAATACGCACTGGACATGTTACCAGGTGAACAGTATAAGTGTGGAGAGTGTGTTCCCCTGATTGTTTAATATTCACGGGACATGTTTCCAGGTGAACAGTATACGTGAGGAGAGTGTGTTCCCCTGATTGTTTAATACTCACGGGACATGTTGCCAGGTGAACAGTATAAGTGAGGAGAGTGTGTTCCCCTGATGGTTTAACACGCACGGGACATGTTACCAGGTGAACAGTATAAGTGAGGAGAGTGTGTTCCCCTGATTGTTTAATACACACGGGACATGTCACCTGGTGAACAGTATAAGTGAGGAGAGTGTGTTCCCCTGATGGTTTAATATACACGGGACATATTACCAGGTGAACAGTATAAGTGAGGAGAGTGTGTTCCCCTGATTGTTTAATACACACGGGACATGTCACCAGGTGAACAGTATAAGTGAGGATAGTGTTTTCCCCTGATTGTTTAATACTCACGGGACATGTTGCCAGGTGAACAGTATAAGTGAGGACAGTGTGTTCCCCTGATGGTTTAACACGCACGGGACATTGTACCAGGTGAACAGTATAAGTGAGGAGAGTGCTTTCCCCTGATGGTTTAATATTCACGGGACATGTTGCCAGGTGAACAGTATAAGTGAGGAAAGCGTGTTCCCCTGATGGTTTAACACGCACGGGACATGTCACCAGGTGAACAGTATAAGTGAGGAGAGTGTGTTCCCCTGATGGTTTAATATACACGGGACATGTCACCAGGTGAACAGTATAAGTGAGGAGAGTGTGTTCCCCTGATGTTTTAACACGCACGGGACATGTTACCAGGTGAACAGTATAAGTGAGGAGAGTGTGTTCCCCTGATGGTTTAATATACACGGGACATGTTACCAGGTGAACCGTATAAGCGAGGAGACTGTATTCCCCTGATGGTTTAATATACACGGGACATGTTAGCAGGTGAACAGTATAAGTGAGGAGAATGTGTTCCCCTGATGGTTTAATATACACAGGACATGTTACCAGGTGAACAGTATAAGTGAGGAGAGTGTGTTCCCCTGATTGTTTAATACTGATGGGATTTGTCACCAGGTGAAGAGTAGAAGTGAGGAGAGTGTGTTCCCCTGATGGTTTAATATACGCGGGACATGTTACCGGGTGAACAGTATAAGTGAAGAGAGAGTGTTCCCCTGATTGTTTAATACAAACGGGACATGTTACCAGGTGAACAGTATAAGTGAGGAGAGTGTGTTCCCCTGATGTTTTAATATACATGGGACATGTTACCAGGTGAACAGTATAAGTGAGGAGAGTGTGTTCCCCTGATGGTTTAATACACACGGGACATGTTACCAGGTGAACGGTATAAGTGAGGAGAGTGTGTTCCCCTGATTGTTTAATACGCACGGGACATGTTACCAGGTGAACAGTATAAGTGAGGAGAGTGTGTTCCCCTGATTGTTTAATACACACGGGACATGTTACCAGGTGAACAGAATAGTGAGGAGAGTGTGTTCCCCTGATTGTTTAATACACACGGGACATGTTACCAGGTGAACAGTATAAGTGAGGAGAGTGTGTTCCCCTGATTGTTTAATATACACAGGACATGTTACCAGGTGAACAGTATAAGTGAGGAGAGTGTGTTCCCCTGATTGTTTAATACGCACGGGACATGTTACCAGGTGAACAGTATAAGTGAGGAGAGTGTGTTCCCCTGATTGTTTAATACGCACGGGACATGTCACCAGATGAACAGTATAAGTGAGGAGAGTGTGTTCCCCTGATGGTTTAATATACACAGGGCATATTACCAGGTGAACAGTATAAGTGAGGAGAGTGTGTTCCCCTTATGGTTTAATACACACGGGACATGTTACCAGGTGATCAGTATAAGTGAGGAGAGTGTGTTTCCCTGATTGTTTAATACACACGGGACATGTTACCAGGTGAACAGGATAAGTGAGGAGAGTGTCTTCCCATTATGGTTTAATACTGACGGGAAATGTCACCAGGTGAACAGTATAAGTGAGGAGAGTGAGTTCCCCTGATTGTTTAATATACACGGGACATGTTAGCACGTGAACAGTATAAGTGAGGAGATTGTGTTCCCCTGATTGTTTAATATACACAGGACATGTTAGCACGTGAACAGTATAAGTGAGGAGATTGTGTTCCCCTGATGGTTTAATACTGATGGGACATTTACTCAGGTGAACAGTATAAGTGAGGAGAGTGTGTTCCCCTGATGGTTTAAAACACACAGGACATGTCAACAGGTGAACAGTATAAGTGAGGAGAGTGAGTTCCCCTGATTGTTTAATCCTGACGGGACATTTTACCAGGAGAACAGTATAAGTGAGGAGAGTGTGTTCCCCTGATTGTTTAATATGCACGGGACATGTTACCAGGTGAACAGTATAAGTGAGGAGAGTGTGTTCCCCTGATGGTTTAATATACACAGGGCATATTACCAGGTGAACAGTATAAGTGAGGAGAGTGTGTTCCCCTTATGGTTTAATACACACGGGACATGTTACCAGGTGATCAGTATAAGTGAGGAGAGTGTGTTTCCCTGATTGTTTAATACACACGGGACATGTTACCAGGTGAACAGGATAAGTGAGGAGAGTGTCTTCCCATTATGGTTTAATACTGACGGGAAATGTCACCAGGTGAACAGTATAAGTGAGGAGAGTGAGTTCCCCTGATTGTTTAATATACACGGGACATGTTAGCACGTGAACAGTATAAGTGAGGAGATTGTGTTCCCCTGATTGTTTAATATACACAGGACATGTTAGCACGTGAACAGTATAAGTGAGGAGATTGTGTTCCCCTGATGGTTTAATACTGATGGGACATTTACTCAGGTGAACAGTATAAGTGAGGAGAGTGTGTTCCCCTGATGGTTTAATACACACAGGACATGTCAACAGGTGAACAGTATAAGTGAGGAGAGTGAGTTCCCCTGATTGTTTAATCCTGACGGGACATTTTACCAGGAGAACAGTATAAGTGAGGAGAGTGTGTTCCCCTGATTGTTTAATATGCACGGGACATGTTACCAGGTGAACAGTATAAGTGAGGAGAGTGTGTTCCCCTGATGGTTTAACACGCACGGGACATGTTACCAGGTGAACAGTATAAGTGAGGAGAATGTGTTCCCCTGATGGTTTAACACGCACGGGACATGTTACCAGGTGAACAGTATAAGTGAGGAGAGTGAGTTCCCCTGATTCTTTAATATACACACGACATGATACCAGGTGAACAGTATAAAAGAGGAGAGTGAATTCCCCTGATGGTTTAATACTGATGGGACATTTCCGCAGGTGAACAGGAAAAGTGAGGAGAGTGTGTTCCCCTGATTGTTTAATCCTGACGGGACATGTTACCAGGAGGACAGTCTCAGTGAGGAGAGTGTGTTCCCCTGATGGTTTAATACGCACGGGACATTTCACCAAGTGAACTGTATAAGTGAGGAGAGTGTGTTCCCCTGATGATTTAATGCAGACAGGACATGTTACCAGGTGAACAGTATAAGTGAGGAGAATGTTTTCCCCTGTTTGTTCAATACGCACGGGACATGTTACCAGGTGAACAGAATAAGTGAGGAGAGTGTGTTCCCCTGATGGTTTAATATTCACTGGACATGTTACCAGATGAACAGTTTAAGTGAGGAGAGTGTGTTCCCCTGATGGTTTAATACGCACGGGACATTTCACCAAGTGAACTGTATAAGTGAGGAGAGTGTGTTCCCCTGATGATTTAATGCACACAGGACATGCTACCAGGTGAACAGTATAAGTGAGGAGAGTGCTTTCCCCTGATGGTTTAATATTCACGGGACATGTTGCCAGGTGAACAGTAAAAGTGAGGAAAATGTGTTCCCCTGATTGTTTAATACACACGGGACATGTCACCTGGTGAACAGTATAAGTGAGGAGAGTGTGTTCCCCTGATGATTTAATGCACACGGGACATGTTACCAGGTGAACAGTATAAGTGAGGAGAATGTTTTCCCCTGTTTGTTCACTACGCACGGGACATGTTACCAAGTGAACAGAATATGCGAGGAGAGTGTGTTCCCCTGATGGTTTAATATTCACTGGACATGTTACCAGATGAACAGTTTAAGTGAGGAGAGTGTGTTCCCCTGATGGTTTAATATTCACTGGACATGTTACCAGATGAACAGTTTAAGTGAGGAGAGCGTGTTCCCCTGATGGTTTAATATGCACGGGACATGTAACCAAGTGAACAGTATAAGTGAGGAGAGTGTGTTCCCCTGATGGTTTAACACGCACGGGACATGTTACCAGGTGAACAGTATAAGTGAGGAGAGTGTGTTCCCCTGATGGTTTAATATACACGGGACATGTCACCAGGTGAACAGTATAAGTGAGGAGAGTGTGTTCCCCTGATTGTTTAATCCTGACGGGACATTTTACCAGGAGAACAGTATAAGTGAGGAGAGTGTGTTCCCCTGATTGTTTAATATGCACGGGACATGTAACCAAGTGAACAGTATAAGTGAGGAGAGTGTGTTCCCCTGATGGTTTAACACGCACGGGACATGTTACCAGGTGAACAGTATAAGTGAGGAGAGTGTGTTCCCCTGATGGTTTAATATACACACGACATGATACCAGGTGAACAGTATAAGTGAGGAGAGTGTGTTCCCCTGATTGTTTAATCCTGACGGGACATTTTACCAGGAGAACAGTATAAGTGAGGAGAGTGTGTTCCCCTGATTGTTTAATATGCACGGGACATGTAACCAAGTGAACAGTATAAGTGAGGAGAGTGTGTTCCCCTGATGGTTTAACACGCACGGGACATGTTACCAGGTGAACAGTATAAGTGAGGAGAGTGTGTTCCCCTGATGGTTTAATATACACACGACATGTTACCAGGAGAACAGTATAAGTGAGGAGAGTGTGTTCCCCTGATGGTTTAATACGCACGGGACATTTCACCAAGTGAACTGTATAAGTGAGGAGAGTGTGTTCCCCTGATGATTTAATGCACACGGGACATGTTACCAGGTGAACAGTATAAGTGAGGAGAATGTTTTCCCCTGTTTGTTCACTACGCACGGGACATGTTACCAAGTGAACAGAATATGCGAGGAGAGTGTGTTCCCCTGATGGTTTAATATTCACTGGACATGTTACCAGATGAACAGTTTAAGTGAGGAGAGTGTGTTCCCCTGATGGTTTAATATTCACTGGACATGTTACCAGATGAACAGTTTAAGTGAGGAGAGCGTGTTCCCCTGATGGTTTAATATGCACGGGACATGTAACCAAGTGAACAGTATAAGTGAGGAGAGTGTGTTCCCCTGATGGTTTAACACGCACGGGACATGTTACCAGGTGAACAGTATAAGTGAGGAGAGTGTGTTCCCCTGATGGTTTAATATACACGGGACATGTCACCAGGTGAACAGGATAAGTGAGGAGAATGTGTTCCCCTGATGGTTTAATATTCACTGGGCATGTTACCAGGTGAACATTATAAGTGAGGAGAGTGTGTTCCCCTGATGGTTTAATATACACGGGACATGTCACCAGGTGAACAGTATAAGTGAGGAGAGTGTGTTCCCCTGATGGTTTAATACGCACGGGACATTTCACCAAGTGAACTGTATAAGTGAGGAGAGTGTGATCCCCTGATTGTTTAATACACACGGGACATGTTACCAGGTGAACAGTATAAGTGAGGAGAGTGTGTTCCCCTGATTGTTTAATACACACGGGACATGTTACCAGGTGAACAGTATAAGTGAGGAGAGTGTGTTCCCCTGATTGTTTAATACACACGGGACATGTCACCTGGTGAACAGTATAATTGAGGAGAGTGTGTTCACCGGATGGTTTAATATACACGGGACATGTCACCAGGTGAACAGTATAAGTGAGGAGAGTGTGTTCCCCTGATTGTTTAATATACACGGGACATGTCACCAGGTGAACAGTATAAGTGAGGAGAGTGTGTTCCCCTGATTGTTTAATATACACGGGACATGTCACCAGGTGAACAGTATAAGTGAGGAGAGTGTGTTCCCCTGATTGTTTAATATACACGGGACATGTCACCAGGTGAACAGTATAAGTGAGGAGAGTGTGTTCCCCTGATTGTTTAATACTCACGGGACGTGTTGCCAGGTGAACAGTATAAGTGAGGAGAGTTTGTTCCCCTGATGGTTTAACACGCACGGGACATGTCACCAGGTGAACAGTATAAGTGAGGAGAGTGTGTTCCCCTGATGGTTTAATATACACGGGACATGTCACCAGGTGAACAGTATAAGTGCGGAGAGTGTGTTCCCCTGATTGTTTAATACACACGGGACATGTCACCAGGTGAACAGGATAAGTGAGGAGAATGTGTTCCCCTGATGGTTTAATATTCACTGGAGATGTTACCAGATGAACAGTCTAAGTGAGGAGAGCGTGTTCCCCTGATGGTTTAATATGCACGGGACATGTTACCAGCTGAACAGTATAAGTGAGGAGAGTGTGTTCCCCTGATGGTTTAATACGCACGGGACATTTCACCAAGTGAACTGTATAAGTGAGGAGCGTGTGTTCCCCTGATGATTTAATGCACACAGGACATGTTACCAGGTGAACAGTATAAGTGAGGAGAGTGTGTTCCCCTGATGTTTTAACACGCACGGGACATGTTACCAGGTGAACAGTATAATTGAGGAGAGTGTGTTCCCCTGATTGTTTATTACACACGGGACATGTCACCTGGTGAACCGTATAAGTGAGGAGACTTTGTTCCCCTGATGGTTTAATATACGCGGGACATGTTACCAGGTGAAGAGTAGAAGTGAGGAGAGTGTGTTCCCCTGATGGTTTAATATACGCGGGACATGTTACCAGGTGAACAGTATAAGTGAGGAGAGTGTGTTCCCCTGATTGTTTTATACACACGGGACATGTTACCAGGTGAACAGTATAAGTGAGGAGACTTTGATCCCCTGATGGTTTAATATACGCGGGACATGTTACCAGGTGAACAGTATAAGTGAGGAGAGTGTGTTCCCCTGATTGTTTTATACACACGGGACATGTTACCAGGTGAACAGCATAAGTGAGGAGAGTGTGTTCCCCTGATTGTTTTATACACACGGGACATGTTACCAGGTGAACAGTATAAGTGAGGAGAGTGTGTTCCCCTGATTGTTTTATACACACGGGACATGTTACCAGGTGAACAGCATAAGTGAGGAGAGTGTGTTCCCCTGATTGTTTTATACACACGGGACATGTTACCAGGTGAACAGCATAAGTGAGGAGAGTGTGTTCCCCTGATTGTTTTATACACACGGGACATGTTACCAGGTGAACAGTATAAGTGAGGAGAGTGTGTTCCCCTGATTGTTTTATACACACGGGACATGTTACCAGGTGAACAGTATAAGTGAGGAGAGTGTGTTCCCCTGATGGTTTAATACGCACGGGACATGTTACCAGGTGAACAGTATAAGTGAGGAGAGTGTGTTCCCCTGATTGTTTTATACACACGGGACATGTTACCAGGTGAACAGTATAAGTGAGGAGAGTGCTTTCCCCTGATGGTTTAATATTCACGGGACATGTTGCCAGGTGAACAGTATAAGTGAGGAAAGTGTGTTCCCCTGATGGTTTAACACGCACGGGACATGTTACCAGGTGAACAGTATAAGTGAGGAGAGTGTGTTCCCCTGATTGTTTAATACACACGGGACATGTCACCTGGTGAACAGTATAAGTGAGGAGAGTGTGTTCCCCTGATTGTTTAATACACACGGGACATGTTGCCAGGTGAACAGTATAAGTGAGGAGAGTGTGTTCCCCTGATTGTTTAATACACACGGGACATGTTGCCAGGTGAACAGTATAAGTGAGGAGAGTGTGTTCCCCTGATGGTTTAACACGCACGGGACATGTTACCAGGTGAACAGTATAAGTGAGGAGAGTGTGTTCCCCTGATTGTTTAATACTCACGGGACATGTTACCAGGTGAACAGTATAAGTGAGGAGAGTGTGTTCCCCTGATGGTTTAATGCACACGGGACATGTTACCAGGTGAACAGTAGAAGTGAGGAGAGTGCTTTCCCCTGATGGTTTAATATTCACGGGACATGTTGCCAGGTGAACAGTATAAGTGAGGAGAGTGTGTTCCCCTGATGGTTTAATATACACGGGACATGTCACCAGGTGAACAGTATAAGTGCGGAGAGTGTGTTCCCCTGATTGTTTAATACACACGGGACATGTCACCAGGTGAACAGTATAAGTGAGGAGAGTGTGTTCCCCTGATTGTTTAATACACACGGGACATGTCACCTGGTGAACAGCATAAGTGAGGAGAGTGTGTTCCCCTGAGGGTTTAATATACACGGGACATGTTACCAGGTGAACAGTATAAGTGAGGAGAGTGTGTTCCCCTGATTGTTTAATACACACGGGACATGTCACCAGGTGAACAGTATAAGTGAGGAGAGTGTGTTCCCCTGATTGTTTAATACTCACGGGACATGTTGCCAGGCGAACAGTATAAGTGAGGAGAGTGTGTTCCCCTGATGGTTTAACACGCACGGGACATGTTACCAGGTGAACAGTATAAGTGAGGAGAGTATGTTCCCCTGATTGTTTAATACTCACGGGACATGTTGCCAGGTGAACAGTATAAGTGAGGAGAGAGTGTTCCCCTGATGGTTTAATACGCACGGGACATTATACCAGGTCAACAGTATAAGTGAGGAGAGTGTGTTCCCCTGATTGTTTAATACACACAGGACATGTTCCCAGGTGAACAGGATAAGTGAGGAGAGTGTGTTCCCCTGATGGTTTAATACAGACGGGACATGTTCCCAGGTGAACAGTATAAGTGAGGAGAGTGTGTTCCCCTGATGGTTTAATATACACAGGGCATATTACCAGGTGAACAGTATAAGTGAGGAGAGTGTGTTCCCCTTATGGTTTAATACACACGGGACATGTTACCAGGTGAACAGTATAAGTGAGGAGAGTGTGTTTCCCTGATTGTTTAATACACACGGGACATGTTACCAGGTGAACAGGATAAGTGAGGAGAGTGTGTTCACCTGATGGTTTAATATACACGTAACATGTTCCCAGGTGAACAGTATAAGTGAGGAGAGTCTGTTCCCCTGAGGGATTAATGTACACGGGACATGTCACCAGATGAACAGTATAAGTGAGGAGAGTGTGTTCCCCTGATGGTTTAATATACACACGACATGATACCAGGTGAACAGTATAAGTGAGGAGAGTGTGTTCCCCTGATTGTTTAATCCTGACGGGACATTTTACCAGGAGAACAGTATAAGTGAGGAGAGTGTGTTCCCCTGATTGTTTAATATGCACGGGACATGTAACCAAGTGAACAGTATAAGTGAGGAGAGTGTGTTCCCCTGATGGTTTAACACGCACGGGACATGTTACCAGGTGAACAGTATAAGTGAGGAGAGTGTGTTCCCCTGATGGTTTAATATACACACGACATGTTACCAGGAGAACAGTATAAGTGAGGAGAGTGTGTTCCCCTGATGGTTTAATACGCACGGGACATTTCACCAAGTGAACTGTATAAGTGAGGAGAGTGTGTTCCCCTGATGATTTAATGCACACGGGACATGTTACCAGGTGAACAGTATAAGTGAGGAGAATGTTTTCCCCTGTTTGTTCACTACGCACGGGACATGTTACCAAGTGAACAGAATATGCGAGGAGAGTGTGTTCCCCTGATGGTTTAATATTCACTGGACATGTTACCAGATGAACAGTTTAAGTGAGGAGAGTGTGTTCACCTGATGGTTTAATATTCACTGGACATGTTACCAGATGAACAGTTTAAGTGAGGAGAGCGTGTTCCCCTGATGGTTTAATATGCACGGGACATGTAACCAAGTGAACAGTATAAGTGAGGAGAGTGTGTTCCCCTGATGGTTTAACACGCACGGGACATGTTACCAGGTGAACAGTATAAGTGAGGAGAGTGTGTTCCCCTGATGGTTTAATATACACGGGACATGTCACCAGGTGAACAGGATAAGTGAGGAGAATGTGTTCCCCTGATGGTTTAATATTCACTGGGCATGTTACCAGGTGAACATTATAAGTGAGGAGAGTGTGTTCCCCTGATGGTTTAATATACACGGGACATGTCACCAGGTGAACAGTATAAGTGAGGAGAGTGTGTTCCCCTGATGGTTTAATACGCACGGGACATTTCACCAAGTGAACTGTATAAGTGAGGAGAGTGTGTTCCCCTGATGATTTAATGCACACAGGACATGCTACCAGGTGAACAGTATAAGTGAGGAGAGTGCTTTCCCCTGATGGTTTAATATTCACGGGACATGTTGCCAGGTGAACAGTAAAAGTGAGGAAAGTGTGTTCCCCTGATGGTTTAACACGCACGGGACATGTTACCAGGTGAACAGTAGAAGTGAGGAGAGTGTGTTCCCCTGATTGTTTAATACACACGGGACATGTTAGCAGGTGAACAGTATAAGTGAGGAGAGTGCTTTCCCCTGATGGTTTAATATTCACGGGACATGTTGCCAGGTGAACTGTATAAGTGAGGAGAGTGTGTTCCCCTGATGATTTAATGCACACAGGACATGTTACCAGGTGAACAGTATAAGTGAGGAAAGTGTGTTCCCCTGATGGTTTAACACGCACGGGACATGTTACCAAGTGAACAGTATAAGTGAGGAGAGTGTGTTCACCTGATGGTTTAATATACACGGGACATGTCACCAGGTGAACAGTATAAGTGAGGAGAGTGTGTTCCCCTGATTGTTTAATTCACACGGGACATGTCACCAGGTGAACAGTATAAGTGACGAGAGTGTGTTCCCCTGATTGTTTAATACACACGTGACATGTCACCAGGTGAACAGTATAAGTGACGAGAGTGTGTTCCCCTGATTGTTTAATACACACGTGACATGTCACCAGGTGAACAGTATAAGTGTGGAGAGTGTGTTCCCCTGATTGTTTAATATACACGGGACATGTTACCAGGTGAACAGTATAAGTGAGGAGAGTGTGTTCCCCTGATTGTTTAATACACACGGGACATGTCACCAGGTGAACAGTATAAGTGAGGAGAGTGTGTTCCCCTGATTGTTTAATACTCTCGGGACATGTTGCCAGGTGAACAGTATAAGTGAGGAGAGTGTGTTCCCCTGATGGTTTAACACGCACGGGACATGTTACCAGGTGAACAGTATAAGTGAGGAGAGTATGTTCCCCTGATTGTTTAATACTCACGGGACATGTTGCCAGGTGAACAGTATAAGTGAGGAGAGAGTGTTCCCCTGATGGTTTAATACGCACGGGACATTATACCAGGTCAACAGTATAAGTGAGGAGAGTGTGTTCCCCTGATTGTTTAATACACACAGGACATGTTCCCAGGTGAACAGTATAAGTGAGGAGATTGTGTTCGCCTGATGGTTTAATACAGACGGGACATGTTCCCAGGTGAACAGTATAAGTGAGGAGAGTGTGTTCCCCTGATGGTTTAATATACACAGGGCATATTACCAGGTGAACAGTATAAGTGAGGAGAGTGTGTTCCCCTTATGGTTTAATACACACGGGACATGTTACCAGGTGAACAGTATAAGTGAGGAGAGTGTGTTTCCCTGATTGTTTAATACACACGGGACATGTTACCAGGTGAACAGGATAAGTGAGGAGAGTGTGTTCACCTGATGGTTTAATATACACGTAACATGTTCCCAGGTGAACAGTATAAGTGAGGAGAGTCTGTTCCCCTGAGGGATTAATGTACACGGGACATGTCACCAGATGAACAGTATAAGTGAGAAGAGTGTGTTCCCCTGATGGTTTAATACACACAGGACATGTCAACAGGTGAACAGTATAAGTGAGGAGAGTGTGTTCCCCTGATTGTTTAATCCTGACGGGACATTTTACCAGGAGAACAGTATAAGTGAGGAGAGTGTGTTCCCCTGATTGTTTAATATGCACGGGACATGTAACCAAGTGAACAGTATAAGTGAGGAGAGTGTGTTCCCCTGATGGTTTAACACGCACGGGACATGTTACCAGGTGAACAGTATAAGTGAGGAGAGTGTGTTCCCCTGATGGTTTAATATACACACGACATGATACCAGGTGAACAGTATAAGTGAGGAGAGTGTGTTCCCCTGATTGTTTAATCCTGACGGGACATTTTACCAGGAGAACAGTATAAGTGAGGAGAGTGTGTTCCCCTGATTGTTTAATATGCACGGGACATGTAACCAAGTGAACAGTATAAGTGAGGAGAGTGTGTTCCCCTGATGGTTTAACACGCACGGGACATGTTACCAGGTGAACAGTATAAGTGAGGAGAGTGTGTTCCCCTGATGGTTTAATATACACACGACATGTTACCAGGAGAACAGTATAAGTGAGGAGAGTGTGTTCCCCTGATGGTTTAATACGCACGGGACATTTCACCAAGTGAACTGTATAAGTGAGGAGAGTGTGTTCCCCTGATGATTTAATGCACACGGGACATGTTACCAGGTGAACAGTATAAGTGAGGAGAATGTTTTCCCCTGTTTGTTCACTACGCACGGGACATGTTACCAAGTGAACAGAATATGCGAGGAGAGTGTGTTCCCCTGATGGTTTAATATTCACTGGACATGTTACCAGATGAACAGTTTAAGTGAGGAGAGTGTGTTCCCCTGATGGTTTAATATTCACTGGACATGTTACCAGATGAACAGTTTAAGTGAGGAGAGCGTGTTCCCCTGATGGTTTAATATGCACGGGACATGTAACCAAGTGAACAGTATAAGTGAGGAGAGTGTGTTCCCCTGATGGTTTAACACGCACGGGACATGTTACCAGGTGAACAGTATAAGTGAGGAGAGTGTGTTCCCCTGATGGTTTAATATACACGGGACATGTCACCAGGTGAACAGGATAAGTGAGGAGAATGTGTTCCCCTGATGGTTTAATATTCACTGGGCATGTTACCAGGTGAACATTATAAGTGAGGAGAGTGTGTTCCCCTGATGGTTTAATATACACGGGACATGTCACCAGGTGAACAGTATAAGTGAGGAGAGTGTGTTCCCCTGATGGTTTAATACGCACGGGACATTTCACCAAGTGAACTGTATAAGTGAGGAGAGTGTGTTCCCCTGATGATTTAATGCACACAGGACATGCTACCAGGTGAACAGTATAAGTGAGGAGAGTGCTTTCCCCTGATGGTTTAATATTCACGGGACATGTTGCCAGGTGAACAGTAAAAGTGAGGAAAGTGTGTTCCCCTGATGGTTTAACACGCACGGGACATGTTACCAGGTGAACAGTATAAGTGAGGAGAGTGTGTTTCCCTGATTGTTTAATACACACGGGACATGTTACCAGGTGAACAGGATAAGTGAGGAGAGTGTGTTCACCTGATGGTTTAATATACACGTAACATGTTCCCAGGTGAACAGTATAAGTGAGGAGAGTCTGTTCCCCTGAGGGATTAATGTACACGGGACATGTCACCAGATGAACAGTATAAGTGAGGAGAGTGTGTTCCCCTGATGGTTTAATACACACAGGACATGTCAACAGGTGAACAGTATAAGTGAGGAGAGTGTGTTCCCCTGATTGTTTAATCCT
Organism: Heterodontus francisci; assembly: GCF_036365525.1. Lineage (NCBI taxonomy): Eukaryota > Metazoa > Chordata > Chondrichthyes > Heterodontiformes > Heterodontidae > Heterodontus > Heterodontus francisci. The sequence continues at coordinate 2,393,283 of NW_027140382.1, read as the reverse complement.
GACGGGACATTTTACCAGGAGAACAGTATAAGTGAGGAGAGTGTGTTCCCCTGATTGTTTAATATGCACGGGACATGTAACCAAGTGAACAGTATAAGTGAGGAGAGTGTGTTCCCCTGATGGTTTAACACGCACGGGACATGTTACCAGGTGAACAGTATAAGTGAGGAGAGTGTGTTCCCCTGATGGTTTAATATACACACGACATGATACCAGGTGAACAGTATAAGTGAGGAGAGTGTGTTCCCCTGATTGTTTAATCCTGACGGGACATTTTACCAGGAGAACAGTATAAGTGAGGAGAGTGTGTTCCCCTGATTGTTTAATATGCACGGGACATGTAACCAAGTGAACAGTATAAGTGAGGAGAGTGTGTTCCCCTGATGGTTTAACACGCACGGGACATGTTACCAGGTGAACAGTATAAGTGAGGAGAGTGTGTTCCCCTGATGGTTTAATATACACACGACATGTTACCAGGAGAACAGTATAAGTGAGGAGAGTGTGTTCCCCTGATGGTTTAATACGCACGGGACATTTCACCAAGTGAACTGTATAAGTGAGGAGAGTGTGTTCCCCTGATGATTTAATGCACACGGGACATGTTACCAGGTGAACAGTATAAGTGAGGAGAATGTTTTCCCCTGTTTGTTCACTACGCACGGGACATGTTACCAAGTGAACAGAATATGCGAGGAGAGTGTGTTCCCCTGATGGTTTAATATTCACTGGACATGTTACCAGATGAACAGTTTAAGTGAGGAGAGTGTGTTCACCTGATGGTTTAATATTCACTGGACATGTTACCAGATGAACAGTTTAAGTGAGGAGAGCGTGTTCCCCTGATGGTTTAATATGCACGGGACATGTAACCAAGTGAACAGTATAAGTGAGGAGAGTGTGTTCCCCTGATGGTTTAACACGCACGGGACATGTTACCAGGTGAACAGTATAAGTGAGGAGAGTGTGTTCCCCTGATGGTTTAATATACACGGGACATGTCACCAGGTGAACAGGATAAGTGAGGAGAATGTGTTCCCCTGATGGTTTAATATTCACTGGGCATGTTACCAGGTGAACATTATAAGTGAGGAGAGTGTGTTCCCCTGATGGTTTAATATACACGGGACATGTCACCAGGTGAACAGTATAAGTGAGGAGAGTGTGTTCCCCTGATGGTTTAATACGCACGGGACATTTCACCAAGTGAACTGTATAAGTGAGGAGAGTGTGTTCCCCTGATGATTTAATGCACACAGGACATGCTACCAGGTGAACAGTATAAGTGAGGAGAGTGCTTTCCCCTGATGGTTTAATATTCACGGGACATGTTGCCAGGTGAACAGTAAAAGTGAGGAAAGTGTGTTCCCCTGATGGTTTAACACGCACGGGACATGTTACCAGGTGAACAGTAGAAGTGAGGAGAGTGTGTTCCCCTGATTGTTTAATACACACGGGACATGTTAGCAGGTGAACAGTATAAGTGAGGAGAGTGCTTTCCCCTGATGGTTTAATATTCACGGGACATGTCACCAGGTGAACAGTATAAGTGAGGAAAGTGTGTTCCCCTGATGGTTTAACACGCACGGGACATGTTATCAAGTGAACAGTATAAGTGAGGAGAGTGTGTTCACCTGATGGTTTAATATACACGGGACATGTCACCAGGTGAACAGTATAAGTGAGGAGAGTGTGTTCCCCTGATTGTTTAATTCACACGGGACATGTCACCAGGTGAACAGTATAAGTGACGAGAGTGTGTTCCCCTGATTGTTTAATACACACGTGACATGTCACCAGGTGAACAGTATAAGTGACGAGAGTGTGTTCCCCTGATTGTTTAATACACACGTGACATGTCACCAGGTGAACAGTATAAGTGTGGAGAGTGTGTTCCCCTGATTGTTTAATACACACGGGACATGTCACCTGGTGAACAGCATAAGTGAGGAGAGTGTGTTCCCCTGAGGGTTTAATATACACGGGACATGTTACCAGGTGAACAGTATAAGTGAGGAGAGTGTGTTCCCCTGATTGTTTAATACACACGGGACATGTCACCAGGTGAACAGTATAAGTGAGGAGAGTGTGTTCCCCTGATTGTTTAATACTCTCGGGACATGTTGCCAGGTGAACAGTATAAGTGAGGAGAGTGTGTTCCCCTGATGGTTTAACACGCACGGGACATGTTACCAGGTGAACAGTATAAGTGAGGAGAGTATGTTCCCCTGATTGTTTAATACTCACGGGACATGTTGCCAGGTGAACAGTATAAGTGAGGAGAGAGTGTTCCCCTGATGGTTTAATACGCACGGGACATTATACCAGGTCAACAGTATAAGTGAGGAGAGTGTGTTCCCCTGATTGTTTAATACACACAGGACATGTTCCCAGGTGAACAGTATAAGTGAGGAGATTGTGTTCGCCTGATGGTTTAATACAGACGGGACATGTTCCCAGGTGAACAGTATAAGTGAGGAGAGTGTGTTCCCCTGATGGTTTAATATACACAGGGCATATTACCAGGTGAACAGTATAAGTGAGGAGAGTGTGTTCCCCTTATGGTTTAATACACACGGGACATGTTACCAGGTGAACAGTATAAGTGAGGAGAGTGTGTTTCCCTGATTGTTTAATACACACGGGACATGTTACCAGGTGAACAGGATAAGTGAGGAGAGTGTGTTCACCTGATGGTTTAATATACACGTAACATGTTCCCAGGTGAACAGTATAAGTGAGGAGAGTCTGTTCCCCTGAGGGATTAATGTACACGGGACATGTCACCAGATGAACAGTATAAGTGAGAAGAGTGTGTTCCCCTGATGGTTTAATACACACAGGACATGTCAACAGGTGAACAGTATAAGTGAGGAGAGTGTGTTCCCCTGATTGTTTAATCCTGACGGGACATTTTACCAGGAGAACAGTATAAGTGAGGAGAGTGTGTTCCCCTGATTGTTTAATATGCACGGGACATGTAACCAAGTGAACAGTATAAGTGAGGAGAGTGTGTTCCCCTGATGGTTTAACACGCACGGGACATGTTACCAGGTGAACAGTATAAGTGAGGAGAGTGTGTTCCCCTGATGGTTTAATATACACACGACATGATACCAGGTGAACAGTATAAGTGAGGAGAGTGTGTTCCCCTGATGGTTTAATATACACACGACATGATACCAGGAGAACAGTATAAGTGAGGAGAGTGTGTTCCCCTGATGGTTTAATACGCACGGGACATTTCACCAAGTGAACTGTATAAGTGAGGAGAGTGTGTTCCCCTGATGATTTAATGCACACGGGACATGTTACCAGGTGAACAGTATAAGTGAGGAGAATGTTTTCCCCTGTTTGTTCACTACGCACGGGACATGTTACCAAGTGAACAGAATATGCGAGGAGAGTGTGTTCCCCTGATGGTTTAATATTCACTGGACATGTTACCAGATGAACAGTTTAAGTGAGGAGAGTGTGTTCCCCTGATGGTTTAATATTCACTGGACATGTTACCAGATGAACAGTTTAAGTGAGGAGAGCGTGTTCCCCTGATGGTTTAATATGCACGGGACATGTAACCAAGTGAACAGTATAAGTGAGGAGAGTGTGTTCCCCTGATGGTTTAACACGCACGGGACATGTTACCAGGTGAACAGTATAAGTGAGGAGAGTGTGTTCCCCTGATGGTTTAATATACACGGGACATGTCACCAGGTGAACAGGATAAGTGAGGAGAATGTGTTCCCCTGATGGTTTAATATTCACTGGGCATGTTACCAGGTGAACATTATAAGTGAGGAGAGTGTGTTCCCCTGATGGTTTAATATACACGGGACATGTCACCAGGTGAACAGTATAAGTGAGGAGAGTGTGTTCCCCTGATGGTTTAATACGCACGGGACATTTCACCAAGTGAACTGTATAAGTGAGGAGAGTGTGTTCCCCTGATGATTTAATGCACACAGGACATGCTACCAGGTGAACAGTATAAGTGAGGAGAGTGCTTTCCCCTGATGGTTTAATATTCACGGGACATGTTGCCAGGTGAACAGTAAAAGTGAGGAAAGTGTGTTCCCCTGATGGTTTAACACGCACGGGACATGTTACCAGGTGAACAGTAGAAGTGAGGAGAGTGTGTTCCCCTGATTGTTTAATACACACGGGACATGTTAGCAGGTGAACAGTATAAGTGAGGAGAGTGCTTTCCCCTGATGGTTTAATATTCACGGGACATGTTGCCAGGTGAACTGTATAAGTGAGGAGAGTGTGTTCCCCTGATGATTTAATGCACACAGGACATGTTACCAGGTGAACAGTATAAGTGAGGAGAGTTTGTTCCCCTGATGGTTTAACACGCACGGGACATGTTACCAGGTGAACAGTATAAGTGAGGAGAGTGTGTTCCCCTGATTGTTTAATACACACGGGACATGTCACCAGGTGAACAGTATAAGTGAGGAGAGTGTGTTCCCCTGATTGTTTAATACACACGGGACATGTCACCAGGTGAACAGTATAAGTGAGGAGAGTGTGTTCCCCTGATTGTTTAATATACACGGGACATGTTGCCAGGTGAACAGTATAAGTGAGGAGAGTTTGTTCCCCTGATGGTTTAACACGCACGGGACATGTTACCAGGTGAACAGTATAAGTGAGGAGAGTGTGTTCCCCTGATTGTTTAATACACACGGGACATGTCACCAGGTGAACAGTATAAGTGAGGAGAGTGTGTTCCCCTGATTGTTTCATACTCACGGGACATGTTGCCAGGTGAACAGTATAAGTGAGGAGAGTCTGTTCCCCTGATGGTTTAACACGCACGGGACATGTTACCAGGTGAACAGTATAAGTGAGGAGAGTGTGTTCCCCTGACGGTTTAATATACATGGGACATGTTGCCAGGTGAACAGTATAAGTGAGGAGAGTGTGTTCCCCTGATGGTTTAACACGCACGGGACATTATACCAGGTGAACAGTATAAGTGAGGAGAGTGTGTTCCCCTGATTATTTAATACACACGGGACATGTTACCAGGTGAACAGTATAAGTGAGGAGAATGTGTTCCCCTGATTGTTTAATAAACACGGGACATGTCAATGGGTGAACAGTATAAGTGAGGAGAGTGTGTTCCCCTGATGGTATCAAAGACACGGGACATGTTACCAGGTGAACAGTATAAGTGAGGAGAGTATGTTCCCCTGATTGTTTAACACGCACGGGACATGTTACCAGGTGAACAGTATAAGTGAGGAGAGTTTGTTCCCCTGATTGTTTAATACACACGGGACATGTTACCAGGTGAACAGTATTAGTGAGGAGAGTGTGTTCCCCTGATTGTTTAATATACACGGGACATGTTGCCAGGTGAACAGTATAAGTGAGGAGAGTTTGTTCCCCTGATGGTTTAACACGCACGGGACATGTTACCAGGTGAACAGTATAAGTGAGGAGAGTGTGTTCCCCTGATTGTTTAATACACACGGGACATGTCACCAGGTGAACAGTATAAGTGAGGAGAGTGTGTTCCCCTGATTGTTTAATACTCACGGGACATGTTGCCAGGTGAACAGTATAAGTGAGGAGAGTTTGTTCCCCTGATTGTTTAATACACACGGGACATCTCACCAGGTGAACAGTATAAGTGAGGAGAGTGTGTTCCCCTGATTGTTTAATACACACAGGACATGTCACCTGGTGAACAGTATAAGTGAGGAGAGTGAGTTCCCCTGATGGTTTAATACACACAGGACATGTTACCAGGTGAACAGTATAAGTGAGGAGAGTGTGTTCCCCTGATTGTTTAATACACACAGGACATGTCACCTGGTGAACAGTATAAGTGAGGAGAGTGAGTTCCCCTGATGGTTTAACACGCATGGGACATGTTACCAGGTGAACAGTATAAGTGAGGAGAGTGTGTTCCCCTGATTGTTTAATACACATGGGACATGTTACCAGGTGAACAGTATAAGTGAGGAGAGTTTGTTCCCCTGATTGTTTAATACACACGGGACATCTCACCAGGTGAACAGTATAAGTGAGGAGAGTGTGTTCCCCTGATTGTTTAATATACACGGGACATGTTACCAGGTGAACAGTATAAGTGAGGAGAGTGTGTTCCCCTGATTGTTTAATACACACAGGACATGTCACCTGGTGAACAGTATAAGTGAGGAGAGTGTGTTCCCCTGATGGTTTCATATACACGGGACATGTTACCAGATGAACAGTGTAAGTGAGGAGAGTGTATTCCCGTGATTGTTTAATATACCCGGGACATGGCACCAGGTGAACAGTATAAGTGAGGAGAGTGTGTTCCCCTGATGGTTTAATATACACAGGACATGTCACCAAGTGAATAGTATAAGTGAGGAGAGTGTGTTCCCCTGATGTTTTAATACAAACAGGACATGTCACCAGGTGAACAGTATAAGTGAGGAGTGAGTGTTCCCCTCATGGTTTAACAGGCACGGGACATGTTACCAGGTGAACAGTATAAGTGAGGAGAGTGTGTTCCCCTGATGGTTTAACACGCACGGGACATGTTACCAGGTGAACAGTATAACTGAGGAGTGAGTGTTCCCCTCATGGTTTAACACGCACGGGACATGTTACCAGGTGAACAGTATAAGTGAGGAGAGTGTGTTCCCCTGATGGTTTAACAAGCACGGGACATGTTACCAGGTGAACAGTATAAGTGAGGAGAGTGTGTTCCCCTGATGCTTTAATATACACAGGACTTGATACCAGGTGAACAGTATAAGTGAGGAGAGAGTGTTCCGCTCATGGTTTAACACGCACGGGACATGTTACCAGGTGAACAGTATAAGTGAGGGGAGTGTGTTCCCCTGATGGTTTAACACGCACGGGCCATGTTACCAGGTGAACAGTATAAGTGAGGAGAGTGTGTTCCCCTGATGCTTTAATATACACAGGACATGATACCAGGTGAACAGTATAAGTGAGGAGAGAGTGTTCCCCTCATGGTTTAACACGCACGGGACATGATACCAGGTGAACAGTATAAGTGAGGAGAACGTGTTCCCCTGATGGTTTAATATGCACGGGACATGTTACCAGGTGAAAAGTAGAAGTGAGGAGTGTCTGTTCCCCTGATTCTTTAATTCTCACGGGACATGTTACCAGGTGAACAGTATAAGTGAGGAGAGTGTGTTCCCCTGATTGTTTAATATACCCGGGACATGTTACCAGGTGAACAGTAGAAGTGAGGAGAGTGTGTTCCCCTGATTGTTTAATATACACAGGACATGTTACCAGGTGAACAGTATAAGTGAGGAGAGTGTGTTCCCCTGATGGTTTAATACGCACGGGACATGTTACCAGGTGAACAGTATAAGTGAGGAGAGTGAGTTCCCCTGATGGTTTAATACGCACGGAACATGTTACCAGGTGAACAGTATAAGTGAGGAGAGTGAGTTCCCCTGATTGTTTAATACACACGGGACATGTCATCAGGTGAACAGTGTAAGTGAGGAGAGTGTGTTCCCCTGATGGTTTAATACGCACGGGACATGTTACCAGGTGAACAGTATAAGTGAGGAGAGTGTGTTCCCCTGATGGTTTAATACGCACGGGACATGTTACCAGGTGAACAGTATAAGTGAGGAGAGTGAGTTCCCCTGATTGTTTAATACACACGGGACATGTTACCAGATGAACAGTGTAAGTGAGGAGAGTGAGTTCCCCTGATTGTTTAAAATACCCGGGACATGTCATCAGGTGAACAGTGTAAGTGAGGAGAGTGTGTTCCCCTGATGGTTTAATACGCACGGGACATGTTACCAGGTGAACAGTATAAGTGAGGAGAGTGAGTTCCCCTGATTGTTTAAAATACCCGGGACATGTCATCAGGTGAACAGTGTAAGTGAGGAGAGTGTGTTCCCCTGATGGTTTAATACGCACGGGACATGTTACCAGGTGAACAGTATAAGTGAGGAGAGTGAGTTCCCCTGATTGTTTAAAATACCCGGGACATGTCATCAGGTGAACAGTGTAAGTGAGGAGAGTGTGTTCCCCTGATGGTTTAATACGCACGGGACATGTTACCAGGTGAACAGTGTAATGAGGAGAGTGAGTTCCCCTGATGGTTTAATACAAACAGGACATGTTACCAGGTGAACAGTATAAGTGAGGAGAGTGTGTTCCCCTGATTGTTTAATATACCCGGGACATGTTACCAGGTGAACAGTAGAAGTGAGGAGAGTGTGTTCCCCTGATGGTTTAACACGCACGGGACATGTTACCAGGTGAACAGTATAAGTGAGGAGAGAGTGTTCCCCTCATGGTTTAACACGCACGGGACATGTTACCAGGTGAACAGTATAAGTGAGGAGAGTGTGTTCCCCTGATGGTTTAACACGCACGGGACATGTTACAAGGTGAACAGTATAAGTGAGGAGAGTGTGTTCCCCTGATGCTTTAATATACACAGGACATGATACCAGGTGAACAGTATAAGTGAGGAGAGAGTGTTCCGCTCATGGTTTAACACGCACGGGACATGTTACCAGGTGAACAGTATAAGTGAGGGGAGTGTGTTCCCCTGATGGTTTAACACGCACGGGCCATGTTACCAGGTGAACAGTATAAGTGAGGAGAGTGTGTTCCCCTGATGCTTTAATATACACAGGACATGATACCAGGTGAACAGTATAAGTGAGGAGAGAGTGTTCCCCTCATGGTTTAACACGCACGGGACATGATACCAGGTGAACAGTATAAGTGAGGAGAGTGTGTTCCCCTGATGCTTTAATATACACAGGACATGATACCAGGTGAACAGTATAAGAGAGGAGAGAGTGTTCCCCTCATGGTTTAACACGCACGGGACATGTTACCAGGTGAAAAGTAGAAGTGAGGAGTGTCTGTTCCCCTGATTCTTTAATTCTCACGGGACATGTTACCAGGTGAACAGTATAAGTGAGGAGAGTGTTTTCCCCTGATTGTTTAATACGCACTGGACATGTTACCAGGTGAACAGTATAAGTGAGGAGAGTGTGTTCCCCTGATGGTTTAATACGCACGGGACATGTTACCAGGTGAACAGTATAAGTGAGGAGAGTGTGTTCCCCTGATGGTTTAATACGCACGGGACATGTTACCAGGTGAACAGTATAAGTGAGGAGAGTGAGTTCCCCTGATGGTTTAATACGCACGGGACATGTTACCAGGTGAACAGTATAAGTGAGGAGAGTGAGTTCCCCTGATTGTTTAATACACACGGGACATGTCATCAGGTGAACAGTGTAAGTGAGGAGAGTGTGTTCCCCTGATGGTTTAATACGCACGGGACATGTTACCAGGTGAACAGTATAAGTGAGGAGAGTGAGTTCCCCTGATTGTTTAATATACCCGGGACATGTCATCAGGTGAACAGTGTAAGTGAGGAGAGTGTGTTCCCCTGATGGTTTAATATGCACGGGACATGTTACCAGGTGAACAGTGTAATGAGGAGAGTGAGTTCCCCTGATGGTTTAATACAAACAGGACATGTCACCAGGTGAACAGTATAAGTGAGGAGTGAGTGTTCCCCTCATGGTTTAACAGGCACGGGACATGTCACCAGGTGAACAGTATAAGTGAGGAGAGTGTGTTCCCCTGATTGTTTAATATACCCGGGACATGTTACCAGGTGAACAGTAGAAGTGAGGAGAGTGTGTTCCCCTGATGGTTTAACACGCACGGGACATGTTACCAGGTGAACAGTATAACTGAGGAGAGAGTGTTCCCCTCATGGTTTAACACGCACGGGACATGTTACCAGGTGAACAGTATAAGTGAGGAGAGTGTGTTCCCCTGATGGTTTAACACGCACGGGACATGTTACCAGGTGAACAGTATAAGTGAGGAGAGTGTGTTCCCCTGATGCTTTAATATACACAGGACATGATACCAGGTGAACAGTATAAGTGAGGAGAGAGTGTTCCGCTCATGGTTTAACACGCACGGGACATGTTACCAGGTGAACAGTATAAGTGAGGGGAGTGTGTTCCCCTGATGGTTTAACACGCACGGGCCATGTTACCAGGTGAACAGTATAAGTGAGGAGAGTGTGTTCCCCTGATGCTTTAATATACACAGGACATGATACCAGGTGAACAGTATAAGTGAGGAGAGTGTGTTCCCCTGATGCTTTAATATACACAGGACATGATACCAGGTGAACAGTATAAGTGAGGAGAGAGTGTTCCCCTCATGGTTTAACACGCACGGGACATGATACCAGGTGAACAGTATAAGTGAGGAGAACGTGTTCCCCTGATGGTTTAATATGCACGGGACATGTTACCAGGTGAAAAGTATAAGTGAGGAGTGTCTGTTCCCCTGATTCTTTAATTCTCACGGGACATGTTACCAGGTGAACAGTATAAGTGAGGAGAGTGTGTTCCCCTGATTGTTTAATATACACGGGACATGTTACCAGGTGAACAGTAGAAGTGAGGAGAGTGTGTTCCCCTGATGGTTTAACACGCACGGGACATGTTACCAGGTGAACAGTATAAGTGAGGAGAGAGTGTTCCCCTCATGGTTTAACACGCACTGGACATGTTACCAGGTGAACAGTATAAGTGAGGAGAGTGTGTTCCCCTGATGGTTTAACACGCACGGGACATGTTACCAGGTGAACAGTATAAGTGAGGAGAGTGTGTTCCCCTGATGCTTTAATATACACAGGACATGATACCAGGTGAACAGTATAAGTGAGGAGAGAGTGTTCCGCTCATGGTTTAACACGCACGGGACATGTTACCAGGTGAACAGTATAAGTGAGGGGAGTGTGTTCCCCTGATGGTTTAACACGCACGGGCCATGTTACCAGGTGAACAGTATAAGTGAGGAGAGTGTGTTCCCCTGATGCTTTAATATACACAGGACATGATACCAGGTGAACAGTATAAGTGAGCAGAGAGTGTTCCCCTCATGGTTTAATATGCACGGGACATGTTACCAGGTGAAAAGTATAAGTGAGGAGTGTCTGTTCCCCTGATTCTTTAATTCTCACGGGACATGTTACCAGGTGAACAGTATAAGTGAGGAGAGTGTGTTCCCCTGATTGTTTAATACGCACTGGACATGTTACCAGGTGAACAGTATAAGTGAGGAGAGTGTGTTCCCCTGATGGTTTAATACGCACGGGACATGTCACCAGGTGAACAGTATAAGTGAAGAGAGTGTGTTCCCCTGATGGTTTAATACGCACGGGACATGTTACCAGGTGAACTGTATAAGTGAGGAGAGTGAGTTCCCCTGATGGTTTAATACGCACGGGACATGTTACCAGGTGAACAGTATAAGTGAGGAGAGTGAGTTCCCCTGATGGTTTAATATACACTGGACATGTTACCAGGTGAACTGTATAAGTGAGGAGAGTGTGTTCCCCTGATGGTTTAATACGCACGGGACATGTTACCAGGTGAACAGTATAAGTGAGGAGAACGTGTTCCCCTGATGGTTTAATTCTCACGGGACATGTTACCAGGTGAACAGTATAACTGAGGAGAGTGTGTTCCACTGATTGTTTAATACGCACTGGACATGTTACCAGGTGAACAGTATAAGTGAGGAGAGTGTGTTCCCCTGATGGTTTAATATACAAGAAACATGATACCAGGTGAACAGTATAAGTGAGGAAAACGTGTTCCCCTGATGGTTTAATATACACGGGACATGTTACCAGGTGAACAGTATATGTGAAGAGTGTGTTTTCACCTGATGGTCTAATATACACGGGACATGTTACCAGGTGAACAGTATATGTGAGGAGAGTGTGTTCCCCTGATTGTTTAATACGCACAGGACATTTTACCATGTGAACAGTATAAGTGAGGAGAGTGTGTTCCCCTGATGGTTTAATACACACAGGACATTTTACCAGGTGAACAGTATAAGTGAGGAGAGTGTGTTCCCCTGATGGTTTAATATACACGGGACATGTTACCAGGTGAACTGTATAAGTGAGGACAGTGTGTTCCCCTGATGGATTAATATACACGGGACATGTTACCAGGTGAACTGTATAAGTGAGGACAGTGTGTTCCCCTGATGGATTAATATACATGGGACATGTTACCAGGTGAACAGTGTAAGTGAGGAGAGTGTGTTCCCCTGATGGTTTAATATGCACGGGACATGTTACCAGATGAACAGTATAAGTGAGGACAGTGTGTTCCCCTGATGGATTAATATACACGGGACATGTTACCAGGTGAACAGTATAAGTGAGGACAGTGTGTTCCCCTGATGGATTAATATACACGGGACATGTTACCAGGTGAACAGTATAAGTGAGGAGAGTGTGTTCCCCTGCTGGTTTAATATACATGGGACATGTTACCAGGTGAACAGTGTAAGTGAGGAGAGTGTGTTCCCCTGATGGTTTAATATAAACGGGACATGTCACCAGGTGAAAAGTTGAAGTGAGGAGAGTGTGTTCCCCTGATGGTTTAATACTGACGGGACATGTTACCAGATGAACAGTATAAGTGAGGAGCTTGTGTTCCCCTGATGGTTTAATACTGACGGGACATGTTACCAGATGAACAGTATAAGTGAGGAGCTTGTGTTCCCATGATGGTTTAATACAGACGGGACATGTTACCAGGTGAAGAGTATAAGTGAGGAGAGTGTGTTTCCCTGATGGTTTAATATACACGGGACATGTTACCAGATGAACTGTATAAGTGAGGAGAGTGTGTTCCCCTGATGGTTTAATATACAAGGGACATGTAACCAAGTGAACAGTATAAGTGAGGAGAGTGTGTTCCCCTGATTGTTTAATATACCCGGGACATGTCATCAGGTGAACAGTATAAGTGAGCAGAATGTGTTCCCCTGATGGTTTAATATGCACGGGACATGTTACCAGATGAACAGTATAAGTGAGGAGAGTGTGTTCCCCTGATGGTTTAATATACATGGGACATGTTACCAGGTGAACAGTATAAGTGAAGAGAGTGTGTTCCACTGATGGTTTAACACGGAGGGGACATGTTACCAGATGAACAGTATAAGTGAGGAGAGTGTGTTCCCCTGATGGTTTAATATACACGGGACATGTAACCAAGTGAACAGTATCTGTGAGGAGAGTGTGTTCCCCTGATTGTTTAATATACATGGGACATGTAACCAAGTGAACAGTATCTGTGAGGAGAGTGTGTTCCCCTGATTGTTTAATACGCACTGGACATGTTACCAGGTGAACAGTATAAGTGATGAGAGTGTGTTCCCCTGATGGTTTAATATACACGGGACATGTTACTAGGTGAAAAGTATAAGTGAGGAGAGTGTGTTCCCCTGATTGTTTAATTCTCACGGGACATGATACCAGGTGAGCAGTATAAGAGAGCAGAGTGTGTTCCCATGATGGTTTAACACGCACGGGACGTGTCACCAGGTGAAGAGTAGAAGTGAGGAGAGTGTGTTCCCCTGATGGTCTAATATACACGGGACATGTTACCAGGTGAACAGTATATGTGAAGAGAGTGTGTTCCCCTGATTGTTTAATATACACGGGATATGTAACCAAGTGAACAGTATCTGTGAGGAGAGTGTGTTCCCCTGATTGTTTAATACGCACAGGACATTTTACCATGTGAACAGTATAAGTGAGGAGAGTGTGTTCCCCTGATGGTTTAATATACACGGGACATGTTACCAGGTGAAGAGGAAATGTGAAGAGAGTGTGTTCCCCTGATTGTTTAATATACATGGGACATGTCACCAGGGGAAAAGTATAAGTGAGGAGAATGTGTTCCCCTGATGGTTTAATATGCACGGGACATGTTACCAGATGAACAGTATAAGTGAGGAGAGTGAGTTCCCCTGATTGTTTAATACACACGGGACATGTCACCAGGGGAACAGTATAAGTGAGGAGAATGTGTTCCCCTGATGGTTTAATATGCACGGGACATGTTACCAGATGAACAGTATAAGTGAGGAGAGTGTGTTCCCCTGATGGTTTAATATACAGGGGACATGTTACCAGGTGAACAGTATAACTGAAGAGAGTGTGTTCCACTGATGGTTTAACACTGAGGGGACATGTTACCAGATGAACAGTATAAGTGAGGAGAGTGTGTTCCCCTGATGGTTTAATATACATGGGACATGTTACCAGGTGAACAGTATTAGTGAGGAGAGTGCTTTCCCCTGATGGTTTAATATACACAGGACATATTATCAGGTGAGCAGTATAAGTGAGGAGAGTGTGTTCCCTTGATGGTTTAATATACACGGGACATGTTACAGGGTGAACAGTATAAGTGAGGACAGTGTGTTCCCCTGATGGTTTAATATACACGGGACATGTTACCAGGTGAACAGTATAAGTGAGGAGAGTGTGTTCCCGTGATGGTTTAATATACATGGGACATGTTACCAGGTGAACAGTGTAAGTGAGGAGAGTGTGTTCCCCTGATGGTTTAATATACACGGGACATGTCACCAGGTGAAAAGTTTAAGTGAGGAGAGTGTGTTCCCCTGATGGTTTAATACTGACGGGACATGTTACCAGATGAACAGTATAAGTGAGGAGCTTGAGTTCCCCTGATGGTTTAATACAGACGGGACATGTTACCAGGTGAACAGTGTAAATGAGGAGAGTGTGTTCCCCTGATGGTTTAATATACACGGGACATGTCACCAGGTGAAAAGTTTAAGTGAGGAGAGTGTGTTCCCCTGATGGTTTAATACTGACGGGACATGTTACCAGATGAACAGTATAAGTGACGAGCTTGAGTTCCCCTGATGGTTTAATACAGACGGGACATGTTACCAGATGAACAGTATAAGTGAGGAGAGTGTGTTCCCCTGATGGTTTAATACTGAGGGGACATGTTACCAGGTGAACAGTATAAGTGAGGAGAATGTGTTCCCCTGATGGTTTAATACACACGGGACATGTTACCAGGTGAAAAGTATAAGTGAGGAGAGTGTGTTCCCCTGATGGTTTAATATGCACGGATCATGTTACCAGGTGAACAGTATAAGTGAGGAGAGTGTGTTCCCCTGATGGTTTAATATACACGGGACATGTTACCAGATGAACAGTGTAAGTGAGGCGAGTGTGTTCCCCTGATGGTTTAATATACATGGGACATGTTACCAGGTGAACAGTGTAAGTGAGGAGAGTGTGTTCCCCTGATGGTTTAATATACACGGGACATGTCACCTGGTGAAAAGTTTAAGTGAGGAGAGTGTGTTCCCCTGATGGTTTAATACTGACGGGACATGTTACCAGGTGAACTGTATAAGTGAGGAGAGTGTGTTCCCCTGATGGTTTAATACTGACGGGACATGTTACCAGATGAACAGTATAAGTGAGGAGAGTGTGTTCCCCTGATGGTTTAATACTGACGGGACATGTTACCAGCTGAACAGTATATGTGAGGAGAGTGTGTTCCCCTGATGGTTTAATACGCATGGGACATTTCACCAAGTGAACTGTATAAGTGAGGGGAGTGTGTTCCCCTGATGGTTTAATGCACACAGGACATGTTACCAGGTGAACAGTATAACTGAAGAGAGTGTGTTCCACTGATGGTTTAATACTGAGGGGACATGTTACCAGATGAACAGTATAAGTGAGGAGAGCGTGTTCCCCTGATGGTTTAATATACACGGGACATGTTACCAGTTGAACAGTATAAGTGAGGAGAGTGCTTTCCCCTGATGGTTTAATATACACAGGACATGTTACCAGTTGAACAGTATAAGTGAGGAGAGTGCTTTCCCCTGATGGTTTAATATACACAGGACATGTTACCAGGTGAACAGTATAAGTGAGGAGATTGTGTTCCCCTGATTGTTTAATATACATGGGACATGTTACCAGTTGAACAGTATAAGTGAGGAGAGTGTGTTCCCCATATGGTTTAATATACACCGGACATGTTACCAGGTGAACACTATAAGTGAGGAGAGTGTGTTCCCCTGATGGTTTAATATACACGGGACATGTTACCAGGTGAACAGTATAAGTGAGGAGAGTGTGTTCCCCTGATGGTTTAATATACACGGGACATGTTACCAGGTGAACAGTATAAGTGAGGAGAGAGTGCTCCCCTGATGGTTTAATATACACGGGACATGTTACCAGTTGAACAGTATAAGTGAGGAGAGTGCTTTCCCTTGATGGTTTAATATACACGGGACATGTTACCAGGTGAACAGTATCAGTGAGGAGAGTGTGTTCCCCTGATGGTTTAATATACACGGGACATGTTACCAGGTGAACACTATAAGTGAGGAGAGTGTTTTCCCCTGCTGGTTTAATATACACGGGACATGTTACCAGATGAACAGTATAAGTGATGAGAGTGTGTTCCCCTGATGGTTTAATACTGACGGGACATGTTACCAGATGAACAGTATTAGTGAGGAAAATGTGTTCCCCTGATGGTTTAATATACACGGGACATGTAACCAGGTGAACAGTATAAGTGAGGAGAGTGTGTTCCCCTGATGGTTTAATACTGACGGGACATGTTACCAGGTGAACATTATAAGTGAGGAGAGTGTGTTCCCCTGATTGTTTAATATACCCGGGACATGTCAACAGGTGAACAGTATAAGTGAGGAGAGTGTGTTCCCCTGATTGTTTAATACACACGGGACATGTTACCAGATGAACAGTATAAGTGAGGAGAGTGTGTTCCCCTGATTGTTTAATACACACGGGACATGTCATCAACTGAACTGTATAAGTGAGGAGAGTGTGTTCCCCTGATGGTTTAATATACACGGGACATGTCACCAGGTGAAAAGTTTAAGTGAGGAGAGTGTGTTCCCCTGATGGTTTAATACTGACGGGACATGTTACCAGATGAACAGTATAAGTGAGGAGCTTGTGTTCCCCTGATGGTTTAATACTGACTGGACATGTTACCAGATGAACAGTATAAGTGAGGAGCTTGTGTTCCCCTGATGGTTTAATACAGACGGGGCATGTTACCAGGTGAACAGTATAAGTGAGGAGAATGTGTTCCACTGATGGTTTAATATACACGGGACATGTTACCAGGTGAACAGTATAAGTGAGGAGAATGTGTTCCCCTGATGGTTTAATATGCACGGATCATGTTACCAGGTGAACAGTATAAGTGAGGAGAGTGTGTTCCCCTGATGGTTTAATACACACGGGACATGTTACCAGGTGAAAAGTATAAGTGAGGAGAGTGTGTTCCCCTGATGGTTTAATATGCACGGATCATGTTACCAGGTGAACAGTATAAGTGAGGAGAGTGTGTTCCCCTGATGGTTTAATATACACGGGACATGTTACCAGATGAACAGTGTAAGTGAGGCGAGTGTGTTCCCCTGATGGTTTAATATACATGGGACATGTTACCAGGTGAACAGTGTAAGTGAGGAGAGTGTGTTCCCCTGATGGTTTAATATACACGGGACATGTCACCTGGTGAAAAGTTTAAGTGAGGAGATTGTGTTCCCCTGATGGTTTAATACTGACGGGACATGTTACCAGGTGAACTGTATAAGTGAGGAGAGTGTGTTCCCCTGATGGTTTAATACTGACGGGACATGTTACCAGATGAACAGTATAAGTGAGGAGCTTGTGTTCCCCTGATGGTTTAATACTGACGGGACATGTTACCAGGTGAAATGTATAAGTGAGGAGAGTGTGTTCCCCTGATGGTTTAATACTGACGGGACATGTTACCAGATGAACAGTATAAGTGAGGAGAGTGTGTTCCCCTGATGGTTTAATACTGACGGGACATGTTACCAGCTGAAAAGTATATGTGAGGAGAGTGTGTTCCCCTGATGGTTTAATGCACACAGGACATGTTACCAGGTGAACAGTATAACTGAAGAGAGTGTGTTCCACTGATGGTTTAATACTGAGGGGACATGTTACCAGATGAACAGTATAAGTGAGGAGAGCGTGTTCCCCTGATGGTTTAATATACACGGGACATGTTACCAGTTGAACAGTATAAGTGAGGAGAGTGCTTTCCCCTGATGGTTTAATATACACAGGACATGTTACCAGGTGAACAGTATAAGTGAGGAGATTGTGTTCCCCTGATTGTTTAATATACATGGGACATGTTACCAGTTGAACAGTATAAGTGAGGAGAGTGTGTTCCCCTGATGGTTTAATATACACGGGACATGTTACCAGTTGAACAGTATAAGTGAGGAGAGTGCTTTCCCTTGATGGTTTAATATACACGGGACATGTTACCAGGTGAACAGTATCAGTGAGGAGAGTGTGTTCCCCTGATGGTTTAATATACACGGGACATGTTACCAGGTGAACAGTATAAGTGAGGAGAGTGTGTTCCCCTACTGGTTTAATATACACGGGACATGTTACCTGGTGAACACTATAAGTGAGGAGAGTGTGTTCCCCTGATGGTTTAATATACACGGGACATGTTACCAGTTGAACAGTATAAGTGAGGAGAGTGTGTTCCCTTGATGGTTTAATATACACGGGACATGTTACCAGGTGAACAGTATCAGTGAGGAGAGTGTGTTCCCCTGATGGTTTAATATACACGGGACATGTTACCAGGTGAACAGTATAAGTGAGGAGAGTGTTTTCCCCTGCTGGTTTTATATACACGGGACATGTTACCAGATGAACAGTATAAGTGAGGAGAGTGTGTTCCCCTGATGGTTTAATACTGACGGGACATGTTACCAGATGAACAGTATTAGTGAGGAGAATGTGTTCCCCTGATGGTTTAATATACACGGGACATGTTACCAGGTGAACAGTATAAGTGAGGAGAGTGTGTTCCCCTGATGGTTTAATACTGACGGGACATGTTACCAGATGAACAGTATAAGTGAGGAGCTTGTGTTCCCCTGATGGTTAAATACTGACGGGACATGTTACCAGGTGAACAGTATAAGTGAGGAGAGTGTGTTCCCCTGATTGTTTAATACACACTCGACATGTTACCGGATGAACAGTATAAGTGAGGAGAGTGTGTTCCCCTGATGGTTTAATATGCTCGGGACATGTTACCAGATGAACAGTATAAGTGAGGAGAGTGTGTTCCCCTGATTGTTTAATACACACGGGACATGTCATCAACTGAACTGTATAAGTGAGGAGAGTGTGTTCCCCTGATGGTTTAATGCACACAGGACATGTTACCAGGTGAACAGTATAAGTGAGGAGCTTGTGTTCCCCTGATGATTTAATACTGACGGGACATGTCACCAGGTGAAAAGTTTAAGTGAGGAGAGTGTGTTCCCCTGATGCTTTAATATACACGGGACATGTCACCAAATGAACTGTATAAGTGAGGAGAGTATGTTCCCCTGATGGTTTAATACACACGGGACATGTTACCAGATGAACTGTATAAGTGAGAGAGTATGTTCCCCTGATGGTTTAATACACACGGGACATGTTACCAGATGAACACTCTCAGTGAGGAGAGTGTGTTCCCCTGATGGTTTAATATACACGGTACATGTGACCAGGTGAACAGTATAAGTGAGGAGAATGTGTTCCCCTGATTGTTAAATACGCACGGGACTTGTCACCAAGTGAACTGTATAAGTGAGGAGAATGTGTTCCCCAGATTGTTTAATATACACGGGACATGTTACAAGGTGAACAGTGTAAGTGAGGAGAGTGTGTTCCCCTGATTGTTTAATACACACGGGACATGTCACCAAATGAACTGTATAAGTGAGGAGAGTATGTTCCCCTGATGGTTTAATACACACGGGACATGTTACCAGATGAACACTCTCAGTGAGGAGAGTGTGTTCCCCTGATGGTTTAATATACACGGTACATGTGACCAGGTGAACAGTATAAGTGAGGAGAATGTGTTCCCCTGATTGTTAAATACGCACGGGACTTGTCACCAAGTGAACTGTATAAGTGAGGAGAATGTGTTCCCCAGATTGTTTAATATACACGGGACATGTTACAAGGTGAACAGTGTAAGTGAGGAGAGTGTGTTCCCCAGATTGTTTATTATACTCGGGACATGTTACCAGGTGAACAGTATAAGTGAGGAGAGTGTGTTCCCCTGATGGTTTAATATACATGGGACATGTTACCAGGTGAAAAGTTTAAGTGAGGAGAGTGTGATCCCCTGATGGTTTAATATACACGGGACATGTTACCAGATGAACAGTATAAGTGAGGAGAGTGTGTTCCCCTGATGGTTTAATATACACGGGAAATGTTACCAGGTGAACAGTATAAGTGAGGAGAGTGTGTTCCCCTGATGGTTGAATATACACGGGACATGTTACTAGGTGAACAGTATAAGTGAGGAGAGTGTGTTCCCCTGATTGTTTACTATACATGGGAAATGTTACCAGATGAACAGTATAAGTGAGGAGAGTGTGTTCCCCTGATTGTTTAATACTGACGGGACATGTTACCAGGTGAACAGTATAAGTGAGGAGAGTGTGTTCCCCTGATTGTTTAATATACACGGGACATGTTACCAGGTGAACAGTATAAGTGAGGAGAGTGTGTTGCCCTGATTGTTTAATATACACGGGACATGTTACCAGGTGAACAGTATAAGTGAGGAGAGTGTGTTCCCCTGATGGTTTAATATACATGGGACATGTCACCAGGTGAACAGTATAAGTGAGGAGAGTGTGTTCCCCTGATGGTTTAAGATACACGGGACATGATTCCGGTCGAACAGTTTAAGTTAGGAGAGTGTGTTCCCCTGATTGTTTAATATACACGGGACATGTGACCAGATGAACAGTAAAAATGAGGAGAGTGTGTTCCCCCGATTGTTTAATACACACTGGACAGGTCACCAGGTGAACAGTATAAGTGAGGAGAGTGTGTTCCCCCGATTGTTTAATACACACTGGACAGGTCACCAGGTGAACAGTATAAGTGAGGAGAATGTGTTCCCCGGATTGTTTAATACACACTGGACATGTCACCAGGTGAACAGTATAAGTGAGGAGAGTGTGTTCCCCTGATGGTTTAATACACACTGGACATGTCACCAGATGAAGAGTATAAGTGAGGAGAGTGTGTTCCACTGATTGTTTAATGCACACAGGACATGTTACCAGGTGAACGGTATAAGTGAGGAGAGTGTGTTCCCCTGATTGTTTAATACACACGGGACATGTTACCAGGTGAACAGTATAAGTGAGGAGAGTGTGTTCCCCTGACTGTTTAATATACACGGGAAATGTTTCCAGGCGAACAGTATAAGTGAGGAGAGTGTGTTCCCCTGATGGTTGAATATACACAGGACATGTTACTAGGTGAACAGTATAAGTGAGGAGAGTGTGTTCCCCTGATTGTTTAATATACACAGGACATATTACCAGGTGAACAGTATAAGTGAGGAGAGTGTGTTCCCCTGATTGTTTAATATACAAGGGAAATGTTACCAGATGAACACTATAAGTGAGGAGAGTGTGTTCCCCTGATGTTTTAATATACACGGGACATGCTACCAGGTGAACAGTATAAGTGAGGAGAGTGTGTCCCCCTGATGGTTTTATATACACGGACATGTCACAGGTGAACAGTATAACTGAGGTGAGTGTGTTCCCCTGATGGTTTAATATACACGGGACATGTTACCAGGTGAACAGTATAAGTGAGGAGAGTGTGTTCCCCTGATGGTTTAATACACACGGGACATGTTACCAGATGAACAGTATAAGTGAGGAGAGTTTGTTCCCCTCATGGTTTAATATACACGGGACATGTTTGCAGGCGAACAGTATAAGTGAGGAGAGTGTGTTCCCCTGAGTGTTTAATATACACGGGAAATGTTTCCAGGCGAACGGTATAAGTGAGGAGAGTGTGCGCCCCTGAGTGTTTAATATACACGGGACATGTTTCCAGGCGAACAGTATAAGTGAGGAGAGTGTGTTCCCCTGATGGTTTAATACAAACAGGACATGTTACCAGGTGAACAGTATAAGTGAGGAGAGTGTGTTTCCCTGATGGTTTAATATACATGGGACATGTTACCAAGTGAACTGTATAAGTGAGGAGAATGTGTTCCCCAGATTGTTTAATATACACGGGACATGATGCCAGGTGAACAGTATAAGTGAGGAGAGTGTGTTTCCCTGATGGTTTAATCTACTTGGGACATGTTACCAGGTGAACAGTGTAAGTGAGGAGAGTGTGTTCCCCTGATGTTTTAATATACACGGGACATGTTACCAGGTGAACAGTATAAGCGAGGAGAGTATGTTCCCCTGATTGTTTAATACGCACGGGGCATGTTACCATGTGAAGAATATAAGTGAGGAGAATGTGTTCCCCTGATTGTTTAACACACACGGGACATGTTACCAGGTGAACAGTATAAGTGAGGAGAGTGTGTTCCCCTGATGGTTTAATATACACGGGACCAGTTACCAGGTGAACAGTATAACTGAGGAGAGTTTGTTCCCCTGATTGTTTAATACAAACGGGACATGTTACCAGGTGAACAGTATAACTGAGGAGAGTGTGTTCCCCTGATTGTTTAATACACACGGGACATGTTACCAGATGAACAGTATAAGTGACGAGAGTGTGTTCCCCTGATGGTTTAATACACACGGGAAATGTTACGAGATGAACAGTATAAGTGAGGAGAGTGTGTTCCCGTGATGGTTTAATATACACGGGACATGTTTCCAGGCGAACAGTATAAGTGAGGAGAGTGTGCTCCCTTGATAGTTTAATATACACGGGACATGTTACCAGGTGAACAGTATAACTGAGGAGAGTTTGTTCCCCTGATTGTTTAATATACACGGGACATGTTACCAGGTGAACAGCATAAGTGAGGAGACTGTGTTCCCCTGATGGTTTAATATACACGGGACATGTTACCAGTTGAACAGTATAAGTGAGGAGAGTGTGTTCCCCTGATGGTTTAATATACACGGGACATGTTACCAGTTGAACAGTATAAGTGAGGAGAGTGTGTTCCCCTGATGGTTTAATATACACGGGACATGTTACCAGATGAACAGTGTAAGTGAGGAGAGTGTGTTCCCCTGATTGTTTAATACACACGGGACATGTTACCATGTGAACAGTATAAGTGAGGACAATGTTTTCCCCTGTTAGTTTCATGCACACGTGACATGTTACCAGGTGAAGAGTATAAGTGAGGAGAATGTGTTCTCCTGATTGTTTAATACACACGGGACATGTTACCAGGTGAACAGGATAAGGGAGGAGAGTGTGTTCCCCTGATGGTTTAATACTGACGGGACATGTTACCAGGTGAACAGTATAAGTGAGGAGAGTGTGTTCATCTGATGGTTTAATATACATGGGACATGTTACCAGGTGAACAGTTTAAGAGAGAAGAGTGTGTTCCCCTGATGGTTTAATATACATGGGACATGTCACCAGGTGAACAGTATAAGTGAGGAGAGTGTGTTCCCCTGATTGTTTAATATACACGGGACATGTTACCAGGTGAACTGTATAAGTGAGGAGAATGTGTTCCTTTGATTGTTTAATATACACGGGACATGTCACCAGGTGAGCAGAATAAGTGAGGAGAGGGTTTTCCCCTGATTGTTTAATACACATGGGACATATCAACAGGTGAAAAGTTTAAGTGAGGAGAGTGTGTTCCCCTGATGGTTTAATAAACATGGGACATGTTACCAGGTGAACAGTTTAAGAGAGAAGAGTGTGTTCCCCTGATGGTTTAATATACATGGGACATGTCACCAGGTGAACAGTATAAGTGAGGAGAGTGTGTTCCCCTGATTGTTTAATATACACGGGACATGTTACCAGGTGAACTGTATAAGTGAGGAGAATGTGTTCCTTTGATTGTTTAATATACACGGGACATGTCACCAGGTGAGCAGAATAAGTGAGGAGATTGTGTTCCCCTGATGGTTTCATACGCACGGGACATGTTACCAGGTGAACAGTATAAGTGAGGAGAGTGTGTTCCCCTGATGGTTTAATATACACAGGACATGTTACCAGGTGAACAGTATAAGTGAGGAGAGTGAGTTCCCCTGATTGTTTAATACACACGGGACATGTCACCAGGTGAACTGTAATAGTGAGGAGAGTATGTTCCCCTGATTGTTTAATACGCATGGGGCATGTTACCAGGTGAAGAGTATAAGTGAGGAGAATGTTTTCCCCTGTTTGTTTCATGCACACGGGACATGTTACCAGGTGAACAGTGTCAGTGAGGAGAGTGTGTTCCCCTGATGTTTTAATATACACGGGACATGTTACCAGGTGAACAGTATAAGCGAGGAGAGTGAGTTCCCCTGATTGTTTAATACGCACGGGGCATGTCACCAGGTGAACAGTATAAGTGAGGAGAGTGTGTTCCCCTGATGGTTTAATACTGACGTGATATGTTACCAAATGAACAGTATAAGTGAGGAGAGTGTGTTCCCCTGATGGTTTAATACGCACGGGACATGTCACCAGGTGAACTGTATAAGTGAGGGGAGTGTGTTCCCCAGATTGTTTAATACACACGGGACATGTTACCTGATGAACAGTATACGTGAGGAGAGTGTGTTCCCCTAATTCTTTAATACACACGGGACATGTTACCAGGTGAACAGTATAAGTGAGGAGAGTGTGTTCCCCTGATTGTTTAATACACACGGGACATGTTACCAGGTGAACAGTATAAGTGAGGAGAGTGTCTTCCCCTGATGGTTTAATATACATGGGACATGTTACCAGGTGAAAAGTGTAAGTGAGGAGAGGGTGTTCCCCTGATTGTTTAATACACACGGGACATGTCAACAGGTGAAAAGTTTAAGTGAGGAGAGTGTGTTCCCCTGATGGTTTAATATACATGGGACATGTTACCAGGTGAACAGTTTAAGAGAGAAGAGTGTGTTCCCCTGATGGTTTAATATACATGGGACATGTCACCAGGTGAACAGTATAAGAGAGAAGAGTGTGTTCCCCTGATGGTTTAATATACATGGGACATGTCACCAGGTGAACAGTATAAGTGAGGAGACTGTGTTCCCCTGATGGTTTAATACACACGGGACATGTTACCAGATGAACAGTATAAGTGAGGAGAATGTGTTCCCCTGATGGTTGAATATACACGGGACATGTTACCAGATGAACAGTATAAGTGAGGAGATTGTGTTCCCCTGATTGTTTAATATACACGGGACATGTCACCAGGTGAGCAGTATAAGTGAGGCGAGTGTGTTCCCCTGATGGTTTAATACGCACGGGACATGTTACCAGGTGAACAGTATAAGTGAGGAGAATGTTTTCCCCTGTTTGTTTCATGCACACGGGACATGTTACCAGGTGAACAGTGTAAGTGAGGAGAGTGTGTTCCCCTGATGTTTTAATATACACGGGACATGTTACCAGGTGAACAGTATAAGCTAGGAGAGTATGTTCCCCTGATTGTTTATTACGCACGGGGCATGTTACCATGTGAAGAATATAAGTGAGGAGAATGTGTTCCCCTGATTGTTTAACACACACGGGACATGTCACCAGATTAACAGTATAAGTAAGGAGAGTGTGTTCCCCTGATGGTTTAATACGCACGGGACATGTCACCAAGTGAACTGTATAAGTGAGGAGAGTGTGTTCCCCTGATGGTTTAATATACACGGGACCAGTTACCAGGTGAACAGTATAACTGAGGAGAGTTTGTTCCCCTGATTGTTTAATACACACGGGACATGTTACCAGGTGAACAGTATAAGTGAGGAGAGTGTGTTCCCCTGATTGTTTAATACACACGGGACATGTTACCAGATGAACAGCATAAGTGAGGAGAGTGTGTTCCCCTGATGGTTTAATACACACGGGAAATGTTACGAGATGAACAGTATAAGTGAGGAGAGTGTGTTCCCGTGATGGTTTAATATACACGGGACATGTTTCCAGGCGAACAGTATAAGTGAGGAGAGTGTGCTCCCTTGATAGTTTAATATACACGGGACATGTTACCAGATGAACAGTATAAGTGAGGAGAGTGTGTACCCCTGATGGTTTTTTACGCAAGGGACGTGTTACCAGGTGAACAGTATAAGTGAGGAGAGTGTGTTCCCCTGATTGTTTAATACACACGGGACATGTTACCATGTGAACAGTATAAATGAGGACAATGTTTTCCCCTGTTAGTTTCATGCACACGTGACATGTTACCAGGTGAAGAGTATAAGTGAGGAGAATGTGTTCCTTTGATTGTTTAATATACACGGGACATGTTACCAGGTGAACAGTATAAGTGAGGAGAATATTTTCCCCTGTTTGTTTCATGCACACGGGACATCTTACCAGGTGAACAGTATAAGTGAGGAGAGTGTGTTCCCCTGATGGTTTAATATACACAGGACATGTCACCAGGTGAACTGTAATAGTGAGGAGAGTATGTTCCCCTGATTGTTTAATACGCATGGGGCATGATACCGGGTGAAGAGTATAAGTGAGGAGAATGTTTTCCCCTGTTTGTTTCATGCACACGGGACATGTCACCAGGTGAACTGTATAAGTGAGGGGAGTGTGTTCCCCAGATTGTTTAATACACACGGGACATGTTACCTGATGAACAGTATACGTGAGGAGAATGTGTTCCCCTGATTGTTTAATACACATAGGACATGTTGCCAGGTGAACAGTATAAGTGAGGAGAGTGTGTTCCCCTAATTCTTTAATACACACGGGACATGTTACCAGGTGAACAGTATAAGTGAGGAGAGTGTGTTCCCCTGATTGTTTAATACAAACGGGACATGTTACCAGGTGAACAGTATAAGTGAGGAGAGTGTCTTCCCCTGATGTTTTAATGTACACGGGAAATGTTACCAGGTGAACAGTAGAAGTGAGGAGAGTGTGTTCGCCTGATGGTTTAATGCGCACAGGACATGTTACCAGGTGAACAGTATAAGTGAGGAGAGTGTGTTCCCCTGATGGTTTAATATACATGGGACATGTTACCAGGTGAACAGTGTAAGTGAGGAGAGTGTGTTCCCCTGATGGTTTAATATACACGGGACATGTTACCAGGTGAACAGTAGAAGTGAGGAGAGTGTGTTCGCCTGATGGTTTAATGCGCACAGGACATGTTACCAGGTGAACAGTATAAGTGAGGAGAGTGTGTTCCCCTGATGGTTTAATATACACGGGACACGTTACCAGGTGAAAAGTGTAAGTGAGGAGAGTGTGTTCCCCTGATGGTTTAATATACATGGGACATGTTACCAGGTGAACAGTTTAAGAGAGAAGAGTGTGTTCCCCTGATGGTTTAATATACATGGGACATGTCACCAGGTGAACAGTATGAGAGAAGAGTGTGTTCCCCTGATGGTTTAATATACACGGGACATGTTACCAGGTGAAAAGTGTAAGTGAGGAGAGTGTGTTCCCCTGATGGTTTAATATACATGGGACATGTTACCAGGTGAACAGTTTAAGAGAGAAGAGTGTGTTCCCCTGATGGTTTAATATACATGGGACATGTCACCAGGTGAACAGTATGAGAGAAGAGTGTGTTCCCCTGATGGTTTAATATACATGGGACATGTCACCAGGTGAACAGTATAAGTGAGGAGAGTGTGTTCCCCTGATTGTTTAATACACACGGGACATGTCAACAGGTGAAAAGTTTAAGTGAGGAGAGTGTGTTCCCCTGATGGTTTAATATACATGGGACATGTTACCAGGTGAACAGTTTAAGAGAGAAGAGTGTGTTCCCCTGATGGTTTAATATACATGGGACATGTCACCAGGTGAACAGTATAAGAGAGAAGAGTGTGTTCCACTGATGGTTTAATATAAATGGGACATGTCACCAGTTGAACAGTATAAGTGAGGAGAGTGTGTTCCCCTGATGGTTTAATACACACGGGACATGTTACCAGATGAACAGTATAAGTGAGGAGAGTGTGTTCCCCTGATGGTTGAATATACACGGGACATGTTACCAGATGAACAGTATAAGTGAGGAGAGTGTGTTCCCCTGATGGTTTAATACGCACGGGACATGTTACCAGGTGAACAGTATAAGTGAGGAGAATGTTTTCCCCTGTTTGTTTCATGCACACGGGACATGTTACCAGGTGAACAGTGTAAGTGAGGAGAGTGTGTTCCCCTGATGTTTTAATATACACGGGACATGTCACCAGGTGAGCAGTATAAGTGAGGCGAGTGTGTTCCCCTGATGGTTTAATACGCACGGGACATGTTACCAGGTGAACAGTATAAGTGAGGAGAATGTTTTCCCCTGTTTGTTTCATGCACACGGGACATGTTACCAGGTGAACAGTGTAAGTGAGGAGAGTGTGTTCCCCTGATGTTTTAATATACACGGGACATGTTACCAGGTGAACAGTATAAGCGAGGAGAGTATGTTCCCCTGATTGTTTAATACGCACGGGGCATGTCACCAGGTGAACAGTATAAGTGAGGAGAGTGTGTTCCTCTGATGGTTTAATACTGACGGGATATGTTACAAGATGAACAGTATAAGTGAGGAGAGTGTGTTCCCCTGATGGTTTAATACGCACGGGACATGTCACCAAGTGAACTGTATAAGTGAGGAGAGTGTGTTCCCCTGATGGTTTAATATACACGGGACCAGTTACCAGGTGAACAGAATAACTGAGGAGAGTTTGTTCCCCTGATTGTTTAATACACACGGGACATGTTACCAGGTGAACAGTATAACTGAGGAGAGTGTGTTCCCCTGATTGTTTAATACACACGGGACATGTTACCAGGTGAACTGTATAAGTGAGGAGAATGTGTTCCTTTGATTGTTTAATATACACGGGACATGTCACCAGGTGAGCAGAATAAGTGAGGAGATTGTGTTCCCCTGATGGTTTCATACGCACGGGACATGTTACCAGGTGAACAGTATAAGTGAGGAGAGTGTGTTCCCCTGATGGTTTAATATACACAGGACATGTCACCAGGTGAACTGTAATAGTGAGGAGAGTATGTTCCCCTGATTGTTTAATACGCATGGGGCATGTTACCAGGTGAAGAGCATAAGTGAGGAGAATGTTTTCCCCTGTTTGTTTCATGCACACGGGACATGTTACCAGGTGAACAGTGTAAGTGAGGAGAGTGTGTTCCCCTGATGTTTTAATATACACGGGACATGTCACCAGGTGACCTGTATAAGTGAGGGGAGTGTGTTCCCCAGATTGTTTAATACACACGGGACATGTTACGTGATGAACAGTATACGTGAGGAGAGTGTGTTCCCCTGATTGTTTAATACAAATAGGACATGTTACCAGATGAACAGTATAAGTGAGGAGAGTGTGTTCCCCTGATTGTTTAATACACACGGGACATGTTACCAGGTGAACAGTAGAAGTGAGGAGAGTGTGTTCGCCTGATGGTTTAATGCGCACAGGACATGTTACCAGGTGAACAGTATAAGTGAGGAGAGTGTGTTCCCCTGATGGTTTAATATACATGGGACATGTTACCAGGTGAACAGTGTAAGTGAGGAGAGTGTGTTCCCCTGATGGTTTAATATACACGGGACATGTTACCAGGTGAACAGTATAAGCGAGGAGAGTATGTTCCCCTGATTGTTTAATACGCACGGGGCATGTCACCAGGTGAACAGTATAAGTGAGGAGAGTGTGTTCCCCTGATGGTTTAATACTGACGTGATATGTTACCAAATGAACAGTATAAGTGAGGAGAGTGTGTTCCCCTGATGGTTTAATACGCACGGGACATGTCACCAGGTGAACTGTATAAGTGAGGGGAGTGTGTTCCCCAGATTGTTTAATACACACGGGACATGTTACCTGATGAACAGTATACGTGAGGAGAATGTGTTCCCCTGATTGTTTAATACACATAGGACATGTTACCAGATGAACAGTATAAGTGAGGAGAGTGTGTTCCCCTAATTCTTTAATACACACGGGACATGTTACCAGGTGAACAGTATAAGTGAGGAGAGTGTGTTCCCCTGATTGTTTAATACAAACGGGACATGTTACCAGGTGAACAGTATAAGTGAGGAGAGTGTCTTCCCCTAATTCTTTAATACACACGGGACATGTTACCAGGTGAACAGTATAAGTGAGGAGAGTGTGTTCCCCTGATTGTTTAATACACACGGGACATGTTACCAGGTGAACAGTATAAGTGAGGAGAGTGTGTTCCCCTGATTGTTTAATACAAACGGGACATGTTACCAGGTGAACAGTATAAGTGAGGAGAGTGTGTTCCCCTGATGGTTTAATACAAACGGGACATGTTACCAGGTGAACAGTATAAGTGAGGAGAGTGTGTTCCCCTGATTGTTTAATGCACACGGGACATGTTACCAGATGAACAGTATAAGTGAGGAGAGTGTGTTCCCCTGATTGTTTAATACACACGGGACATGTTACCAGGTGAACAGTATAAGTGAGGAGAGTGTGTTCCCCTGATTGTTTAATACACACGGGACATGTTACCAGGTGAACAGTAGAAGTGAGGAGAGTGTGTTCGCCTGATGGTTTAATGCGCACAGGACATGTTACCAGGTGAACAGTATAAGTGAGGAGAGTGTGTTCCCCTGATGGTTTAATATACATGGGACATGTTACCAGGTGAACAGTTTAAGAGAGAAGAGTGTGTTCCCCTGATGGTTTAATATACATGGGACATGTCACCAGGTGAACAGTATGAGAGAAGAGTGTGTTCCCCTGATGGTTTAATATACATGGGACATGTTACCAGGTGAAAAGTGTAAGTGAGGAGAGTGTGTTCCCCTGATGGTTTAATATACATGGGACATGTTACCAGGTGAACAGTTTAAGAGAGAAGAGTGTGTTCCCCTGATGGTTTAATATACATGGGACATGTCACCAGGTGAACAGTATAAGTGAGGAGAGTGTGTTCCCCTGATTGTTTAATACACACGGGACATGTCAACAGGTGAAAAGTTTAAGTGAGGAGAGTGTGTTCCCCTGATGGTTTAATATACATGGGACATGTTACCAGGTGAACAGTTTAAGAGAGAAGAGTGTGTTCCCCTGATGGTTTAATATACATGGGACATGTCACCAGGTGAACAGTATAAGAGAGAAGAGTGTGTTCCCCTGATGGTTTAATATACATGGGACATGTCACCAGTTGAACAGTATAAGTGAGGAGAGTGTGTTCCCCTGATGGTTTAATACACACGGGACATGTTACCAGATGAACAGTATAAGTGAGGAGAATGTGTTCCCCTGATGGTTGAATATACACGGGACATGTTACCAGATGAACAGTATAAGTGAGGAGAGTGTGTTCCCCTGATGGTTTAATACGCACGGGACATGTTACCAGGTGAACAGTATAAGTGAGGAGAATGTTTTCCCCTGTTTGTTTCATGCACACGGGACATGTTACCAGGTGAACAGTGTAAGTGAGGAGAGTGTTTTCCCCTGATTCTTTAATACACAAGGGACATGTTACCAGGTGAACAGTATAAGTGAGGAGAGTGTTTTCCCCTGATTCTTTAATACACAAGGGACATGTTACCAGGTGAACAGTATAAGTGAGGAGAGTGTGTTCCCCTGATTGTTTAATACACAAGGGACATGTTACCAGGTGAACAGTATAAGTGAGGAGAGTGTTTTCCCCTGATTCTTTAATACACAAGGGACATGTTACCAGGTGAACAGTATAAGTGAGGAGAGTGTGTTCCCCTGATTGTTTAATACACAAGGGACATGTTACCAGGTGAACAGTATAAGTGAGGAGACTGTGTTCCCCTAATTGTTTAATAGACACGGGACAAGTTACCAGTTGAACAGTATAAGTGAGCAGAGTGTGTTCCCCTGATGGTTTAATATACACGAGACGTGTTACCAGGTGAACAGTATAAGTGAGGAGAGACTGTTCCTCTGATGGTTTAATATACACGAGACGTGTTACCAGGTGAAGAGTATAAGTGAGGAGAGTGTGTTCCCCTCATTGTTTAATACACACAGGACATGTTACCAGGTGAACAGTATAAGTGAGGAGAGTGTTTTCCCCTGATTGTTTAATACACAAGGGACATGTTACCAGGTGAACAGTATAAGTGAGGAGAGTGTTTTCCCCTGATTGTTTAATACACAAGGGACATGTTACCAGGTGAACAGTATAAGTGAGCAGAGTGTGTTCCCCTGATTGTTTAATACACAAGGGACATGTTACAAGGTGAACAGTATAAGTGAGGAGAGTGTTTTCCCCTGATTGTTTAATACACAAGGGACATGTTACCAGGTGAACAGTATAAGTGAGGAGAGTCTGTTCCCCTGATGGTTTAATATACACGAGACGTGTTACCAGGTGAACAGTATAAGTGAGGAGAGTGTGTTCCCCTGATTGTTTAATACACACAGGACATGATACCAGTTGAACAGTATAAGTGAGGAGAATGTGTTCCCTTGATTGTTTAATACACACAGGACATGATACCAGTTGAACAGTATAAGTGAGGAGAATGTGTTCCCCTGATGGTTTAATACACACAGGACATGATACCAGTTGAACAGTATAAGTGAGGAGAATGTGTTCCCCTGATTGTTTAATACTGACGGGACATGTTACCAGGTGAACAGTATAAGTGAGGAGAGTGTGTTCCCCTGATTGTTTAATACACACAGGACATGATACCAGTTGAACAGTATAAGTGAGGAGAATGTGTTCCCTTGATTGTTTAATACACACAGGACATGATACCAGTTGAACAGTATAAGTGAGGAGAATGTGTTCCCCTGATGGTTTAATACACACAGG
Organism: Heterodontus francisci; assembly: GCF_036365525.1. Classification (NCBI taxonomy): domain Eukaryota; kingdom Metazoa; phylum Chordata; class Chondrichthyes; order Heterodontiformes; family Heterodontidae; genus Heterodontus; species Heterodontus francisci. The sequence continues at coordinate 2,360,552 of NW_027140382.1, read as the reverse complement.
ACATGATACCAGTTGAACAGTATAAGTGAGGAGAATGTGTTCCCCTGATTGTTTAATACTCACGGGACATGTTACCAGGTGAAGAGTATAAGTGAGGAGAGTGTGTTCCCCTGATGGTTTAATATACACGAGACGTGTTACCAGGTGAACAGTATAAGTGAGGTGAGTGTGTTCCCCTGATTGTTTAATATACACGGGACATGTTACCAGGTGAACAGTATAAGTGAGGAGAGTGTGTTCCCCTGATGGTTTAATACACACGGGACATGTTACCAGGTGAACAGTATAAGTGAGGAGAGTGTGTTCCCCTGATGGTTTAATACACACAGGACATGTTACCAGGTGAAGAGTATAAGTGAGGAGAGTGTGTTCCCTTGATTGTTTAATACACACAGGACATGATACCAGTTGAACAGTATAAGTGAGGAGAATGTGTTCCCCTGATTGTTTAATACTCACGGGACATGTTACCAGGTGAAGAGTATAAGTGAGGAGAGTGTGTTCCCTTGATTGTTTAATACACACAGGACATGATACCAGTTGAACAGTATAAGTGAGGAGAGTGTGTTCCCCTGATTGTTTAATATACACGGGACATGTTACCAGGTGAACAGTATAAGTGAGGAGAATGTGTTCCCCTGATTGTTTAATACACAAGGGACATGTTACCAGGTGAACAGTATAAGTGAGGAGAGTGTGTTCCCCTGATTGTTTAATACACAAGGGACATGTTACCAGGTGAACAGTATAAGTGAGGAGAGTGTGTTCCCCTGATTGTTTAATACACAAGGGACATGTTACCAGGTGAACAGTATAAGTGAGGAGAATGTGTTCCCCTGATTGTTTAATACACAAGGGACATGTTACCAGGTGAACAGTATAAGTGAGGAGAGTGTGTTCCCCTGATTGTTTAATACACAAGGGACATGTTACCAGGTGAACAGTATAAGTGAGGAGAGTGTGTTCCCCTGATTGTTTAATACACAAGGGACATGTTACCAGGTGAACAGTATAAGTGAGGAGAGTCTGTTCCCCTGATGGTTTAATATACACGAGACGTGTTACCAGGTGAACAGTATAAGTGAGGAGAGTGTGTTCCCCTGATGGTTTAATACTCACGGGACATGTTACCAGGTGAACAGTATAAGAGAGGAGAGTGTGTTCCCCTGATTGTTTAATACACAAGGGACATGTTACCAGGTGAACAGTATAAGTGAGGAGAGTGTGTTCCCCTGATTGTTTAATACACAAGGGACATGTTACCAGGTGAACAGTATAAGTGAGGAGAATGTGTTCCCCTGATTGTTTAATACACAAGGGACATGTTACCAGGTGAACAGTATAAGTGAGGAGAGTGTGTTCCCCTGATTGTTTAATACACAAGGGACATGTTACCAGATGAACAGTATAAGTGAAGAGAGTGTGTTCCCCTGATGGTTTAATACTGAGGGGACATGTTACCAGGTGAACATTATAAGTGAGGAGAGTGTGTTCCCCTGATGGTTTAATATACACGGGACATGTTACCAGGTGAACAGTATAAGTGAGGAGAGTGTGTTCCCCTGATGGTTTAATATACACGGGACATGTTACCAGGTGAACAGTATAAGTGAGGAGAGTGAGTTCCCCTGATGGTTTAATATACACGTGACATGTTACCAGGTGAACAGTATAAGTGAGGAGAGTGTTTTCCCCTGATAATTTAATACACACGGGACATGTTACCAGGTGAACAGTATAAGTGAGGAGAGTGTGTTCCCCTGATGGGTTAATATACACGGGACATGTTACCAGGTGAACAGTATAAGTGAGGAGAGTGAGTTCCCCTGATGGTTTAATATACACGTGACATGTTACCAGGTGAACAGTATAAGTGAGGAGAGTGTGTTCCCCAGATTGTTTAATATACACGGGACATGTTACCAGGTGAACAGTATATGTGAGGAGAGTGTGTTCCCCTCATTGTTTAATACACACAGGACATGTTACCAGGTGAACAGTATATGTGAGGAGAGTGTGTTCCCCTGATTGTTTAATACACAAGGGACATGTTACCAGGTGAACAGTATAAGTGAGGAGAGTGTGTTCCCCTGATTGTTTAATACACAAGGGACATGTCACCAAGAGAACAGTACAAGTGAGGAGAGTGTTTTCCCCTGATGGTTTAATATACACGGGACATGTTACCAGGTGAACAGTATATGTGAGGAGAGTGTGTTCCCCTGATTGTTTAATACACAAGGGACATGTTACCAGGTGAACAGTATAAGTGAGGAGAGTGTGTTCCCCTGATTGTTTAATACACAAGGGACATGTCACCAAGAGAACAGTTTATGTGAGGAGAGTGTTTTTCGCTGATGTTTTAATACACACGGGACATGTTACCAGGTGAACAGTATAAGTGAGGAGAGTGTATTCCCCTGATGGTTTAATATACACGGGACATGTTACCAGGTGAACAGTATAAGTGAGGCGAGTGTGTTCCCCTGATGGTTTAATATACACGAGACATGTTACCAGGTGAATAGTATAAGTGAGGAGAGGGTGTTCCCCTGATGTTTTAATACACACGGGACATGTTACCAGGTGAACAGTATAAGTGAGGAGAGGGTGTTCCCCTGATGTTTTAATACACACGGGACATGTTACCAGGTGAAGAGTATAAGTGAGGAGAGTCTGTTCCCCTGATGGTTTAATATACACGAGACGTGTTACCAGGTGAACAGTGTAAGTGAGGAGAGTGTGTTCTCCTGATGGTTTAATACACACGGGACGTGTTACCAGATGAACAGTATAAGTGAGGAGAGTGTGTTCCCCTGATTGTTTAATACACACGGGACATGTTACCAGGTGAACAGTTTAAGTGAGGAGAGTGTGTACCCGTGATGGTTTAATACACACGGGACATGTTACCAGGTGAAGAGTATAAGTGAGGAGAGTGTTTTCCCCTGATAATTTAATACACACGGGACATGTTACCAGGTGAACAGTATAAGTGAGGAGAGTGTGTTCCCCTGATGGTTTAATATACACGGGACATGTTACCAGGTGAACAGTATAAGTGAGGAGAGTGTTTTCCCCTGATAATTTAATACACACGGGACATGTTACCAGGTGAACAGTATAAGTGAGGAGAGTGTGTTCCCCTGATGGTTTAATACACACAGGACATGTTACCAGGTGAAGAGTATAAGTGAGGTGAGTGTGTTCCCTTGATTGTTTAATACACACAGGACATGTTACCAGGTGAACAGTATAAGTGAGGAGAGTGTGTTCCCCTGATTGTTTAATACTCACGGCACATGTTACCAGGTGAACAGTTTAAGTGAGGAGAGGGTGTTTCGCTGATGTTTTAATACACACGGGACATGTTACCACGTGAACAGTATAAGTGAGGCGAGTGTGTTCCCCAGATTGTTTAATATACACAGGACATGTTACCAGGTGAACAGTGTAAGTGAGGAGAGTGTGTTCCCCTGATTGTTTAATATACACAGGACATGTTACCAGGTGAACAGTATAAGTGAGGAGAGTGTGTTCCCCTGATTGTTTAATATACACAGGACATGTTACCAGGTGAACAGTATAAGTGAGGAGAGTGTGTTCCCCTGATTGTTTAATATACACGGGACATGTTACCAGGTGAACAGTATAAGTGAGGAGAGTGTGTTCCCCTGATTGTTTAATATACACGGGACATGTTACCAGGTGAACAGTATAAGTGAGCAGAGTGTGTTCCCCTGATTGTTTAATATACACAGGACATGTTACCAGGTGAACAGTATAAGTGAGGAGAGTGTGTTCCCCTGATTGTTTAATATACACGGGACATGTTACCAGGTGAACAGTATAAGTGAGGAGAGTGTGTTCCCCTGATGGTTTAATATACACAGGACATGTTACCAGGTGAACAGTGTAAGTGAGGAGAGTGTGTTCCCCTGATTGTTTAATATACACAGGACATGTTACCAGGTGAACAGTATAAGTGAGGAGAGTGTGTTCCCCTGATTGTTTAATATACACGGGACATGTTACCAGGTGAACAGTATAAGTGAGCAGAGTGTGTTCCCCTGATTGTTTAATACACTCTGTACATGTTACCAGAGGAACAGTATAAGTGAGGAGAGTGTGTTCCCCTGATTGTTTAATACGCACGGGACATGTCACCAGGTGAACAGTATAAGTGAGGAGAGTGTGTTCCCCTGATTGTTTAATACACACAGGACATGTTACCAGGTGAACAGTACAAGTGCGGAGTGTGTGTTCCCCTGATGGTTTAATATACACGGGACATGTCACCAGGTGAACAGGATAATTGAGGAGACAGTGTTCCCCTCATGGTTTAATATACACGGGACATGTCACCAGGTGAACAGTATAAGTGAAGAGAGTGTGTTCCCCTGATGTTTTAATACAGACGGGACATGTTACCAGGTGAACGGTATAAGTGAGGAGAGTGTGTTCCCCTGATGTTTTAATACACACAGGACATGTTACCAGGTGAACCGTATAAGTGAGGAGATTGTGTGCCCCTGATGGTTTAATACAGACGGGACATGTTACCAGGTGAACAGTATAAGTGAGCAAAGTGTGTTCCCCTGATTGTTTAATACACTCTGTACATGTTACCAGATGAACAGTATAAGTGAGGAGAGTGTGTTTCCCTAATGTTTTAATGGACACGGGACGGGTTACCAGGTGAACAGTATAAGTGAGGAGAGTGTGTTCCCCTAATGTTTTAATATACTCTAGACATGTCACCAGGTGAACAGTTTAAGTGAGGAGAATGTGTTTCGCTGATGTTTTAATACACACGGGACATGTTACCAGGTGAACAGTCTCCGTGAGGCGAGTGTGTTCCCCAGGTTGTTTAATATACACGGGATATGTTACCAGCTGAACAGTATAAGTGAGGAGAGTGTGTTCCCCTGATGGTTTAATACACACGGGACATGTTACCAGGTGAACAGTATAAGTGAGGAAAGTTTGTTCCCCTGATTGTTTAATAAACACAGGACATTTCACCAGGAGAACAGTATAAGTGAGGAGAGTGTGTTCCCCTGATTGTTTTTTATACACAGGACATGTCACCAGGAGAACGGAAGATGTGAGGAGAGTGTGTTTTGCTGATGTTTTAATACACACGGGACATGTTACCAGGTGAACAGTGTAAGTGAGGAGAGTGTGTTCCCCTGATTGTTTAATACACACGGGACATGTTACCAGGTGAACAGTGTAAGTGAGGAGAGTGTGTTCCCCTGATGTTTTAATACACACGGGACATTTTGCCAGGTGAACAGTATAAGTGAGGAGAGTGTGTTCCCCAGATTGTTTAATACACACGGGAAATGTTACCAGGTGAACATTATAGGTGAGGAGAGGGTGTTCCCCTGATGTTTTAATACACACGGGACATGTTACCAGGTGAACAGTATAAGTGAGGCGAGTGTGTTCCCCAGATTGTTTAATATACACAGGACATGTTACCAGGTGAACAGTATCAGTGAGGAGAGAGTGTTCCCCTGATGGTTTAATATACACGGGACATGTTACCAGGTGAACAGTTTAAGTGAGGAGAGTGTGTTTCGCTGATGTTTTTATACACACGGGACATGTTACCAGGTGCACAGTTTAAGTGAGGAGGGTGTGTTTCGCTGATGTTTTTATACACACGGGACATGTTACCAGGTGAACATGATAAGTGATGAGAGTGTGTTCCCCAGATTGTTTAATACACACGGGACATGTTACCAGGTGAACAGTATAGGTGAGGAGACTGTGTTGCATTGATAATTTAATAGACACGGGACATGTTACCAGGTGAACAGTATAAGTGAGGAGAGTGTGTTCCCCTGATGGTTTAATATACACGAGACATGTTGCCAGGTGAACATTATAAGTGAGGAGAGTGAGTTCCCCTGATTGTTTAATACACACAGGACATGTCACCAGGTGAACAGTATAAGTGAGGAGAGTGTGTTCCCCTGATTGTTTAATACACACGGGACATGTCACCAGGTGAACAGTATATGTGAGGAGAGTGTGTTCCCCTGATGGTTTAACACGCACGGGACCTATTACTAGGTGAACAGTATAAGTGAGTAGAGTGTGTTCCCCTGATGGTTTAATATACACAGGACATGTTACCAGGTGAACAGTTTAAGTTAGGAGAGTGTGTTTCGCTGATGTTTTAATACACACGGGACATGTTACCAGGTGAACAGTATAAGTGAGGAGAGTGTGTTCCCCTGATGGTTTAATATACACGAGACACGTTACCAGGTGAACAGTATAAGTGAGGAGAGTGTGTTCCCCTAATGTTTTAATAGACACGGGACAAGTTACCAGGTGAACAGTATAAGTGAGGAGAGTGTGTTCCCCTGATGGTTTAATATACACGAGACATGTTGCCAGGTGAACAATAAAAGTGAGGGGAGTGTGTTCCCCTGATGGTTTAATATGCACAGGACATGTTACCAGTTGAACAGTTTAAGTTAGGAGAGTGTGTTTCGTTGTTGTTTTAATACACACGGGACATGTTACCAGGTGAACAGTATAAGTGAGGGGAGTGTGTTCCCCAGATTGTTTATAATACACGGGACATTTTACCAGGTGAACAGTATAAGTGAGGAGAGTGTGTTCTCCTGTTTGTTTAATACACACGGGACATGTTACCAGGTGAACAGTCTCCGTGAGGCGAGTGTGTTCCCCAGGTTGTTTAATATACACGGGATATGTTACCAGCTGAACAGTATAAGTGAGGAGAGTGTGTTCCCCTGATGGTTTAATACACACGGGACATGTTACCAGGTGAACAGTATAAGTGAGGAAAGTTTGTTCCCCTGATTGTTTAATAAACACAGGACATTTCACCAGGAGAACAGTATAAGTGAGGAGAGTGTGTTCCCCTGATTGTTTTTTATACACAGGACATGTCACCAGGAGAACGGAAGATGTGAGGAGAGTGTGTTTTGCTGATGTTTTAATACACACGGGACATGTTACCAGGTGAACAGTGTAAGTGAGGAGAGTGTGTTCCCCTGATTGTTTAATACACACGGGACATGTTACCAGGTGAACAGTGTAAGTGAGGAGAGTGTGTTCCCCTGATGTTTTAATACACACGGGACATTTTGCCAGGTGAACAGTATAAGTGAGGAGAGTGTGTTCCCCAGATTGTTTAATACACACGGGAAATGTTACCAGGTGAACATTATAGGTGAGGAGAGGGTGTTCCCCTGATGTTTTAATACACACGGGACATGTTACCAGGTGAACAGTATAAGTGAGGCGAGTGTGTTCCCCAGATTGTTTAATATACACAGGACATGTTACCAGGTGAACAGTATCAGTGAGGAGAGAGTGTTCCCCTGATGGTTTAATATACACGGGACATGTTACCAGGTGAACAGTTTAAGTGAGGAGAGTGTGTTTCGCTGATGTTTTTATACACACGGGACATGTTACCAGGTGCACAGTTTAAGTGAGGAGGGTGTGTTTCGCTGATGTTTTTATACACACGGGACATGTTACCAGGTGAACATGATAAGTGATGAGAGTGTGTTCCCCAGATTGTTTAATACACACGGGACATGTTACCAGGTGAACAGTATAGGTGAGGAGACTGTGTTGCATTGATAATTTAATAGACACGGGACATGTTACCAGGTGAACAGTATAAGTGAGGAGAGTGTGTTCCCCTGATGGTTTAATATACACGAGACATGTTGCCAGGTGAACATTATAAGTGAGGAGAGTGAGTTCCCCTGATTGTTTAATACACACAGGACATGTCACCAGGTGAAGAGTATAAGTGAGGAGAGTGTGTTCCCCTGATTGTTTAATACACACGGGACATGTCACCAGGTGAACAGTATATGTGAGGAGAGTGTGTTCCCCTGATGGTTTAACACGCACGGGACCTATTACTAGGTGAACAGTATAAGTGAGTAGAGTGTGTTCCCCTGATGGTTTAATATACACAGGACATGTTACCAGGTGAACAGTTTAAGTTAGGAGAGTGTGTTTCGCTGATGTTTTAATACACACGGGACATGTTACCAGGTGAACAGTATAAGTGAGGAGAGTGTGTTCCCCTGATGGTTTAATATACACGAGACACGTTACCAGGTGAACAGTATAAGTGAGGAGAGTGTGTTCCCCTAATGTTTTAATAGACACGGGACAAGTTACCAGGTGAACAGTATAAGTGAGGAGAGTGTGTTCCCCTGATGGTTTAATATACACGAGACATGTTGCCAGGTGAACAATAAAAGTGAGGGGAGTGTGTTCCCCTGATGGTTTAATATACACAGGACATGTTACCAGTTGAACAGTTTAAGTTAGGAGAGTGTGTTTCGTTGTTGTTTTAATACACACGGGACATGTTACCAGGTGAACAGTATAAGTGAGGGGAGTGTGTTCTCCTGTTTGTTTAATACACACGGGACATGTTACCAGGTGAACAGTATAAGTGAGCAGAGTGTGTTCCCCTGCTTGTTTAATACACACGGGACATGTTACCAGGTGAACAGTATAAGTGAGGAGAGTGTGTTCCCCTGATTGTTTATAATACACGGGACATTTTACCAGGTGAACAGTATAAGTGAGGAGAGTGTGTTCTCCTGTTTGTTTAATACACACGGGACATGTTACCAGGTGAACAGTATAAGTGAGGAGATTGTGTTCCCCTGTTTGTTTAATACACACGGGACATGTTACCAGGTGAACAGTATAAGTGAGGAGAGTGTGTTCCCCTGATTGTTTAATACACACGGGACATGTCACCAGGTGAACAGTATATGTGAGGAGAGTGTGTTCCCCTGATGGTTTAACACGCACGGGACCTATTACTAGGTGAACAGTATAAGTGAGTAGAGTGTGTTCCCCTGATGGTTTAATATACACAGGACATGTTACCAGGTGAACAGTTTAAGTTAGGAGAGTGTGTTTCGCTGATGTTTTAATACACACGGGACATGTTACCAGGTGAACAGTATAAGTGAGGAGAGTGTGTTCCCCTGATGGTTTAATATACACGAGACACGTTACCAGGTGAACAGTATAAGTGAGGAGAGTGTGTTCCCCTGATTGTTTAATATACACAGGACATCTTACCAGGTGAACAGTATAAGTGAGGAGAGTGTGTTCCCCTAATGTTTTAATAGACACGGGACAAGTTACCAGGTGAACAGTATAAGTGAGGAGAGTGTGTTCCCCTGATGGTTTAATATACACGAGACATGTTGCCAGGTGAACATTAAAAGTGAGGTAAGTGTGTTCCCCTGATGGTTTAATATACACGGGACATGTTACCAGTTGAACAGTTTAAGTTAGGAGAGTGTGTTTCGTTGTTGTTTTAATACACACGGGACATGTTACCAGGTGAACAGTATAAGTGAGGGGAGTGTGTTCCCCAGATTGTTTATAATACACGGGACATTTTGCCAGGTGAACAGTATAAGTGAGGAGAGTGTGTTCTCCTGTTTGTTTAATACACACGGGACATGTTACCAGGTGAACAGTATAAGTGAGGAGATTGTGTTCCCCTGTTTGTTTAATACACACGGGACATGTTACCAGGTGAACAGTATAAGTGAGGAGAGTGTGTTCCCCTGATTGTTTAATACACACGGTACATGTTACCAGGTGAACAGTATAAGTGAGCAGAGTGTGTTCCCCTGCTTGTTTAATACACACGGGACATGTTACCAGGTGAACAGTATAAGTGAGGAGAGTGTGTTCCCCTGTTTTTTTAATACACACGGGACATGTTACCAGGTGAACAGTAGAAGTGAGGAGAGTGTGTTCCACTGATTGTTTTTTACATATGGGACATTTCACCAGGTGAACAGTATAAGTGAGCAGACTGTGTTCCCCTGATGTTTTAATACACACGGGACATGTTGCCAGGTGAACAGTATAGGTGAGGAGAGTGTGTTCCCCTGATTGTTTAATATACACAGGACATGTCACCAGGTGAACAGAAGAAGTGAGGACAGTGTGTTCCCCTTATGTTTTAATACACACGGGACATGTTACCAGGTGAACAGTATAAGTGAGGCGAGTGTGTTCCCCAGATTGTTTAATATAAGTGGGACATGTTACCAGGTGAACAGTATAAGTGAGGAGAGTGTGTTCCCCTGTTTGTTTAATACACAAGGGACATGTTACCAGGTGAACAGTATAAGTGAGGAGATTGTGTTCCCCTGTTTGTTTAATACACACGGGACATGTTACCAGGTGAACAGTATAAGTGAGCAGAGTGTGTTTCGTTGTTGTTTTAATACACACGGGACATGTTACCAGGTGAACAGTATAAGTGAGGCGAGTGTGTTCCCCAGATTGTTTAATATACACGGGACATGTTACCAGGTGAACAGTATAAGTGAGGAGAGTGTGTTCCCCTGTTTGTTTAATACACACGGGACATGTTACCAGGTGAACAGTATAAGTGAGGAGAGTGTGTTCCCCTGATTGTTTAATACACACGGGACATGTTACCAGGTGAACAGTATAAGTGAGGAGAGTGTGTTCCCCTGTTTGTTTAATACACACGGGACATGTTACCAGGTGAACAGTATAAGTGAGGAGAGTGTGTTCCCCTGATTGTTTAATACACACGGGATTTGTTACCAGGTGAACAGTATAAGTGAGGAGAGTGTGTTCCCCTGTTTGTTTAATACACACGGGACATGTTACCTGGTGAAAAGTATAAGTGAGGAGAGTCTGTTCCCCTGTTTGTTTAATACACATGGGACATGTTACCAGGTGAACAGTATAAGTGAGGAGAGTGTGTTCCCCTGTTTGTTTAATACACACGGGACATGTTACCAGGTGAACAGTATAAGTGAGGAGAGTGTGTTCCACTGTTTGTTTAATACACACGGGAAATGTTACCAGTGAACAGTATAAGTGAGGAGATTGTGTTCCCCTGTTTGTTTAATACACACGGGACATGTTACCAGGTGAACAGTATAAGTGAGGAGAGTGTGTTCCCCTGATTGTTTAATACACACGGGACATGTTACCAGGTGAACAGTATAAGTGAGGAGAGTGTGTTCCCCTGTTTGTTTAATACACACGGGACATGTTACCAGGTGAACAGTATAAGTGAGGAGAGTGTGTTCCCCTGTTTGTTTAATACACACGGGACATGTTACCAGGTGAACAGTATAAGTGAGGAGATTGTGTTCCCCTGTTTGTTTAATACACACGGGACATGTTACCAGGTGAACAGTATAAGTGAGGAGAGTGTGTTCCCCTGATTGTTTAATACACACGGGACATGTTACCAGGTGAACAGTATAAGTGAGGAGAGTGTGTTCCCCTGTTTGTTTAATACACACGGGACATGTTACCAGGTGAACAGTATAAGTGAGGAGAGTGTGTTCCCCTGACGGTTTAATACACACGGGACATGTTACCAGGTGAACGGTATTAGTGAGGAGAGTGTGTTCCCCTGTTTGTTTAATACACACGGGACATGTTACCAGGTGAACAGTATAAGTGAGGAGAGTGTGTTCCCCTGATAGTTTAATACACACGGGACATGTTACCAGGTGAACAGTATAAGTGAGGAGAGTGTGTTCCCCTGTTTGTTTAATACACACGGGACATGTCACCAGGTGAACAGTATAAGTGAGGAGAGTGTGTTCCCCTGATGGTTTAATACACACGGGACATGTTACCAGGTGAACAGTATAAGTGAGGAGAGTGTGTTCCCCTGTTTGTTTAATACACACGGGACATGTTACCAGGTGAACAGTATAAGTGAGGAGAGTGTGTTCCCCTAATGTTTTAATAGACACGGGACAAGTTACCAGGTGAACAGTATAAGTGAGGAGAGTGTGTTCCCCTGATGGTTTAATATACACGAGACATGTTACCATGTGAACAGTATAATTGAGGAGAGTGTGTTCCCCGATGGTTTAACACACACAGGACATGTTACCAGGTGAACAGTATAACTGAGGAGAGTGTTTTCCCCTGATGGTTTAATATACACGAGACATGTTACCATGTGAACAGTATAATTGAGGAGAGTGTGTTCCCCGATGGTTTAACACACACAGGACATGTTACCAGGTGAACAGTATAAGTGAGGAGAGTGTGTTCCCCTGATTGTTTAATACACACGGGACATGTTACCAGGTGAACAGTATAAGTGAGGAGAGTGTGTTCCCCTGTTTGTTTAATACACACGGGACATGTTACCAGGTGAACAGTATAAGTGAGGAGAGTGTGTTCCCCTGATTGTTTAATACACACGGGACATGTCACTAGGTGAACAGTATAAGTGAGGAGAGTGTGTTCCCCTTATGTTTTAATACACACGGGACATTTCACCATGTGAACAGTGTAAGGGAGGAGAGTGTGTTCCCCTGATGGTTTAAAACACACGGGACATGTTACCAGGTGAACAGTTTAAGTGAGGAGAGTGTGTTCCCCTGATGTTTTACTACATCCGGGACATGTTACCAGGTGAACAGTTTAAGTGAGGAGAGTGGGTTCCCCTGATGTTTTAATAGACACGGGACAAGTTACCAGGTGAACAGTATAAGTGAGGTTAGTGTGTTCCCCAGATTGTTTAATACACAGGGGACATGTTACCAGGTGAACAGTATAAGTGAGGAGAGTGTGTTCCCCTAATGTTTTAATAGACACGGGACAAGTTACCAGGTGAACAGTATAAGTGAGGAGAGTGTGTTCCCCTGATGGTTTAAAACACACGGGACATGTTACCAGGTTAACAGTGTAAGTGAGGAGAGTGTGGTCCCCTGATGGTTTAATATACTCGAGACATGTTACCAGGTGAACAGTGTAAGTGAGGAGAGTGTGTTCCCCTGATGGTTTAAAACACACGGGACATGTTACCAGGTTAACAGTGTAAGTGAGGAGAGTGTGTTCCCCTGATGGTTTAATATACACGAGACATGTTACCAGGTGAACAGTATAAGTGAGGAGAGTGTGTTCCCCTGATTGTTTAATACACACGGGACATGTTTCCAGTTGAACAGTGTAAGTGAGGAGAGTGTGTTCCCCTGATGGTTTAATACACACGGGACATGTTACCAGGTGAACAGTATAAGTGAGGAGAGTGTGTTCCCCTGTTTGTTTAATACACACGGGACATGTTACCAGGTGAGCAGTATAAGTGAGCAGAGTGTGTTCCCCAGATTGTTTTATATACACGTGACATGTTACCAGGTGAACAGTATAAGTGAGGAGCGCGTGTTCCACTGATTGTTTAAGACGCACGGGACATGTTACCAGGTGAACAGTATAAGTGAGGTGAGCGTGTTCCCCAGATTGTTTAATATACACAGGACATGTTACCAGGTGAACAGTATAAGTGAGGTGCGTGTGATCCCCTGATTGTTTAATGCACACGGGACATGTTACCAGGTGAACAGTATAAGTGCGCAGAGTGAGTTCCCCTGTTGGTTTAATATACACGAGACATGTTACCAGGTGAACAGTATAAGTGAGGAGAATGTGTTCCACAGATTGTTTAATACACACGGGACATGTTACCAGGTGAACAGTATAAGTGAGCAGAGTGTGTTCCCCTGATGTTTTAATACACACGGGACATGTTGCCAGGTGAACAGTATAAGTGAGGAGAGTGTGTTCCCCTGATGGTTTAATATACATGGGACATGTTACCAGGTGAAAAGTGTAAGTGAGGAGAGTGTGTTCCCCTGATGGTTTAATATACATGGGACATGTTACCAGGTGAACAGTTTAAGAGAGAAGAGTGTGTTCCCCTGATGGTTTAATATACATGGGACATGTCACCAGGTGAACAGTATGAGAGAAGAGTGTGTTCCCCTGATGGTTTAATATACATGGGACATGTCACCAGGTGAACAGTATAAGTGAGGAGAGTGTGTTCCCCTGATTGTTTAATACACACGGGACATGTCAACAGGTGAAAAGTTTAAGTGAGGAGAGTGTGTTCCCCTGATGGTTTAATATACATGGGACATGTTACCAGGTGAACAGTTTAAGAGAGAAGAGTGTGTTCCCCTGATGGTTTAATATACATGGGACATGTCACCAGGTGAACAGTATAAGAGAGAAGAGTGTGTTCCCCTGATGGTTTAATATACATGGGACATGTCACCAGTTGAACAGTATAAGTGAGGAGAGTGTGTTCCCCTGATGGTTTAATACACACGGGACATGTTACCAGATGAACAGTATAAGTGAGGAGAGTGTGTTCCCCTGATGGTTGAATATACACGGGACATGTTACCAGATGAACAGTATAAGTGAGGAGATTGTGTTCCCCTGATTGTTTAATATACACGGGACATGTCACCAGGAGAGCAGTATAAGTGAGGCGAGTGTGTTCCCCTGATGGTTTAATACGCACGGGACATGTTACCAGGTGAACAGTATAAGTGAGGAGAATGTTTTCCCCTGTTTGTTTCATGCACACGGGACATGTTACCAGGTGAACAGTGTAAGTGAGGAGAGTGTGTTCCCCTGATGTTTTAATATACACGGGACATGTTACCAGGTGAACAGTATAAGCGAGGAGAGTATGTTCCCCTGATTGTTTAATACGCACGGGGCATGTCACCAGGTGAACAGTATAAGTGAGGAGAGTGTGTTCCCCTGATGGTTTAATACTGACGGGATATGTTACAAGATGAACAGTATAAGTGAGGAGAGTGTGTTCCCCTGATGGTTTAATAAGCACGGGACATGTCACCAAGTGAACTGTATAAGTGAGGAGAGTGTGTTCCCCTGATGGTTTAATATACACGGGACCAGTTACCAGGTGAACAGAATAACTGAGGAGAGTTTGTTCCCCTGATTGTTTAATACACACGGGACATGTTACCAGGTGAACAGTATAACTGAGGAGAGTGTGTTCCCCTGATTGTTTAATACACACGGGACATGTTACCAGGTGAACTGTATAAGTGAGGAGAATGTGTTCCTTTGATTGTTTAATATACACGGGACATGTCACCAGGTGAGCAGAATAAGTGAGGAGATTGTGTTCCCCTGATGGTTTCATACGCACGGGACATGTTACCAGGTGAACAGTATAAGTGAGGAGAATATTTTCCCCTGTTTGTTTCATGCACACGGGACATCTTACCAGGTGAACAGTATAAGTGAGGAGAGTGTGTTCCCCTGATGGTTTAATATACACAGGACATGTCACCAGGTGAACTGTAATAGTGAGGAGAGTATGTTCCCCTGATTGTTTAATACGCATGGGGCATGTTACCAGGTGAAGAGTATAAGTGAGGAGAATGTTTTCCCCTGTTTGTTTCATGCACACGGGACATGTTACCAGGTGAACAGTGTAAGTGAGGAGAGTGTGTTCCCCTGATGTTTTAATATATACGGGACATGTCACCAGGTGAACTGTATAAGTGAGGGGAGTGTGTTCCCCAGATTGTTTAATACACACGGGACATGTTACGTGATGAACAGTATACGTGAGGAGAGTGTGTTCCCCTGATTGTTTAATACAAATAGGACATGTTACCAGATGAACAGTATAAGTGAGGAGAGTGTGTTCCCCTAATTCTTTAATACACACAGGACATGTTACCAGGTGAACAGTATAAGTGAGGAGAGTGTGTTCCCCTGATTGTTTAATACACACGGGACATGTTACCAGGTGAACAGTATAAGTGAGGAGAGTGTCTTCCCCTGATTGTTTAATATACACGGGACATGTTACCAGGTGAACAGCATAAGTGAGGAGATTGTGTTCCCCTGATTGTTTAATACACACGGGACATGTTACCAGGTGAACAGTAGAAGTGAGGAGAGTGTGTTCGCCTGATGGTTTAATGCGCACAGGACATGTTACCAGGTGAACAGTATAAGTGAGGAGAGTGTGTTCCCCTGATGGTTTAATATACATGGGACATGTTACCAGGTGAACAGTGTAAGTGAGGAGAGTGTGTTCCCCTGATGGTTTAATATACATGGGACATGTTACCAGGTGAAAATTGTAAGTGAGGAGAGGGTGTTCCCCTGATTGTTTAATACACACGGGACATGTCAACAGGTGAAAAGTTTAAGTGAGGAGAGTGTGTTCCCCTGATGGTTTAATATACATGGGACATGTTACCAGGTGAACAGTTTAAGAGAGAAGAGTGTGTTCCCCTGATGGTTTAATATACATGGGACATGTCATCAGGTGAACAGTATAAGAGAGAAGAGTGTGTTCCCCTGATGGTTTAATATACATGGGACATGTCACCAGGTGAACAGTATAAGTGAGGAGAGTGTGTTCCCCTGATGGTTTAATACACACGGGACATGTTACCAGATGAACAGTATAAGTGAGGAGAGTGTGTTCCCCTGATGGTTGAATATACACGGGACATGTTACCAGGTGAACAGTATAAGCGAGGAGAGTATGTTCCCCTGATTGTTTAATACGCACGGGGCATGTCACCAGGTGAACAGTATAAGTGAGGAGAGTGTGTTCCCCTGATGGTTTAATACTGACGGGATATGTTACAAGATGAACAGTATAAGTGAGGAGAGTGTGTTCCCCTGATGGTTTAATAAGCACGGGACATGTCACCAAGTGAACTGTATAAGTGAGGAGAGTGTGTTCCCCTGATGGTTTAATATACACGGGACCAGTTACCAGGTGAACAGAATAACTGAGGAGAGTTTGTTCCCCTGATTGTTTAATACACACGGGACATGTTACCAGGTGAACAGTATAAGTGAGGAGAATGTGTTCCTTTGATTGTTTAATATACACGGGACATGTCACCAGGTGAGCAGAATAAGTGAGGAGATTGTGTTCCCCTGATGGTTTCATACGCACGGGACATGTTACCAGGTGAACAGTATAAGTGAGGAGAATATTTTCCCCTGTTTGTTTCATGCACACGGGACATCTTACCAGGTGAACAGTATAAGTGAGGAGAGTGTGTTCCCCTGATGGTTTAATATACACAGGACATGTCACCAGGTGAACTGTAATAGTGAGGAGAGTATGTTCCCCTGATTGTTTAATACGCATGGGGCATGTTACCAGGTGAAGAGTATAAGTGAGGAGAATGTTTTCCCCTGTTTGTTTCATGCACACGGGACATGTTACCAGGTGAACAGTGTAAGTGAGGAGAGTGTGTTCCCCTGATGTTTTAATATATACGGGACATGTCACCAGGTGAACTGTATAAGTGAGGGGAGTGTGTTCCCCAGATTGTTTAATACACACGGGACATGTTACGTGATGAACAGTATACGTGAGGAGAGTGTGTTCCCCTGATTGTTTAATACAAATAGGACATGTTACCAGATGAACAGTATAAGTGAGGAGAGTGTGTTCCCCTAATTCTTTAATACACACAGGACATGTTACCAGGTGAACAGTATAAGTGAGGAGAGTGTGTTCCCCTGATTGTTTAATACACACGGGACATGTTACCAGGTGAACAGTATAAGTGAGGAGAGTGTCTTCCCCTGATTGTTTAATATACACGGGACATGTTACCAGGTGAACAGCATAAGTGAGGAGATTGTGTTCCCCTGATTGTTTAATACACACGGGACATGTTACCAGGTGAACAGTAGAAGTGAGGAGAGTGTGTTCGCCTGATGGTTTAATGCGCACAGGACATGTTACCAGGTGAACAGTATAAGTGAGGAGAGTGTGTTCCCCTGATGGTTTAATATACATGGGACATGTTACCAGGTGAACAGTGTAAGTGAGGAGAGTGTGTTCCCCTGATGGTTTAATATACATGGGACATGTTACCAGGTGAAAATTGTAAGTGAGGAGAGGGTGTTCCCCTGATTGTTTAATACACACGGGACATGTCAACAGGTGAAAAGTTTAAGTGAGGAGAGTGTGTTCCCCTGATGGTTTAATATACATGGGACATGTTACCAGGTGAACAGTTTAAGAGAGAAGAGTGTGTTCCCCTGATGGTTTAATATACATGGGACATGTCATCAGGTGAACAGTATAAGAGAGAAGAGTGTGTTCCCCTGATGGTTTAATATACATGGGACATGTCACCAGGTGAACAGTATAAGTGAGGAGAGTGTGTTCCCCTGATGGTTTAATACACACGGGACATGTTACCAGATGAACAGTATAAGTGAGGAGAGTGTGTTCCCCTGATGGTTGAATATACACGGGACATGTTACCAGATGAACAGTATAAGTGAGGAGATTGTGTTCCCCTGATTGTTTAATATACACGGGACATGTCACCAGGTGAGCAGTATAAGTGAGGCGAGTGTGTTCCCCTGATGGTTTAATATGCTCGGGACATGTTACCAGGTGAACAGTATAAGTGAGGAGAGTGTGTTCCCCTGATGGTTTAATACACACGGGATATGTTACCAGGTGAACAGTATAAGTGAGGAGAGTGTGTTCCCCTGATGGTTTAATACACACGGGACATGTTACCAGGTGAACAGTATAAGTGAGGAGAGTGTGTTCCCCTGATGGTTTAAAACACACAGGACATGTTACTAGGTGAACAGTATAAGTGAGGAGAGTGTGTTCCCCTGATGGTTTAATATACACGGGACATGTAACCAGGTGAACAGTATAAGTGAGGAGAATGTGTTCCCCTGATTGTTTAATACATAAGGGACATTTTACCAGGTGAACAGTAAAGTGAGGAGAGTGTGTTCCCCTGATTGTTTAAAACGAACGGGACCTGTTACCAGGTGAACAGTATAAGTGAGGAGAGTGTGTTCCCCTGATTGTTTAAAACGAACGGGACATGTCAACTGGCGAACAGTATGAGTGAGGAGAGTGTGTTCCCCTGATGGTTTAACACACACGGGACATGTTACCAGATGAACAGTATAAGTGAGGAGAGTGTGTTCCCCTGATTGTTTAATACACACGGGACATATTACCAGGTGAACAGTATAAGTGAGGAGAGTGAGTTCCCCTGATGGTTTAATTTACACGGGACATGTTACCAGGTGAACAGCATAAGTGAGGAGAGTGTGTTCCCCTGATGCTTTAATATACACGGGACAAGTTACCAGGTGAACAGTAGAAGTGCGGAGAGTTTGTTCCCCTGATTATTTAATACTGACGGGACTTGTTACCAGGTGAACTGTATAAGTGAGGAGAGTGTGTTCCCCTGATTGTTCAATACACACGGGACATATTACCAGGCGAACAGTATAAGTGAGGAGAGTGTGTTCCCCTGATGGTTTTATACACACGGGACATATTAACAGGCGAACAGTATAAGTGAGGAGAGTGTGTTCCCCTGATTGTTTAATGCACACGGGACATGTCACCTGGCGAACAGTATAAGTGAGGAGAGTGTGTTCCCCTGATTGTTTCATACACACGGGACATGTCACCAGGTGAACAGTATAAGTGAGGAGAATGTGTTCCCCTGATTGTTTAATACTGATGGGACATGTTGCCAGGTGAACAGTATAAGTGAGGAGAGTGTGTTCCCCTGATGGTTTAATACAAACGGGACATTTTACCAGGTGAACAGTATAGGTGAGGAGAGTGTGTTCCCCTGATGGTTTAATATAAACGGGACATTTTACCAGGTGAACAGTATAAGTGAGGAGACTGTATTTCCCTGATTGTTTAATATGCACGGGACATGTTACCAGGTGAACAGTATAAGTGAGGAGAGTGTGTTCCCCTGATGGTTTAATATACACGGGACATGTTAAAGGTGAACAGTATAAGTGAGGAGAGTGTGTTCCCCTGATTGTTTAATACACACAGGACATGTTACCAGGTGAACAGTATAAGTGAGGAGAGTGTGTTCCCCTGATGGTTTAATATACACGGGACATGTTACCAGGTGAACAGTTTAAGTGAGGAGAGTGTGTTCCCCTGATGGTTTAATATACACGGGACATGTTACCACGTGAACAGTATAAGTGAGGAGAGTGTGTTCCAATGATGGTTTAATATACACGGGACATGTTACCAGGTGAACAGTATAAGTGAGGAGAGTGTGGTCCACTGATGGTTTAATATACACGGGACATGTTACCAGGTGAACAGTATGATTGAGTTGAGTGAGTTCCCCTGATGGTTTAATATAGACGGGACATGTCACCAGGTGAACAGTATAAGTGAGGAGAGTGTGTTCCCCTGATTGTTTAATACTGATGGGACATGTTGCCAGGTGAACAGTATAAGTGAGGAGAGTGTGTTCCCCTGATGGTTTAATATACACGGGACATGTAAACAGGTGAACAGTATAAGTGAGGAGAATGTGTTCCCCTGATGGTTTAATATACACGGGACATGTTACCAGGTGAACAGTATAAGTGAGGAGAATGTGTTCCCCTGATCGTTTAATATACACGGGACATGTAAACAGGTGAACAGTATAAGTGAGGAGAATGTGTTCCCCTGATGGTTTAATATACACGGGACATGTTACCAGGTGAACAGTATAAGTGAGGAGAATGTGTTCCCCTGATGGTTTAATATACACGGGACATGTTACCAGGTGAACAGTATAAGTGAGGAGAGTGTGTTCCCCTGATGGTTTAATATAAACGGGATTTGACACCAGTTGAACAGTATAAGTGAGGAGAGTGACTTCCCCTGATGGTTTAATATGGACAGGACATGTTACCAGGTGAACAGTATAAGTGAGGAGAGTGTGTTCCCCTGATTGTTTAATACACACGGGACATATTACCAGGTGAACAGTATAAGTGAGGAGAGTGTGTTCCCCTGATGGTTTAATGTAGACGGGACATTTCACCAGGTGAACAGTATAAGTGAGGTGAGTATGTTCCCCTGATGGTATAATATAAACGGGACATGTTGCCAGGTGAACAGCATAAGTGTGGAGAGTGTGTTCCCCTGATTGTTCAATGCACACAGGACATGTCACCAGGGGAACAGTATAATTGAGGCGAGTGTGTTCCCCTGACTGTTTAATACTCACGGGACATCTTACCAGGTGAACAGTATAATTGAGGAGAGTGTGTTCCCCTGATTGTTTAATACTGACAGGACATGTCACCAGGTCAACAGTATGAGTGAGGAGAGTGTGTTCCCCTGATGGTTTAACACACACGGGACATGTTACCAGATGAACAGTATAAGTGAGGAGAGTGTGTTCCCCTGATTGTTTAATACACACGGGACATATTACCAGGTGAACAGTATAAGTGAGGAGAGTGAGTTCCCCTGATGGTTTAATTTACACGGGACATGTTACCAGGTGAACAGCATAAGTGAGGAGAGTGTGTTCCCCTGATGCTTTAATATACACGGGACAAGTTACCAGGTGAACAGTAGAAGTGCGGAGAGTTTGTTCCCCTGATTATTTAATACTGACGGGACTTGTTACCAGGTGAACTGTATAAGTGAGGAGAGTGTGTTCCCCTGATTGTTCAATACACACGGGACATATTACCAGGCGAACAGTATAAGTGAGGAGAGTGTGTTCCCCTGATTGTTTAATGCACACGGGACATGTCACCTGGCGAACAGTATAAGTGAGGAGAGTGTGTTCCCCTGATTGTTTCATACACACGGGACATGTCACCAGGTGAACAGTATAAGTGAGGAGAATGTGTTCCCCTGATTGTTTAATACTGATGGGACATGTTGCCAGGTGAACAGTATAAGTGAGGAGAGTGTGTTCCCCTGATGGTTTAATACAAACGGGACATTTTACCAGGTGAACAGTATAGGTGAGGAGAGTGTGTTCCCCTGATGGTTTAATATAAACGGGACATTTTACCAGGTGAACAGTATAAGTGAGGAGACTGTATTTCCCTGATTGTTTAATATGCACGGGACATGTTACCAGGTGAACAGTATAAGTGAGGAGAGTGTGTTCCCCTGATGGTTTAATATACACGGGACATGTTAAAGGTGAACAGTATAAGTGAGGAGAGTGTGTTCCCCTGATTGTTTAATACACACAGGACATGTTACCAGGTGAACAGTATAAGTGAGGAGAGTGTGTTCCCCTGATGGTTTAATATACACGGGACATGTTACCAGGTGAACAGTTTAAGTGAGGAGAGTGTGTTCCCCTGATGGTTTAATATACACGGGACATGTTACCACGTGAACAGTATAAGTGAGGAGAGTGTGTTCCAATGATGGTTTAATATACACGGGACATGTTACCAGGTGAACAGTATAAGTGAGGAGAGTGTGGTCCACTGATGGTTTAATATACACGGGACATGTTACCAGGTGAACAGTATGATTGAGTTGAGTGAGTTCCCCTGATGGTTTAATATAGACGGGACATGTCACCAGGTGAACAGTATAAGTGAGGAGAGTGTGTTCCCCTGATTGTTTAATACTGATGGGACATGTTGCCAGGTGAACAGTATAAGTGAGGAGAGTGTGTTCCCCTGATGGTTTAATATACACGGGACATGTAAACAGGTGAACAGTATAAGTGAGGAGAATGTGTTCCCCTGATGGTTTAATATACACGGGACATGTTACCAGGTGAACAGTATAAGTGAGGAGAATGTGTTCCCCTGATCGTTTAATATACACGGGACATGTAAACAGGTGAACAGTATAAGTGAGGAGAATGTGTTCCCCTGATGGTTTAATATACACGGGACATGTTACCAGGTGAACAGTATAAGTGAGGAGAATGTGTTCCCCTGATGGTTTAATATACACGGGACATGTTACCAGGTGAACAGTATAAGTGAGGAGAGTGTGTTCCCCTGATGGTTTAATATAAACGGGATTTGACACCAGTTGAACAGTATAAGTGAGGAGAGTGACTTCCCCTGATGGTTTAATATGGACAGGACATGTTACCAGGTGAACAGTATAAGTGAGGAGAGTGTGTTCCCCTGATTGTTTAATACACACGGGACATATTACCAGGTGAACAGTATAAGTGAGGAGAGTGTGTTCCCCTGATGGTTTAATGTAGACGGGACATTTCACCAGGTGAACAGTATAAGTGAGGTGAGTATGTTCCCCTGATGGTATAATATAAACGGGACATCTTGCCAGGTGAACAGCATAAGTGTGGAGAGTGTGTTCCCCTGATTGTTCAATGCACACAGGACATGTCACCAGGGGAACAGTATAATTGAGGCGAGTGTGTTCCCCTGACTGTTTAATACTCACGGGACATCTTACCAGGTGAACAGTATAATTGAGGAGAGTGTGTTCCCCTGATTGTTTAATACTGACAGGACATGTCACCAGGTGAACAGTATAATTGAGGAGAGTGTGTTCCCCTGATGGTTTAATATATACGGGACATGTAAACAGGTGAACAGTATAAGTGAGGAGAGTGTGTTCCCCTGATTGTTTAATACTGATGGGACATGTTGCCAGGTGAACAGTATAAGTAAGGAGAGTGCGTTCCCCTGATGGTTTAATATACACGGGACATGTAAACAGGTGAACAGTATAAGTGAGGAGAATGTCTTCCCCTGATGGTTTAATATACACGGGACATGTCACCAGGTGAACAGTATAAGTGAGGAGAATGTGTTCCCCTGATGGTTTAATATACACGGGACATGTCACCAGGTGAACAGTATAAGTGAGGAGACTGTGTTCCCCTGATGGTTTAATATACATGGGACATGTTACCAGGTGAACAGTATGATTGAGTAGAGTGACTTCCCCTGATGGTTTAATATGGACAGGACATGTTACCAGGTGAACAGTATAAGTGCGGAGAGTGTGTTCCCCTGATGGTTTAATATACGCGGGACATGACACCAGGTGAACAGTATAAGTGAGGAGACTGTGTTCCCCTGATGGTTTAATATACACGGGACATGACACCAGTTGAACATTATAAGTGAGGAGAATGTGTTCCCCTGATGGTTTAATATACATGGGACATGTTACCAGGTGAACATTATAAGTGAGGAGAATGTGTTCCCCTGATGGTTTAATATACATGGGACATGTTACCAGGTGAACAGTATAAGTGAGTAGAGCGTTTTCCCCTGATTCTTTAATACATAAGGGACATGTTACCAGGCGAACAGTATAAGTGAGGAGAGTGTGTTCCCCTGATTGTTTAATAAATAAGGGACATGTTACCAGGCGAACAGTATAAGTGAGGAGAGTGAGTTCCCCTGATTGTTTAATATACACGGGACATGTTAGCAGGTGAACAGTATAAGTGAGGAGAGTTTGTTGCCCTGATTGTTTAATACTGACGGGACATGTTCCCAGGTGAACAGTATAAGTGAGGAGAGTGTGTTCCCCTGATGGTTTAATATACACGGGACATGTTACCAGGTGAACAGTATAAGTGAGGAGAGTGTGCTCCCCTGATGTTTTAATATACACGGGACATGTTACCAGGTGAACAGTATAAGTGAGGAGAGTGTGCTCCCCTGATGTTTTAATATACACAGGACATGTTACCAGGTGAACAGTATAAGTGAGGAGAGTGTGTTCCCCTGATGGTTTAATATACACGGGACATGTTACCAGATGAACAGTATAAGTGAGGAGAGTGTGTTCCCCTGATGGTTTAATATACACGGGACATGTTACCAGGTGAACAGTATAAGTGAGGAGAGTGTGTTCCCCTGATGGTTTAATATACACGGGACATGTTACCAGATGAACAGTATAAGTGAGGAGAGTGTGTTCCCCTGATGGTTTAATATACACGGGACATGTTACCAGATGAACAGTATAAGTGAGGAGAGTGTGTTCCCCTGATGGTTTAATATACACGGGACATGTTACCAGGTGAACAGTATAAGTGAGGAGAGTGTGTTCCCCTGATTGTTTAATACACACGGGACTTGTTACCAGATGAACAGTATATGTGAGGAGAGTGTGTTCCCCTGATGGTTTAATACACACGGGACATGTTACCAGATGAACAGTATAAGTGAGGAGAGTGTGTTCCCCTGATGGTTTAATATACACGGGACATGTTACCAGATGAACAGTATAAGTGAGGAGAGTGTGTTCCCCTGATGGTTTAATATACACGGGACATGTTACCAGGTGAACAGTATAAGTGAGGAGAGTGTGTTCCCCTGATGGTTTAATATACACGGGACATGTTACCAGATGAACAGTATAAGTGAGGAGAGTGTGTTCCCCTGATGGTTTAATATACACGGGACATGTTACCAGGTGAACAGTATAAGTGAGGAGAGTGTGTTCCCCTGATTGTTTAATACACACGGGACATGTTACCAGATGAACAGTATAAGTGAGGAGAGTGTGTTCCCCTGATGGTTTAATATACACGGGACATGTTACCAGGTGAACAGTATAAGTGAGGAGAGTGTGTTCCCCTGATTGTTTAATACACACGGGACATGTTACCAGGTGAACAGTATAAGTGAGGAGAGTGTGTTCCCCTGATTGTTTAATATACACGGGACATGTTACCAGGTGAACAGTATAAGTGAGGAGAGTGTGTTCCCCTGATTGTTTAATATACACGGGACATGTTACCAGGTGAACAGTATAAGTGAGGAGAGTGTGATCCCCTGATTGTTTCATACACATGGGACATGTCACTAGTTGAACAGTATAAGTGAGGAGAGTGTGTTCCCCTGATGGTTTAATATACACGGGACATGTTACCAGGTGAACAGTATAAGTGAGGAGAGTGTGTTCCCCTGATTGTTTAATATACACGGGACATGTTACCAGGTGAACAGTATAAGTGAGGAGAGTGTGATCCCCTGATTGTTTCATACACATGGGACATGTTACCAGGTGAACAGTATAAGTGAGGAGAGTGTGTTCCCCTGATGGTTTAATATACACGGGACATGTTACCAGGTGAACAGTATAAGTGAGGAGAGTGTGTTCCCCTGATTGTTTAATATACACGGGACATGTTACCAGGTGAACAGTATAAGTGAGGAGAGTGTGTTCCCCTGATAATTTAACACACACAGGACATGTTACCAGGTGAACAGTATAAGTGAGGAAAGTGTGATCCCCTGATTGTTTAATACACACGGGACATGTTACCAGGTGAACAGTATAAGTGAGGAGAGTGCGTTCCCCTGATTGTTTAATACACACGGGACATGTTACCAGGTGAACAGTGTAAGTGAGGAGAGTGTGTTCCCCTGATTGTTTCATACACACGCGACATGTTACGAGGTGAACAGTATAAGTGAGGAAAGTGTGATCCCCTGATTGTTTAATACACACGCGACATGTTACGAGGTGAACAGTATAAGTGAGGAAAGTGTGATCCCCTGATTTTTTAATATACACGGGACATGTTACCAGGTGAACAGTATAAGTGAGGAGAGTGTGATCCCCTGATTGTTTCATACACATGGGACATGTCACTAGTTGAACAGTATAAGTGAGGAGAGTGTGTTCCCCTGATGGTTTAATATACACGGGACATGTTACCAGGTGAACAGTATAAGTGAGGAGAGTGTGTTCCCCTGATTGTTTAATATACACGGGACATGTTACCAGGTGAACAGTATAAGTGAGGAGAGTGTGTTCCCCTGATTGTTTAATATACACGGGACATGTTACCAGGTGAACAGTATAAGTGAGGAGAGTGTGATCCCCTGATTGTTTCATACACATGGGACATGTTACCAGGTGAACAGTATAAGTGAGGAGAGTGTGTTCCCCTGATGGTTTAATATACACGGGACATGTTACCAGGTGAACAGTATAAGTGAGGAGAGTGTGTTCCCCTGATTGTTTAATATACACGGGACATGTTACCAGGTGAACAGTATAAGTGAGGAGAGTGTGATCCCCTGATTGTTTCATACACATGGGACATGTTACCAGGTGAACAGTATAAGTGAGGAGAGTGTGTTCCCCTGATGGTTTAATATACACGGGACATGTTACCAGGTGAACAGTATAAGTGAGGAGAGTGTGTTCCCCTGATTGTTTAATATACACGGGACATGTTACCAGGTGAACAGTATAAGTGAGGAGAGTGTGTTCCCCTGATAATTTAACACACACAGGACATGTTACCAGGTGAACAGTATAAGTGAGGAAAGTGTGATCCCCTGATTGTTTAATACACACGGGACATGTTACCAGGTGAACAGTATAAGTGAGGAGAGTGTGTTCCCCTGATTGTTTAATACACACGGGACATGTTACCAGGTGAACAGTGTAAGTGAGGAGAGTGTGTTCCCCTGATTGTTTCATACACATGGGACATGTTACCAGGTGAACAGTATAAGTGAGGAGAGTGTGTTCCCCTGATGGTTTAATATACACGGGACATGTTACCAGGTGAACAGTATAAGTGAGGAGAGTGTGTTCCCCTGATTGTTTAATATACACGGGACATGTTACCAGGTGAACAGTATAAGTGAGGAGAGTGTGTTCCCCTGATAATTTAACACACACAGGACATGTTACCAGGTGAACAGTATAAGTGAGGAAAGTGTGATCCCCTGATTGTTTAATACACACGGGACATGTTACCAGGTGAACAGTATAAGTGAGGAGAGTGTGTTCCCCTGATTGTTTAATACACACGGGACATGTTACCAGGTGAACAGTGTAAGTGAGGAGAGTGTGTTCCCCTGATTGTTTCATACACATGGGACATGTTACCAGGTGAACAGTATAAGTGAGGAGAGTGTGTTCCCCTGATGGTTTAATACACACGGGACATGTTACCAGGTGAACAGTGTAAGTGAGGAGAGTGTGTTCCCCTGATTGTTTAATATTCACGGGACATGTTACCAGGTGAACAGTGTAAGTGAGGAGAGTGTGTTCCCCTGATTGTTTCATACACATGGGACATGTTACCAGGTGAACAGTATAAGTGAGGAGACTGTATTCCCCTGATGGTTTAATACACACGCGACATGTTACGAGGTGAACAGTATAAGTGAGGAAAGTGTGATCCCCTGATTGTTTAATACACACGGGACATGTTACCAGGTGAACAGTATAAGTGAGGAGAGTGTGTTCCCCTGATTGTTTAATATACACAGGACATGTTACCAGGTGAACAGTATAAGTGAGGAGAGTGTATTCCCCTGATTGTTTAATATACACGTGACATGTTACCAGGTGAACAGTATAAGTGAGGAGAGTGTGTTCCCCTGATTGTTTAATACACACGCGACATGTTACGAGGTGAACAGTATAAGTGAGGAAAGTGTGATCCCCTGATTGTTTAATACACACGGGACATGTTACCAGGTGAACAGTATAAGTGAGGAGAGTGTGTTCCCCTGATTGTTTAATACACACGGGACATGTTACCAGGTGAACAGTATAAGTGAGGAGAGTGTGTTCCCCTGATTGTTTAATATACACAGGACATGTTACCAGGTGAACAGTATAAGTGAGGAGAGTGTATTCCCCTGATTGTTTAATATACACGTGACATGTTACCAGGTGAACAGTATAAGTGAGGAGAGTGTGTTCCCCTGATTGTTTAATACACACGCGACATGTTACGAGGTGAACAGTATAAGTGAGGAAAGTGTGATCCCCTGATTGTTTAATACACACGGGACATGTTACCAGGTGAACAGTATAAGTGAGGAGAGTGTGTTCCCCTGATTGTTTAATATACACAGGACATGTTACCAGGTGAACAGTATAAGTGAGGAGAGTGTGTTCCCCTGATGGTTTAATATACACGTGACATGTTACCAGGTGAACAGTATAAGTGAGGAGAGTGTATTCCCCTGATTGTTTAATATACACGTGACATGTTACCAGGTGAACAGTATAAGTGAGGAGAGTGTGTTCCCCTGATGGTTTAATATACACGTGACATGTTACCAGGTGAACAGTATAAGTGAGGAGAGTGTATTCCCCTGATTGTTTAATATACACGTGACATGTTACCAGGTGAACAGTATAAGTGAGGAGAGTGTGTTCCCCTGATTGTTTAATATACACGTGACATGTTACCAGGTGAACAGTATAAGTGAGGAGAGTGTGTCCCCTGATAATTTAATACACACGGGACATGTTACCAGGTGAACAGTATAAGTGAGGAGAGTGTGTTCCCCTGATGGTTTAATATACACAGGACATGTTACCAGGTGAACAGTATAAGTGAGGAGAGTGTGATCCAATGATTGTTTAATACTGACGGGATGTGTCACCAGGTGAAGAGTAGAAGTGAGGAGAGAGTGTTCCCCTGATGGTTTAATATACACAGGACATGTTACCAGGTGAACAGTATAAGTGAGGAGAGTGAGTTCCCCTGATTGTTTAATATACACGGGACATGTTACCAGGTGAACAGTATAAGTGAGGAGAGTGTGTTTCCCTGATGGTTTAATATACACGGGACATGTTACCAGGTGAACAGTATAAGTGAGGAGAGAGTGTTCCCCTGATGGTTTAATATACACGGGACAAGTTACCAGGTGAACAGTATAAGTGAGGAGAGTGAGTTCCCTGATGGTTTAATATACACGGGACATGTTACCAGGTGAACAGTATAAGTGAGGAGAGTGTGTTCCCCTGATGGTTTAATACACACGCGACATGTTACGAGGTGAACAGTATAAGTGAGGAAAGTGTGATCCCCTGATTGTTTAATACACACGGGACATGTTACCAGGTGAACAGTATAAGTGAGGAGAGTGTGTTCCCCTGATTGTTTAATATACACAGGACATGTTACCAGGTGAACAGTATAAGTGAGGAGAGTGTATTCCCCTGATTGTTTAATATACACGTGACATGTTACCAGGTGAACAGTATAAGTGAGGAGAGTGTGTTCCCCTGATGGTTTAATACACACGCGACATGTTACGAGGTGAACAGTATAAGTGAGGAAAGTGTGATCCCCTGATTGTTTAATACACACAGGACATGTTACCAGGTGAACAGTATAAGTGAGGAGAGTGTGTACCCCTGATGGTTTAATACACACGGGACATGTTACCAGGTGAACAGTATAAGTGAGGAGAGTGTGTTCCCCTGATGGTTTAATAGACACGGGTCATGTTACCAGGTGAACAGTATAAGTGAGGAGAGAGTGTTCCCCTGATGGTTTAATACACACGCGACATGTTACGAGGTGAACAGTATAAGTGAGGAAAGTGTGATCCCCTGATTGTTTAATACACACGGGACATGTTACCAGGTGAACAGTATAAGTGAGGAGAGTGTGTTCCCCTGATTGTTTAATATACACAGGACATGTTACCAGGTGAACAGTATAAGTGAGGAGAGTGTATTCCCCTGATTGTTTAATATACACGTGACATGTTACCAGGTGAACAGTATAAGTGAGGAGAGTGTGTTCCCCTGATGGTTTAATACACACGCGACATGTTACGAGGTGAACAGTATAAGTGAGGAAAGTGTGATCCCCTGATTGTTTAATACACACAGGACATGTTACCAGGTGAACAGTATAAGTGAGGAGAGTGTGTACCCCTGATGGTTTAATACACACGGGACATGTTACCAGGTGAACAGTATAAGTGAGGAGAGTGTGTTCCCCTGATAATTTAATAGACACGGGACATGTTACCAGGTGAACAGTATAAGTGAGGAGAGTGTGTTCCCCTGATTGTTTAATATACACGCGACATGTTACGAGGTGAACAGTATAAGTGAGGAAAGTGTGATCCCCTGATTGTTTAATACACACAGGACATGTTACCAGGTGAACAGTATAAGTGAGGAGAGTGTGTACCCCTGATGGTTTAATACACACGGGACATGTTACCAGGTGAACAGTATAAGTGAGGAGAGTGTGTTCCCCTGATGGTTTAATAGACACGGGTCATGTTACCAGGTGAACAGTATAAGTGAGGAGAGAGTGTTCCCCTGATGGTTTAATATACATGGGACATGTTACCAGGTGAACAGTATAAGTGAGCAGAGTGTGTTCCCCTGATTGTTTAATATACACGGGACAAGTTACCAGGTGAACAGTATAAGTGAGCAGAGTGTGTTCCCCTGATTGTTTAATATACACGGGACAAGTTACCAGGTGAACAGTATAAGTGAGGAGAGTGAGTTCCCTGATGGTTTAATATACACGGGACATGTTACCAGGTGAACAGTGTAAGTGAGGAGAGTGTGTTCCCCTGATTGTTTAATATACACGGGACAAGTTACCAGGTGAACAGTATAAGTGAGCAGAGTGTGTTCCCCTGATTGTTTAATATACACGGGACAAGTTACCAGGTGAACAGTATAAGTGAGGAGAGTGAGTTCCCTGATTGTTTAATGCAAACAGGACATGTTAACAGGTGAACAGTATAAGTGCGGAGAGTTTGTTCCCCTGATGGTTTAATATACACGGGACTTGTTACCAGGTGAACTGTATCAGTGAGGAGAGTGTGTTCCCCTGATTGTTCAATACACACGGGACATATTACCAAGCGAACAGTATAAGTGAGGAGAGTGTGTTCCCCTGATGGTTTAATACACACGGGACATATTACCAGGCGAACAGTATAAGTGAGGAGAGTGTGTTCCCCTGATTGTTTAATGCACACGGGACATGTCACCTGGCGAACAGTATAAGTGAGGAGAGTGTGTTCCCGTGATTGTTTCATACACACGGGACATGTCACCAGGTGAACAGTATAAGTGAGGAGAATGTGTTCCCCTGATTGTTTAATACTGATGGGACATGTTGCCAGGTGAACAGTATAAGTGAGGAGAGTGTGTTCCCCTGATGGTTTAATATAAACGGGACATTTTACCAGGTGAACAGTATAGGTGAGGAGAGTGTGTTCCCCTGATGGTTTAATATAAACGGGACATTTTACCAGGTGAACAGTATAAGTGAGGAGAGTGTGTTCCCCTGATGGTTTAATATACACGGGACATGTTAAAGGTGAACAGTATAAGTGAGGAGAGTGTGTTCCCCTGATTGTTTAATACACACGGGACATGTTACCAGGTGAACAGTATAAGTGAGGAGAGTGTGTTCCCCTGATTGTTTAATATACACAGGACATGTTACCAGGTGAACAGTATAAGTGAGGAGAGAGTGTTCCCCTGATGGTTTAATACACACGCGACATGTTACGAGGTGAACAGTATAAGTGAGGAAAGTGTGATCCCCTGATTGTTTAATACACACGGGACATGTTACCAGGTGAACAGTATAAGTGAGGAGAGTGTGTTCCCCTGATTGTTTAATATACACAGGACATGTTACCAGGTGAACAGTATAAGTGAGGAGAGTGTATTCCCCTGATTGTTTAATATACACGTGACATGTTACCAGGTGAACAGTATAAGTGAGGAGAGTGTGTTCCCCTGATGGTTTAATACACACGCGACATGTTACGAGGTGAACAGTATAAGTGAGGAAAGTGTGATCCCCTGATTGTTTAATACACACAGGACATGTTACCAGGTGAACAGTATAAGTGAGGAGAGTGTGTACCCCTGATGGTTTAATACACACGGGACATGTTACCAGGTGAACAGTATAAGTGAGGAGAGTGTGTTCCCCTGATAATTTAATAGACACGGGACATGTTACCAGGTGAACAGTATAAGTGAGGAGAGTGTGTTCCCCTGATTGTTTAATATACACGCGACATGTTACGAGGTGAACAGTATAAGTGAGGAAAGTGTGATCCCCTGATTGTTTAATACACACAGGACATGTTACCAGGTGAACAGTATAAGTGAGGAGAGTGTGTACCCCTGATGGTTTAATACACACGGGACATGTTACCAGGTGAACAGTATAAGTGAGGAGAGTGTGTTCCCCTGATGGTTTAATAGACACGGGTCATGTTACCAGGTGAACAGTATAAGTGAGGAGAGAGTGTTCCCCTGATGGTTTAATATACATGGGACATGTTACCAGGTGAACAGTATAAGTGAGCAGAGTGTGTTCCCCTGATTGTTTAATATACACGGGACAAGTTACCAGGTGAACAGTATAAGTGAGCAGAGTGTGTTCCCCTGATTGTTTAATATACACGGGACAAGTTACCAGGTGAACAGTATAAGTGAGGAGAGTGAGTTCCCTGATGGTTTAATATACACGGGACATGTTACCAGGTGAACAGTGTAAGTGAGGAGAGTGTGTTCCCCTGATTGTTTAATATACACGGGACAAGTTACCAGGTGAACAGTATAAGTGAGCAGAGTGTGTTCCCCTGATTGTTTAATATACACGGGACAAGTTACCAGGTGAACAGTATAAGTGAGGAGAGTGAGTTCCCTGATTGTTTAATGCAAACAGGACATGTTAACAGGTGAACAGTATAAGTGCGGAGAGTTTGTTCCCCTGATGGTTTAATATACACGGGACTTGTTACCAGGTGAACTGTATCAGTGAGGAGAGTGTGTTCCCCTGATTGTTCAATACACACGGGACATATTACCAAGCGAACAGTATAAGTGAGGAGAGTGTGTTCCCCTGATGGTTTAATACACACGGGACATATTACCAGGCGAACAGTATAAGTGAGGAGAGTGTGTTCCCCTGATTGTTTAATGCACACGGGACATGTCACCTGGCGAACAGTATAAGTGAGGAGAGTGTGTTCCCGTGATTGTTTCATACACACGGGACATGTCACCAGGTGAACAGTATAAGTGAGGAGAATGTGTTCCCCTGATTGTTTAATACTGATGGGACATGTTGCCAGGTGAACAGTATAAGTGAGGAGAGTGTGTTCCCCTGATGGTTTAATATAAACGGGACATTTTACCAGGTGAACAGTATAGGTGAGGAGAGTGTGTTCCCCTGATGGTTTAATATAAACGGGACATTTTACCAGGTGAACAGTATAAGTGAGGAGAGTGTGTTCCCCTGATGGTTTAATATACACGGGACATGTTAAAGGTGAACAGTATAAGTGAGGAGAGTGTGTTCCCCTGATTGTTTAATACACACAGGACATGTTACCAGGTGAACAGTATAAGTGAGGAGAGTGTGTTCCCCTGATGGTTTAATATACACGGGACATGTTACCAGGTGAACAGTATAAGTGAGGAGAGTGTGTTCCCCTGATGGTTTAATATACACGGGACATGTCACCTGGCGAACAGTATAAGTGAGGAGAATGTGTTCCCCTGATTGTTTAATACTGATGGGACATGTTGCCAGGTGAACAGTATAAGTAAGGAGAGTGTGTTCCCCTGATGGTTTAATATAAACGGGACATTTTACCAGGTGAACAGTATAGGTGAGGAGAGTGTGTTCCCCTGATGGTTTAATATAAACGGGACATTTTACCAGGTGTACAGTATAAGTGAGGAGACTGTATTTCCCTGATTGTTTAATATACACGGGACATGTTACCAGGTGAACAGTATAAGTGAGGAGAGTGTGTTCCCCTGATGGTTTAATATACACGGGACATGTTAAAGGTGAACAGTATAAGTGAGGAGAGTGTGTTCCCCTGATTGTTTAATACACACAGGACATGTTACCAGGCGAACAGTATAAGTGAGGAGAGTGTGGTTCCCTGATGGTTTAATATACACGGGACATGTTACCAGGTGTACAGTATGATTGAGTTGAGTGAGTTCTCCTGATGGTTTAATATAGACGGGACATGTTACCAGGTGAACAGTGTAAGTGAGGAGAATGTGTTCCCCTGATGGTTTAATATACACGGGACATGTTACCAGGTGAACAGTGTAAGTGAGGAGAATGTGTTCCCCTGATGGTTTAATAACCACGGGACATGTTACCAGGTGAACAGTATAAGTGAGGAGAATGTGTTCCCCTGATTGTTTAATACTGATGGGACATGTTGCCAGGTGAAGAGTATAAGTGAGGAGAGTGAGTTCCCCTGATGGTTTAATAAAGACAGGACATGTCACCAGGTGAACAGTATAAGTGAGGAGAATGTGTTCCCCTGATGGTTTAATATACACGGGACATGTTACCAGGTGAACAGTATAAGTGAGGAGAATGTGTTCCCCTGATGATTTAATATACACGGGACATGTTACCAGGTGAACAGTATAAGTGAGGAGAGTGAGTTCCCCTGATGGTTTAATAAAGACAGGACATGTCACCAGGTGAACAGTACAAGTGAGGAGAGTGTGTTCCCCTGATGGTTTAATATACACAGGACATGTTACCAGGTGAACAGTATAAGTGAGGAGAGGGTGTTCCCCTGATGGTTTAATATAAACGGGACATTTTACCAGGTGAACAGTATAGGTGAGGAGAGTGTGTTCCCCTGATGGTTTAATATAAACGGGACATTTTACCAGGTGAACAGTATAAGTGAGGAGACTGTATTTCCCTGATTGTTTAATATACACGGGACATGTTACCAGGTGAACAGTATAAGTGAGGAGAGTGTGTTCCCCTGATGGTTTAATATACACGGGACATGTTAAAGGTGAACAGTATAAGTGAGGAGAGTGTGTTCCCCTGATTGTTTAATACACACAGGACATGTTACCAGGTGAACAGTATAAGTGAGGAGAGTGTGTTCCCCTGATGGTTTAATATACACGGGACATGTTACCAGGTGAACAGTATAAGTGAGGAGAGTGTGTTCCCCTGATGGTTTAATATACACGGGACATGTCACCTGGCGAACAGTATAAGTGAGGAGAATGTGTTCCCCTGATTGTTTAATACTGATGGGACATGTTGCCAGGTGAACAGTATAAGTGAGGAGAGTGTGTTCCCCTGATGGTTTAATATAAACGGGACATTTTACCAGGTGAACAGTATAGGTGAGGAGAGTGTGTTCCCCTGATGGTTTAATATAAACGGGACATTTTACCAGGTGAACAGTATAAGTGAGGAGACTGTATTTCCCTGATTGTTTAATATACACGGGACATGTTACCAGGTGAACAGTATAAGTGAGGAGAGTGTGTTCCCCTGATGGTTTAATATACACGGGACATGTTAAAGGTGAACAGTATAAGTGAGGAGAGTGTGTTCCCCTGAATTTTTAATACACACAGGTCATGTTACCAGGTGAACAGTATAAGTGAGGAGAGTGTGGTCCCCTGATGGTTTAATATACACGGGACATGTTACCAGGTGTACAGTATGATTGAGTTGAGTGAGTTCTCCTGATGGTTTAATATAGACGGGACATGTCACCAGGTGAACAGTATAAGTGAGGAGAGTGTGTTCCCCTGATGGTTTAATATACACGGGACATGTTACCAGGTGAACAGTGTAAGTGAGGAGAATGTGTTCCCCTGATGGTTTAATAACCACGGGACATGTTACCAGGTGAACAGTATAAGTGAGGAGAATGTGTTCCCCTGATGGTTTAATACACACAGGACATGTTGCCAGGTGAAGAGTATAAGTGAGGAGAGTGCGTTCCCCTGATGGTTTAATATACACGGGACATGTAAACAGGTGAACAGTATAAGTGAGGAGAATGTGTTCCCCTGATGGTTTAATATACACGGGACATGTTACCAGGTGAACAGTATAAGTGAGGAGAATGTGTTCCCCTGATGATTTAATATACACGGGACATGTTACCAGGTGAACAGTATAAGTGAGGAGAGTGAGTTCCCCTGATGGTTTAATAAAGACAGGACATGTCACCAGGTGAACAGTATAAGTGAGGAGAGTGTGTTCCCCTGATGGTTTAATATACACAGGACATGTTACCAGGTGAACAGTATAAGTGAGGAGAGTGTGTTCCCCTGATTGTTTAATATACACGGGACATGACACCAGGTGAACAGTATGATTGAGTAGAGTGAGTTCCCCTGATGGTTTAATATAGACGGGACATGTTGCCAGGTGAACAGTATAAGTGTGGAGAGTGTGTTCCCCTGATTGTTCAATGCACACAGGACATGTCACCAGGGGAACAGTATAACTGAGGAGAGTGTGTTCCCCTGATTGTTTAATACTGACAGGACATGTCACCAGGTGAACAGTATAATTGAGGAGAGTGTGTTCGCCTGATGGTTTAATATACACGGGACGTGTAAACAGGTGAACAGTATAAGTGAGGAGAGTGTGTTCCCCTGATTGTTTAATAACCACGGGACATGTTACCACGTGAACAGTATAAGTGTGGAGAGTGTGTTCCCCTGATTGTTCAATGCACACAGGACATGTCACCAGGGGAACAGTATAACTGAGGAGAGTGTGTTCCCCTGATTGTTTAATACTGACAGGACATGTCACCAGGTGAACAGTATAAGTGAGGAGAGTGCGTTCGCCTGATGGTTTAATATACACGGGACATGTAAACAGGTGAACAGTATAAGTGAGGAGAGTGTGTTCCCCTGATGGTTTAATATACACGGGACATGTTACCAGTTGAACAGTATAAGTGAGGAGAGTGTGTTCCCCTGATGGTTTAATATACATGGGACATGTTACCAGGTGAACAGTATAAGTGATGAGACTGTGTTCCCCTGATGGTTTAATATACATGGGACATGTTACCAGGTGAACAGTATAAGTGAGGAGAGCGTGTTCCCCTGATTCTTTAATACATAAGGGACATGTTACCAGGTGAACAGTATAAGTGAGGAGAGTGTGTTCCCCTGATGGTTTAATATACATGGGACATGTTACCACGTGAACAGTATAAGTGAGGAGACTGTGTTCCCCTGATGGTTCAATATACATGGGACATGTAACCCGGTGAACAGTATAAGTGAGGAGAGTGTGTTCCCCTGATGATTTAATATACACGGGACATGACACCAGTTGAACAGCATGATTGAGTAGAGTGATTTCCCCTGATGGTTTAATATGGACAGGACATTTCACCAGGTGAACAGTATAATTGAGGAGAGTGTGTTCCCCTGACTGTTTAATACTCACGGGACATGTTACCAGATGAACAGTATAAGTGAGGAGAGTGTGTTCCCCTGATTGTTTAATACTGACAGGACATGTCACCAGGGGAAAAGTATAATTGAGGAGAGTGTGTTCCCCTGATGGTTTAATATACACGGGACATGTAAACAGGTGAACAGTATAAGTGAGGAGAATGTGTTCCCCTGATTGTTTAATACTGATGGGACATGTTGCCATATGAACAGTATAAGTGAGGAGAGTGCGTTCCCCTGATGGCTTAATATACACGGGACATGTCACCAGGTGAATAGTATAAGTGAGGAGAATGTGTTCCCCTGATGGTTTAATATACACGGGACATGTTACCAGGTGAACAGTATAAGTGAGGAGAGTGTGTTTCGCTGATGTTTTAATACACACGGTACATGTTACCTGGTGAACAGTATAAGTGAGCAGAGTGTGTTCCCCTGATTGTTTAATATACACGGGACATGTTACCAGGTGAACAGTATAAGTGAGCAGAGTGTATTCCCCTGATGGTTTAATATACACGGGACATGTTACCAGGTGAACAGTGTAAGTGAGGAGAATGTGTTCCCCTGATGGTTTAATGTACACGGGACATGTTACCAGGTGAGCAGTATAAGTGAGGAGAGTGTTTTCCCCTGATTGTTTAATACACACTGGACATGTTACCAAGTGAACAGTATAAGTGAGGAGAGTGTGTTCCCGTGATGGTTTAATACACCCGGGACATGTTACCAGTTGAACAGTATATGTGAGGAGAATGTGTTCCCCTGATTGTTTAATATACACAGGACATGTTACCAGGTGAACAGTATAAGGGAGGAGAGTGTGTTCCCGTGATGGTTTAATACACACGGGACATGTTACCAGGTGAACAGTATAAGTGAGGCGAGTGTGTTCCCCTGATGGTTTAATATAAACGGGACATGTTACCAGGTGAACAGTATAAGTGAGGAGAGTGTTTTCCCCTGATAGTTTAATACACACGGGACATGATACCAGGTGAAGAGTATAAGTGAGGAGAGTGTGTTCCCCTCATTGTTTAATACACACAGGACATGTTACCAGGTGAACTGTATAAGTGAGGAGAGTGTTTTCCCCTGATGGTTTAATATACGCGGGATATGTTACCAGGTGAACAGTATAAGTGAGCAGAGTGTGTTCCCCTGAATGTTTAATACACAAGGGACATGTTACCAGGTGAACAGTATAAGTGAGGAGAGTGTTTTCCCCTGATTGTTTAAGACACAAGGGACATGTTACCAGGTGAACAGTATAAGTGAGGAGAGTGTGTTCCCCTGATTGCTTAATACACAAGGGACATGTCACCAGGAGAACAGTATATGTGAGGAGAGTGTGTTCCCCTGATTGTTTAATACGCAAGGGACATGTCACCAGGAGAACAGTATATGTGAGGAGAGTGTGTTCCCCTGATTGTTTAATACGCAAGGGACATGTTACCAGGTGAACAGTATAAGTGAGGAGAGTGTGTTCCCCTGATTGCTTAATACACAAGGGACATGTTACCAGGTGAACAGTATAAGTGAGGAGAGTGTGTTCCCCTAATGTTTTAGTAGACACGGGACAAGTTACCAGGTGAACAGTATAAGTGAGGAGAGTGTGTTCCCCTGAATGTTTAATACACAAGGGACATGTTACCAGGTGAACAGTATAAGTGAGGAGAGTGTGTTCCCCTGATTGTTTAATACACAAGGGACATGTCACCAGGAGAAAAGTATATGTGAGGAGAGTGTTTTTCGCTGATGTTTTAATACACACGGGACATGTTACCAGGTGAACAGTAGACGTGAGGCGAGTGTGTTCCCCTGATGGTTTAATGTACACGAGACATGTTACCAGGTGAACAGTATAAGTGAGGAGAGGGTGTTCCCCTGATGGTTTAATACACACGGGACATGTTACCAGATGAACAGTATAAGTGAGGAGAGTGTGTTCCCCTAATGTTTTAATAGACACGGGACAAGTTACCAGGTGAACAGGATAAGTGAGGAGAGTGTGTTCCCCTGATTGTTTAATACACAAGGGACATGTTACCAGGTGAACAGTATAAGTGAGGAGAGTGTGTTCCCCTGATTGTTTAATACACAAGGGACATGTTACCAGGTGAACAGTGTAAGTGAGGAGAGTTTGTTCCCCTGATTGTTTAATACACACGGGACATGTTACCAGGTGAACAGTATCAGTAAGGAGAGTGTGTTCCCTGATTGTTTAATACTCACGCGACATGTTACCAGGTGAACAGTTTAAGTGAGGAGAGTGTGTTCCCGTGATGGTTTAATATACACAGGACATTTCACCAGGTGAACAGTATAAGTGAGGAGAGGGCTTTCCCCTGATGGTTTAATATACACGGGACATGTTACCAGGTGAACAGTATAAGTGAGCAGAGTGTGTTCCCCTGATTGTTTAATACACAAGGGACATGTTACCAGGTGAACAGTATAAGTGAGGAGAGTGTGTTCCCCTGATGGTTTAATACACACGGGACATGTTACCAGGTGAACAGTATAAGTGAGGAGAGTGTGTTCCCCTGATGGTTTAATATACACGGGACATGTTACCAGGTGAACAGTATAAGTGAGGAGAGTGTGTTCCCCTGATTGTTTAATACACAAGGGACATGTTACCAGGTGAACAGTATAAGTGAGGAGAGTGTGTTCCCCTGATGGTTTAATACACACGGGACAAGTTACCAGGTGAAGAGTATAAGTGAGGAGAGTGTGTTCCCCTGATTATTTAATACACACAGGACTTGTTACCAGGTGAACAGTATAAGTGAGGCGAGTGTGTTCCCCTGATGATTTAATATAAACAGGACATGTTACCAGGTGAACAGTATAAGTGAGGAGAGTGTTTTCCCCTGATAGTTTAATACACACGGGACATGATACCAGGTGAACAGTATAAGTGAGGAGAGTGTGTTCCCCTGATGGTTTAATACACACGGGACATGTTACCAGGTGAAGAGTATAAGTGAGGAGAGTGTGTTCCCCTGATGGTTTAATATACGCGGGACATCTTCCCAGGTGAACAGTATAAGTGAGCAGAGTGTGTTCCCCTGATTGTTTAATACACAAGGGACATGTTACCAGGTGAACAGTATAAGTGAGGAGAGTGTTTTCCCCTGATTGTTTAATACACAAGGGACATGTTACCAGGTGAACAGTATAAGTGAGGAGAGTGTTTTCCCCTGATTGTTTAATACACACGGGACATGTTACCAGGTGAACAGTATAAGTGAGGAGAGTGTTTTCCCCTGATTGTTTAATACACAAGGGACATGTTACCAGGTCAACAGTATAAGTGAGGAGAGTGTTTTCCCCTGATTGTTTAATACACAAGGGACATGTTACCAGGTGAACAGTATAAGTGAGCAGAGTGTTTTCCCCTGATTGTTTAATACACAAGGGACATGTTACCAGGTCAACAGTATAAGTGAGGAGAGTGTTTTCCCCTGATTGTTTAATACACAAGGGACATGTCACCAGGAGAACAGTATATATGAGGAGAGTGTGTTCCCCTGATTCTTTAATAAACAAGGGACATGTCACCAGGAGAAAAGTATATGTGAGGAGAGTGTTTTTCGCTGATGTTTTAATACACACGGGACATGTTACCAGGTGAACAGTATAAGTGAGGCGAGTGTGTTCCCCTGATGGTTTAATGTACACGAGACATGTTACCAGGTGAACAGTATAAGTGAGGAGAGGGTGTTCCCCTGATGGTTTAATACACACGGGACATGTTACCAGATGAACAGTATAAGTGAGGAGAGTGTGTTCCCCTAATGTTTTAATAGACACGGGACAAGTTACCAGGTGAACAGTATAAGTGAGGAGAGTCGGTTCCCCTGATTGTTTAATATACACGGGACATGTTACCAGGTGAACAGTGTAAGTGAGGAGAGTTTGTTCCCCTGATTGTTTAATACTCACGCGACATGTTACCAGGTGAACAGTTTAAGTGAGGAGAGTGTGTTCCCGTGATGGTTTAATACACACGGGACATGTTACCAGCTGAACAGTATAAGTGAGGCGAGTGTGTTCCCTCGATGGTTTAATATACACGGGACATGTTACGAGGTGAACAGTATAAGTGAGGAGAATGTTTCCCCCTGATAGTTTAATACACACAGGACATTTCACCAGGTGAACAGTATAAGTGAGGAGAGGGCTTTCCCCTGATGGTTTAATATACACGGGACATGTTACCAGGTGAACAGTATAAGTGAGGAGAGTGTGTTCCCCTGATGGTTTAATACACACGGGACATGTTACCAGGTGAACAGTATAAGTGAGCAGAGTGTGTTCCCCTGATTGTTTAATACACAAGGGACATGTTACCAGGTGAAAAGTATAAGTGAGGAGAGTGTGTTCCCCTGATGGTTTAATACACACGGGACATGTTACCAGGTGAAGAGTATAAGTGAGGAGAGTGTGTTCCCCTGATTATTTAATACACACAGGACATGTTACCAGGTGAACAGTATAAGTGAGGCGAGTGTGTTCCCCTGATGGTTTAATATAAACGGGACATGTTACCAGGTGAACAGTATAAGTGAGGAGAGTGTTTTCCCCTGATTGTTTAATACACAAGGGACATGTTACCAGGTGAACAGTATAAGTGAGGAGAGTGTTTTCCCCTGATTGTTTAATACACAAGGGACATGTCACCAGGAGAACAGTATAAGTGAGCAGAGTGTGTTCCCCTGATTGTTTAATACACAAGGGACATGTCACCAGGAGAACAGTATAAGTGAGCAGAGTGTGTTCCCCTGATTGTTTAATACACAAGGGACATGTCACCAGGAGAACAGTATAAGTGAGCAGAGTGTGTTCCCCTGATTGTTTAATACACAATGGACACGTTACCAGGTGAACAGTATAAGTGAGCAGAGTGTGTTCCCCTGATTGTTTAATACACAAGGGACATGTTACCAGGTGAACAGTACAAGTGAGGAGATTGTTTTCCCCTGATTGTTTAATACACAAGGGACATGTTACCAGGAGAACAGTATAAGTGAGGAGAGTGTGTTCCCCTGATTGTTTAATACGCAAGGGACATGTTACCATGTGAACAGTATAAGTGAGGAGAATGTGTTCCCCTGATTGTTTAATACGCAAGGGACATGTTACCAGGTGAACAGTATAAGTGAGGAGAGTGTGTTCCCCTGATTATTTAATACACACAGGACATGTTACCAGGTGAACAGTATAAGTGAGGCGAGTGTTTTCCCCTGATTCTTTAATACACAAGGGACATGTTACCAGGTGAACAGTATAAGTGAGGAGAGTGTG
The DNA here is from genome assembly GCF_036365525.1 of Heterodontus francisci. Lineage (NCBI taxonomy): Eukaryota > Metazoa > Chordata > Chondrichthyes > Heterodontiformes > Heterodontidae > Heterodontus > Heterodontus francisci. The sequence continues at coordinate 2,317,567 of NW_027140382.1, read as the reverse complement.
TTCCCCTGATTGTTTAATACACAAGGGACATGTTACCAGGTGAACAGTATAAGTGAGGAGAGTGTTTTCCCCTGATTCTTTAATACACAAGGGACATGTTACCAGGTGAACAGTATAAGTGAGGAGAGTGTTTTCCCCTGATTCTTTAATACACAAGGGACATGTTACCAGGTGAACAGTATAAGTGAGGAGAGTGTGTTCCCCTGATTGTTTAATACACAAGGGACATGTTACCAGGTGAACAGTATAAGTGAGGAGAGTGTTTTCCCCTGATTCTTTAATACACAAGGGACATGTTACCAGGTGAACAGTATAAGTGAGGAGAGTGTGTTCCCCTGATTGTTTAATACACAAGTGACATGTTACCAGGTGAACAGTATAAGTGAGGAGACTGTGTTCCCCTAATTGTTTAATAGACACGGGACAAGTTACCAGTTGAACAGTATAAGTGAGCAGAGTGTGTTCCCCTGATGGTTTAATATACACGAGACGTGTTACCAGGTGAACAGTATAAGTGAGGAGAGACTGTTCCTCTGATGGTTTAATATACACGAGACGTGTTACCAGGTGAAGAGTATAAGTGAGGAGAGTGTGTTCCCCTCATTGTTTAATACACACAGGACATGTTACCAGGTGAACAGTATAAGTGAGGAGAGTGTTTTCCCCTGATTGTTTAATACACAAGGGACATGTTACCAGGTGAACAGTATAAGTGAGGAGAGTGTTTTCCCCTGATTGTTTAATACACAAGGGACATGTTACCAGGTGAACAGTATAAGTGAGGAGAGTCTGTTCCCCTGATGGTTTAATATACACGAGACGTGTTACCAGGTGAACAGTATAAGTGAGGAGAGTGTGTTCCCCTGATGGTTTAATACACACAGGACATGTTACCAGGTGAAGAGTATAAGTGAGGTGAGTGTGTTCCCTTGATTGTTTAATACACACAGGACATGTTACCAGGTGAATAGTATAAGTGAGGAGAGTGTGTTCCCCTGATTGTTTAATACACACAGGACATGTTACCAGTTGAACAGGATAAGTGAGGAGACAGTGTTCCACTGATGGTTTAATATACACGGGACATCTTCCCAGGTGAACAGTATAAGTGAGCAGAGTGTGTTCCCCTGATTGTTTAATACACAAGGGACATGTTACCAGGTGAACAGTATAAGTGAGGAGAGTGAGTTCCCCTGATTGTTTAATACACAAGGGACATGTTACCAGGTGAACAGGATAAGTGAGGAGAGTGTGTTCCCCTGATGGTTTAATATAAACGGGACATGTAACCAGGTGAACAGTATAAGTGAGGAGAGTGTTTTCCCCTGATGGTTTAATATAAACGGGACATGTAACCAGGTGAACAGTATAAGTGAGGAGAGTGTTTTCCCTTGATGGTTTAATACACACGGGACATGTTACCAGGTGAACAGTATATGTGAGGAGAGTGTGTTCCCCTGATGGTTTAATACACACGGGACATGTTACCAGGTGAAGAGTATAAGTGAGGAGAGTGTGTTCCCCTCATTGTTTAATACACACAGGACATGTTACCAGGTGAACAGTATAAGTGAGGAGAGTGTTTTCCCCTGATGGTTTAATACACAAGGGACATGTTACCAGGTGAACAGTATAAGTGAGGAGAGTGTGTTCCACTGATTGTTTAATACACAAGGGACATGTTACCAGGTGAACAGTATAAGTGAGGAGAGTGTGTTCCCCTGATTGTTTAATACACAAGGGACATGTCACCAAGAGAACAGTATATGTGAGGAGAGTGTTTTTCGCTGATGTTTTAATACACACGGGACATGTTACCAGGTGAACAGTATAAGTGAGGCGAGTGTGTTCCCCTGATGGTTTAATATACACGAGACATGTTACCAGGTGAATAGTATAAGTGAGGAGAGGGTGTTCCCCTGATGTTTTAATACACACGGGACATGTTACCAGGTGAACAGTATAAGTGAGGAGAGGGTGTTCCCCTGATGTTTTAATACACACGGGACATGTTACCAGATGAACAGCATAAGTGAGGAGAGTGTGTTCCCCTGATTGTTTAATACACAAGGGACATGTTACCAGGTGAACAGTATAAGTGAGGAGAGTGTGTTCCCCTGATTGTTTAATACACAAGGGACATGTCACCAAGAGAACAGTATATGTGAGGAGAGTGTTTTTCGCTGATGTTTTAATACACACGGGACATGTTACCAGGTGAACAGTATAAGTGAGGCGAGTGTGTTCCCCTGATGGTTTAATATACACGAGACATGTTACCAGGTGAATAGTATAAGTGAGGAGAGTGTGTTCCCCTGATGTTTTAATACACACGGGACATGTTACCAGGTGAACAGTATAAGTGAGGAGAGTGTGTTCCCCTGATGGTTTAATATACACGAGACGTGTTACCAGGTGAACAGTGTAAGTGAGGAGAGTGTGTTCCCCTGATTGTTTAATACACACGGGACATGTTACCAGGTGAACAGTTTAAGTGAGGAGAGTGTGTTCCCGTGATGGTTTAATACACACGGGACATGTTACCAGGTGAACAGTTTAAGTGAGGAGAGTGTGTTCCCGTGATGGTTTAATACACACGGGACATGTTACCAGGTGAACAGAAAAAGTGAGGCGAGTGTGTTCCCCTGAAGGTTTAATATACACGGGACATGTTACCAGGTGAACAGTATAAGTGAGGAGAGTGTTTTCCCCTGATAGTTTAATACACACGGGACATGTTACCAGGTGAACTGTATAAGTGAGGAGAGTGTGTTCCCCTGATGGTTTAATACACACAGGACATGTTACCAGGTGAAGAGTATAAGTGAGGTGAGTGTGTTCCCTTGATTGTTTAATACACACAGGACATGTTACCAGGTGAACAGTATAAGTGAGGAGAGTGTGTTCCCCTGATTGTTTAATACTCACGGCACATGTTACCAGGTGAACAGTTTAAGTGAGGAGAGGGTGTTTCGCTGATGTTTTAATACACACGGGACATGTTACCACGTGAACAGTATAAGTGAGGCGAGTGTGTTCCCCAGATTGTTTAATATACACAGGACATGTTACCAGGTGAACAGTGTAAGTGAGGAGAGTGTGTTCCCCTGATTGTTTAATATACACAGGACATGTTACCAGGTGAACAGTATAAGTGAGGAGAGTGTGTTCCTCTGATGGTTTAATATACACAGGACATGTTACCAGGTGAACAGTGTAAGTGAGGAGAGTGTGTTCCCCTGATTGTTTAATATACACAGGACATGTTACCAGGTGAACAGTGTAAGTGAGGAGAGTGTGTTCCCCTGATTGTTTAATATACACAGGACATGTTACCAGGTGAACAGTATAAGTGAGGAGAGTGTGTTCCCCTGATTGTTTAATACACACGGGACATGTTACCAGGTGAACAGTATAAGTGAGGAGAGTGTGTTCCCCTGATTGTTTAATACGCACGGGACATGTCACCAGGTGAACAGTATAAGTGAGGAGAGTGTGTTCCCCTGATTGTTTAATACACACAGGACATGTTACCAGGTGAACAGTACAAGTGCGGAGTGTGTGTTCCCCTGATGGTTTAATATACACGGGACATGTCACCAGGTGAACAGGATAATTGAGGAGACAGTGTTCCCCTCATGGTTTAATATACACGGGACATGTCACCAGGTGAACAGTATAAGTGAAGAGAGTGTGTTCCCCTGATGTTTTAATACAGACGGGACATGTTACCAGGTGAACGGTATAAGTGAGGAGAGTGTGTTCCCCTGATGTTTTAATACACACAGGACATGTTACCAGGTGAACCGTATAAGTGAGGAGATTGTGTGCCCCTGATGGTTTAATACAGACGGGACATGTTACCAGGTGAACAGTATAAGTGAGCAGAGTGTGTTCCCCTGATTGTTTAATACACTCTGTACATGTTACCAGATGAACAGTATAAGTGAGGAGAGTGTGTTTCCCTAATGTTTTAATGGACACGGGACGGGTTACCAGGTGAACAGTATAAGTGAGGAGATTGTGTTCCCCTGTTTGTTTAATACACACGGGACATGTCACCAGGTGAACAGTTTAAGTGAGGAGAGTGTGTTCCCCTGTTTGTTTAATACACACGGGACATGTTACCAGGTGAACAGTATAAGTGAGGAGAGTGTGTTCCCCTGTTTGTTTAATACACACGGGACATGTTACCAGGTGAACAGTATAAGTGAGGAGATTGTGTTCCCCTGTTTGTTTAATACACACGGGACATGTTACCAGGTGAACAGTATAAGTGAGGAGAGTGTGTTCCCCTGATTGTTTAATACACACGGGACATGTTACCAGGTGAACAGTATAAGTGAGGAGAGTGTGTTCCCCTGTTTGTTTAATACACACGGGACATGTTACCAGGTGAACAGTATAAGTGAGGAGAGTGTGTTCCCCTGACGGTTTAATACACACGGGACATGTTACCAGGTGAACGGTATTAGTGAGGAGAGTGTGTTCCCCTGTTTGTTTAATACACACGGGACATGTTACCAGGTGAACAGTATAAGTGAGGAGAGTGTGTTCCCCTGATAGTTTAATACACACGGGACATGTTACCAGGTGAACAGTATAAGTGAGGAGAGTGTGTTCCCCTGTTTGTTTAATACACACGGGACATGTCACCAGGTGAACAGTATAAGTGAGGAGAGTGTGTTCCCCTGATTGTTTAATACACACGGGACATGTCACTAGGTGAACAGTATAAGAGAGGAGAGTGTGTTCCCCTGATTGTTTATTATACACGGGACATGTCACCAGGTGAACAGAAGAAGTGAGGACAGTGTGTTCCCCTTATGTTTTAATACACACGGGACATTTCACCATGTGAACAGTGTAAGGGAGGAGAGTGTGTTCCCCTGATGGTTTAAAACACACGGGACATGTTACCAGGTGAACAGTTTAAGTGACGAGAGTGTGTTCCCCTGATGTTTTACTACATCCGGGACATGTTACCAGGTGAACAGTTTAAGTGAGGAGAGTGTGTTCCCCTAATGTTTTAATACACACGGTACATGTTACCAGATGAACAGTATAAGTGAGGAGAGTGTGTTCCCCTAATGTTTTAATAGACACGGGACAAGTTACCAGGTGAACAGTATAAGTGAGGTTAGTGTGTTCCCCAGATTGTTTAATACACAGGGGACATGTTACCAGGTGAACAGTATAAGTGAGGAGAGGGTGTTCCCCTGATGTTTTAATACACACGGTACATGTTACCAGATGAACAGTATAAGTGAGGAGAGTGTGTTCCCCTAATGTTTTAATAGACACGGGACAAGTTACCAGGTGAACAGTATAAGTGAGGAGAGTGTGTTCCCCTGATTGTTTAATATACACGGGACATGTTGCCTGGTGAACAGTGTAAGTGAGGAGAGTGTGTTCCCCTGATGGTTTAAAACACACGGGACATGTTACCAGGTTAACAGTGTAAGTGAGGAGAGTGTGTTCCCCTGATGGTTTAATATACACGAGACATGTTACCAGGTGAACAGTATAAGTGAGGAGAGTGTGTTCCCCTGATTGTTTAATACACACGGGACATGTTTCCAGTTGAACAGTGTAAGTGAGGAGAGTGTGTTCCCCTGATGGTTTAATACACACGGGACATGTTACCAGGTGAACAGTATAAGTGAGGAGAGTGTGTTCCCCTGTTTGTTTAATACACACGGGACATGTTACCAGGTGAGCAGTATAAGTGAGCAGAGTGTGTTCCCCAGATTGTTTTATATACACGTGACATGTTACCAGGTGAACAGTATAAGTGAGGAGCGCGTGTTCCCCTGATTGTTTAAGACGCACGGGACATGTTACCAGGTGAACAGTATAAGTGAGGTGAGCGTGTTCCCCAGATTGTTTAATATACACGGGACATGTTACCAGGTGAACAGTATAAGTGAGGAGCGTGTGATCCCCTGATTGTTTAATGCACACGGGACATGTTACCAGGTGAACAGTATAAGTGCGCAGAGTGAGTTCCCCTGTTGGTTTAATATACACGAGACATGTTACCAGGTGAACAGTATAAGTGAGGAGAATGTGTTCCACAGATTGTTTAATACACACGGGACATGTTACCAGGTGAACAGTATAAGTGAGCAGAGTGTGTTCCCCTGATGTTTTAATACACACGGGACATGTTGCCAGGTGAACAGTATAAGTGAGGAGAGTGTGTTCCCCAGATCGTTTAATACACACGGGACATGTTACCATGTGAACAGTACAGGTGAGGAGACTGTGTTCCACTGATAGTTTAATGTACACGGGACATGTTACCAGGTGAACAGTATAAGTGAGGAGAGTGTGTTCCCCTGATGGTTTAATATACACGGGACATGTTGCCTGGTGAACAGTATAAGTGAGGAGAGTGTGTTCCCCTGATCTTTTAATAAACGGAGGACATGTCACCAGGTGAACAGTATAAGTGGGGAGAGTGTGTTCTCCTGATGGTTTAATACACACACAGGACATGTTACCAGGTGAACAGTATAAGTGAGGAGAGTGTGTTCCCCTGATTGTTTAATACACACGGGACATGTTACCTGGTGAACAGCATAAGCGAGGAGACAGTGTTCCCCTGATGGTTTAATATAGACGGGACATGTTGACAGGTGAACAGTATAAGTGAGGAGAGCGCGTTCCCCTGATGTTTTAAGACACACGGGACATTTTGCCAGGTGAACAGTGTAAGTGAGGAGAGTGTGTTCCCCTGATGGTTTAATATACACCTGACATGTTACCAGGTGAACAGTATAAGTGAGGAGCGCGTGTTCCCCTGATTGTTTAAGACGCACGGGACATGTTACCAGGTGAACAGGATAAGTGAGCAGAGTGTGTTCCCCTGATGTTTTAATACACACGGGACATGTTGCCAGGTGAACCGTATAAGTGAGGAGAGTGTGTTCCCCAGATCGTTTAATACACACGGGACATGTTACCATGTGAACAGTACAGGTGATGAGACTGTGTTCCACTGATAGTTTAATGTACACGGGACATGTTACCAGGTGAACAGTATAAGTGAGGAGAGTGTGTTCCCCTGATGGTTTAATATACACGGGACATGTTGCCTGGTGAACAGTATAAGTGAGGAGAGTGTGTTCCCCTGATGTTTTAATAAACGGAGGACATGTCACCAGGTGAACAGTATAAGTGGGGAGAGTGTATTCTCCTGATGGTTTAATACACACACAGGACATGTTACGAGGTGAACAGTGTAAGTGAGGAGAGTGTGTTCCCCTGATGGTTTAATATACACCAGACATGTTACCAGCTGAACAGTATAAGTGAGTAGAGTGTGTTCCCCTGATTGTTTAATACACACGGGAAATGTTACCAGGTGAACAGTATAGGTGAGGAGAGGGTGTTCCCCTGATGTTTTAATACACACGGGACATGTTACCAGGTGAACATGATAAGTGATGAGAGTGTGTTCCCCAGATTGTTTAATACACACGGGACATGTTACCAGGTGAACATGATAAGTGATGAGAGTGTGTTCCCCAGATTGTTTAATACACACGGGACATGTTACCAGGTGAACAGTATAAGTGAGGAGAGTGTGTTCCCCTTATGTTTTAATAGACACGGGACAATTTACCAGGTGAACAGTATAAGTGAGGAGAGTGTGTTCCCCTGATGGTTTAATATACACGAGACATGTTGCCAGGTGAACATTAAAAGTGAGGAGAGTGTGTTCCCCTGATGGTTTAATATACACAGGACATGTTACCAGGTGAACAGTTTAAGTTAGGAGAGTGTGTTTCGCTGATGTTTTAATACACACGGGACATGTTACCAGGTGAACAGTATAAGTGAGGAGTGTGTGTTCCCCTGATTGTTCAATATACACGGGACATGTCACCAGGTGAACAGAAGAAGTGAGGACAGTGTGTTCCCCTTATGTTTTAATACACACGGGACATGTTACCAGGTGAACAGTATAAGTGAGGAGAGTGTGTTCCCCTGATGTTTTAATACACACGGGACATGTTACCAGGTGAACAGTATAAGTGAAGAGAGTGTGTTCCCCTGATGTTTTAATACACACGGGACATTTTGCCAGGTGAACAGTATAAGTGAGGAGAGTGTGTTCCCCTGATTGTTTAATACACACGGGACATGTTACCAGGTGAACAGTATAAGTGAGGAGAGTGTGTTCCCCTGATGGTTTAATACACACGGGACATGTTACCAGGTGAACAGTATAAGTGAGGAGAGTGTGTTCCCCTGATGGTTTAATATACACGAGACATGTTACCAGGTGAACAGTATAAGTGAGGAGAGTGTGTTCCCCTGATTGTTTAATACACACGGGACATGTTTCCAGTTGAACAGTGTAAGTGAGGAGAGTGTGTTCCCCTGATGGTTTAATATACACGAGACCTGTTACCAGCTGAACAGTATAAGTGAGGAGAGTGTGTTTCGCTGATGTTTTAATACACACGGGACTTGTTACCAGGTGAACAGTATAAGTGAGGCGAGTGTGTTCCCCTGATTGTTTAATATACACGGGACATGTTACCAGGTGAACAGTATAAGTGAGGAGAGTGTGTTTCGCTGATGTTTTAATACACACGGGACATGTTACCAAGTGAACAGTATAAGTGAGGCGAGTGTGTTCCCCTGATTGTTTAATACACACGGGACATGTTGCCAGGTGAGCAGTATAAGTGAGGAGAGTGTGTTCCCCTGTTTGTTTAATACACACGGGACATGTTACCAGGTGAGCAGTATAAGTGAGCAGAGTGTGTTCCCCAGATTGTTTTATATACACGTGACATGTTACCAGGTGAACAGTATAAGTGAGGTGAGCGTGTTCCCCAGATTGTTTAATATACACGGGACATGTTACCAGGTGAACAGTATAAGTGAGGTGCGTGTGATCCCCTGATTGTTTAATACACACGGGACATGTTACCAGGTGAACAGTATAAGTGAGCAGAGTGAGTTCCCCTGTTGGTTTAATATACACGAGACATGTTACCAGGTGAACAGTATAAGTGAGGAGAATGTGTTCCACAGATTGTTTAATACACACGGGACATGTTACCAGGTGAACAGTATAAGTGAGCAGAGTGTGTTCCCCTGATGTTTTAATACACACGGGACATGTTGCCAGGTGAACAGTATAAGTGAGGAGAGTGTGTTCCCCAGATCGTTTAATACACACGGGACATGTTACCATGTGAACAGTACAGGTGAGGAGACTGTGTTCCACTGATAGTTTAATGTACACGGGACATGTTACCAGGTGAACAGTATAAGTGAGGAGAGTGTGTTCCCCTGATGGTTTAATATACACGGGACATGTTGCCTGGTGAACAGTATAAGTGAGGAGAGTGTGTTCCCCTGATGTTTTAATAAACGGAGGACATGTCACCAGGTGAACAGTATAAGTGGGGAGAGTGTGTTCCCCTGATGGTTTAATACACACGGGACATGTTACCAGGTGAACAGTATAAGTGAGGAGAGTGTGTTCCCCTGATTGTTTAATACACACGGGACATGTTACCTGGTGAACAGCATAAGCGAGGAGAGAGTGTTCCCCTGATGGTTTAATATAGACGGGACATGTTGACAGGTGAACAGTATAAGTGAGGAGAGCGCATTCCCCTGATGTTTTAAGACACACGGGACATTTTGCCAGGTGAACAGTGTAAGTGAGGAGAGTGTGTTCCCCTGATGGTTTAATATACACGAGACATGTTACCAGCTGAACAGTATAAGTGAGGAGAGTGTGTTCCCCTGATTGTTTAATACACACGGGAATTGTTACCAGGTGAACAGTATAGGTGAGGAGAGGGTGTTCCCCTGATGTTTTAATACACACGGGACATGTTACCAGGTGAACATGATAAGTGATGAGAGTGTGTACCCCAGATTGTTTAATACACACGGGACATGTTACCAGGTGAGCAGTATAAGTGAGGAGAGTGTGTTCCCCTAATGTTTTAATAGACACGGGACAATTTACCAGGTGAACAGTATAAGTGAGGAGAGTGTGTTCCCCTGATGGTTTAATATACACGAGACATGTTGCCAGGTGAACATTAAAAGTGAGGAGAGTGTGTTCCCCTGATGGTTTAATATACACAGGACATGTTAACAGGTGAACAGTTTAAGTTAGGAGAGTGTGTTTCGCTGATGTTTTAATACACACGGGACATGTTACCAGGTGAACAGTATAAGTGAGGCGAGTGTGTTCCCCAGATTGTTTAATATACACGGAACATGTTACCAGGTGAACAGTATAAGTGAGGAGTGTGTGTTCCCCTGATTGTTCAATATACACGGGACATGTCACCAGGTGAACAGAAGAAGTGAGGACAGTGTGTTCCCCTTATGTTTTAATACACACGGGACATGTTACCAGGTGAACAGTATAAGTGAAGAGAGTTTGTTCCCCTGATTGTTTTTTATACATGGGACATTTCACCAGGTGAACAGTATAAGTGAGGAGAGTGTGTTCCCCTGATGTTTTAATACACACGGGACATGTTACCAGGTGAACAGTATAAGTGAGGAGAGTTTGTTCCCCTGATTGTTTTTTATACTTGGGACATTTCACCAGGTGAACAGTATAAGTGAGGAGAGTGTGTTCCCCTTATGTTTTAATACACATGGGACATTTCACCAGGTGAACAGTATAAGTGAGGAGAGTGGGTTCCCCAGATTGTTTAATACACAGGGGACATGTTACCAGGTGAACAGTATAAGTGAGGAGAGTGTGTTCCCCTGTTTGTTTAATACACACGGGACATGTTACCAGGTGAACAGTATAAGTGAGGAGAGTGTGTTCCCCTGTTTGTTTAATACACACGGGACATGTTACCAGGTGAACAGTATAAGAGAGGAGAGTGTGTTCCCCTGATTGTTTATTATACACGGGACATGTCACCAGGTGAACAGAAGAAGTGAGGACAGTGTGTTCCCCTTATGTTTTAATACACACGGGACATTTCACCATGTGAACAGTGTAAGGGAGGAGAGTGTGTTCCCCTGATGGTTTAAAACACACGGGACATGTTACCAGGTGAACAGTTTAAGTGAGGAGAGTGTGTTCCCCTGATGTTTTAATACATCCGGGACATGTTACCAGGTGAACAGTTTAAGTGAGGAGAGTGGGTTCCCCTGATGTTTTAATACACACGGTACATGTTACCAGATGAACAGTATAAGTGAGGAGAGTGTGTTCCCCTAATGTTTTAAAAGACACGGGACAAGTTACCAGGTGAACAGTATAAGTGAGGAGAGTGTGTTCCCCTGATGGTTTAATATACACAGGACATGTTACCAGGTGAACAGTGTAAGTGAGGAGAGTGTGTTCCCCTGATGGTTTAAAACACACGGGACATGTTACCAGGTGAACAGTGTAAGTGAGGAGAGTGTGTTCCCCTGATGGTTTAATATACACGAGACATGTTACCAGGTGAACAGTATAAGTGAGGAGAGTGTGTTCCCCTGATTGTTTAATACACACGGGACATGTTTCCAGTTGAACAGTGTAAGTGAGGAGAGTGTGTTCCCCTGATGGTTTAATATACACGAGACCTGTTACCAGGTGAACAGTATAAGTGAGGAGAGTGTGTTTCGCTGATGTTTTAATACACACGGGACATGTTACCAGGTGAACAGTATAAGTGAGGAGAGTGTGTTCCCCAGATTGTTTAATATACACGGGACATGTTGCCAGGTGAGCAGTATAAGTGAGGTGAGCGTGTTCCCCAGATTGTTTAATATACACGGGACATGTTACCAGGTGAACCATATAAGTGAGGAGAGTGTGTTCCCCTGTTTGTTTAATACACACGGGACATGTTACCAGGTGAGCAGTATAAGTGAGCAGAGTGTGTTCCCCAGATTGTTTTATATACACGTGACATGTTACCAGGTGAACAGTATAAGTGAGGAGCGCGTGTTCCCCTGATTGTTTAAGACGCACGGGACATGTTACCAGGTGAACAGTATAAGTGAGGTGAGCGTGTTCCCCAGATTGTTTAATATACACGGGACATGTTACCAGGTGAACAGTATAAGTGAGGTGCGTGTGATCCCCTGATTGTTTAATACACACGGGACATGTTACCAGGTGAACAGTATAAGTGAGCAGAGTGAGTTCCCCTGTTGGTTTAATATACACGAGACATGTTACCAGGTGAACAGTATAAGTGAGGAGAATGTGTTCCACAGATTGTTTAATACACACGGGACATGTTACCAGGTGAACAGTATAAGTGAGCAGAGTGTGTTCCCCTGATGTTTTAATACACACGGGACATGTTGCCAGGTGAACAGTATAAGTGAGGAGAGTGTGTTCCCCAGATCGTTTAATACACACGGGACATGTTACCATGTGAACAGTACAGGTGAGGAGACTGTGTTCCACTGATAGTTTAATGTACACGGGACATGTTACCAGGTGAACAGTACAAGTGAGGAGAGTGTGTTCCCCTGATGTTTTAATAAACGGAGGACATGTTACCAGGTGAACAGTATAAGTGAGGAGAGTGTGTTCCCCTGATTGTTTAATACACACGGGACATGTTACCTGGTGAACAGCATAAGCGAGGAGAGAGTGTTCCCCTGATGGTTTAATATAGACGGGACATGTTGACAGGTGAACAGTATAAGTGAGGAGAGCGCATTCCCCTGATGTTTTAAGACACACGGGACATTTTGCCAGGTGAACAGTGTAAGTGAGGAGAGTGTGTTCCCCTGATGGTTTAATATACACGAGACATGTTACCAGCTGAACAGTATAAGTGAGGAGAGTGTGTTCCCCTGATTGTTTAATACACACGGGACATGTTACCTGGTGAACAGCATAAGCGAGGAGAGAGTGTTCCCCTGATGGTTTAATATAGACGGGACATGTTGACAGGTGAACAGTATAAGTGAGGAGAGCGCATTCCCCTGATGTTTTAAGACACACGGGACATTTTGCCAGGTGAACAGTGTAAGTGAGGAGAGTGTGTTCCCCTGATGGTTTAATATACACGAGACATGTTACCAGCTGAACAGTATAAGTGAGGAGAGTGTGTTCCCCTGATTGTTTAATACACACGGGAAATGTTACCAGGTGAACAGTATAGGTGAGGAGAGGGTGTTCCCCTGATGTTTTAATACACACGGGACATGTTACCAGGTGAACATGATAAGTGATGAGAGTGTGTTCCCCTGATGGTTTAATATACACGAGACATGTTACCAGGTGAACAGTTTAAGTTAGGAGAGTGTGTTTCGCTGATGTTTTAATACACACGGGACATGTTACCAGGTGAACAGTATAAGTGAGGTGAGTGTGTTCCCCAGATTGTTTAATATACACGGGACATGTTACCAGGTGAACAGTATAAGTGAGGAGTGTGTGTTCCCCTGATTGTTCAATATACACGGGACATGTCACCAGGTGAACAGAAGAAGTGAGGACAGTGTGTTCCCCTTATGTTTTAATACACACGGGACATGTTACCAGGTGAACAGTATAAGTGAAGAGAGTTTGTTCCCCTGATTGTTTTTTATACATGGGACATTTCACCAGGTGAACAGTATAAGTGAGGAGAGTGTGTTCCCCTGATGTTTTAATACACACGGGACATGTTACCAGGTGAACAGTATAAGTGAGGAGAGTGTGTTCCCCTGATGTTTTAATACACACGGGACATTTTGCCAGGTGAACAGTATAAGTGAGGAGAGTTTGTTCCCCTGATTGTTTTTTATACATGGGACATTTCACCAGGTGAACAGTATAAGTGAGGAGAGTGTGTTCCCCTTATGTTTTAATACACACGGGACATGTTACCAGGTGAACAGGATAAGTGAGGAGAGTTTGTTCCGTTGATTGTTTTTTATACATGGGACATTTCACCAGGTAAACAGTATAAGTGAGGAGAGTGGGTTCCCCAGATTGTTTAATACGCAGGGGACATGTTACCAGGTGAACAGTATAAGTGAGGAGAGGGTGTTCCCCTGATGTTTTAATACACACGGGACATTTTGCCAGTTGAACAGTATAAGTGAGGAGAGTGTGTTCCCCAGATTGTTTAATACACAGGGGACATGTTACCAGGTGAACAGTATAAGTGAGGAGAGGGTGTTCCCCTGATGTTTTAATATACACGGGACATGTTAACAGGTGAACAGTATAAGTGAGGAGAGTGTGTTCCCCTGATGGTTTAATACAAACGGGACATGTTACCAGGCGAACAGTATAAGTCAGGAGAGTGTGTTCCCCTGATGGTTTAATATACACGGGACATGTTTCCAGGTGAACAGTGTAAGTGAGGAGAGTGTGTTCCCCTGATGGTTTAATATACACGAGACATGTTACCAGGTGAACAGTACAAGTGAGGAGAGTGTGTTCCACTGATTGTTTAATATACACGGGACATGTTACCAGGTGAACAGTATAAGTGAGGCGAGTGTGTTCCTCAGATTGTTTAATATACACGGGACATGTTACCAGGTGAACAGTATAAGTGAGCAGAGTGTATTCCCCTGATTGTTTAATACACACGGGACATGTTACCAGGTGAACAGTATAAGTGAGGCGAGTGTGTTCCTCAGATTGTTTAATATACACGGGACATGTTACCAGGTGAACAGTATAAGTGAGCAGAGTGTATTCCCCTGATTGTTTAATACACACGGGACATGTTGCCAGGTGAGCAGTATAAGTGAGGTGAGCGTGTTCCCCAGATTGTTTAATATACACGGGACATGTTACCAGGTGAACCGTATAAGTGAGGAGAGTGTGTTCCCCTGTTTGTTTAATACACACGGGACATGTTACCAGGTGAGCAGCTTAAGTGAGCAGAGTGTGTTCCCCAGATTGTTTTATATACACGTGACATGTTACCAGGTGAACAGTATAAGTGAGGAGCGCGTGTTCCCCTGATTGTTTAAGACGCACGGGACATGTTACCAGGTGAACAGTATAAGTGAGGTGAGCGTGTTCCCCAGATTGTTTAATACACACGGGACATGTTACCAGGTGAACAGTATAAGTGAGGAGAGTGTGTTCCCCAGATTGTTTAATACACACGGGACATGTTACCATGTGAACAGTAGAAGTGAGGAGAGTGTGTTCCCCTGATGGTTTAATATACACGGGACATGTTGCCTGGTGAACAGTATAAGTGAAGAGAGTGTGTTCCCCTGATGTTTTAATACACACGGGACATGTTACCAGGTGAACAGTGTAAGTGAGGAGAGTGTGTTCCCCTGATGTTTTAATACACACGGGACATGTTACCAGATGAACAGTATAAGTGAGGAGAGTGTGTTCCCCTGATTGTTTAATACTCACGGGACATGTTAACAGGTGAACAGTTTAAGTGAGTAGAGTGTGTTCCCCTGATGGTTTAATACACACGGGACATGTTACCAGGTGAACAGTGTAAGTGAGGAGAGTGTGTTCCCCTGATGGTTTAATATACACGAGACATGTTACCAGGTGAACAGTATAAGTGAGGAGAATGTGTTCCACAGATTGTTTAATACACACGGGACATGTTACCAGGTGAACAGTATAAGTGAGCAGAGTGTGTTCCCCTGATGTTTTAATACACACGGGACATGTTGCCAGGTGAACAGTATAAGTGAGGAGAGTGTGTTCCCCAGATCGTTTAATACACACGGGACATGTTACCATGTGAACAGTACAGGTGAGGAGACTGTGTTCCACTGATAGTTTAATGTACACGGGACATGTTACCAGGTGAACAGTACAAGTGAGGAGAGTGTGTTCCCCTGATGTTTTAATAAACGGAGGACATGTTACCAGGTGAACAGTATAAGTGAGGAGAGTGTGTTCCCCTGATTGTTTAATACACACGGGACATGTTACCTGGTGAACAGCATAAGCGAGGAGAGAGTGTTCCCCTGATGGTTTAATATAGACGGGACATGTTGACAGGTGAACAGTATAAGTGAGGAGAGCGCATTCCCCTGATGTTTTAAGACACACGGGACATTTTGCCAGGTGAACAGTGTAAGTGAGGAGAGTGTGTTCCCCTGATGGTTTAATATACACGAGACATGTTACCAGCTGAACAGTATAAGTGAGGAGAGTGTGTTCCCCTGATTGTTTAATACACACGGGAAATGTTACCAGGTGAACAGTATAGGTGAGGAGAGGGTGTTCCCCTGATGTTTTAATACACACGGGACATGTTACCAGGTGAACATGATAAGTGATGAGAGTGTGTTCCCCAGATTGTTTAATACACACGGGACATGTTACCAGGTGAGCAGTATAAGTGAGGAGAGTGTGTTCCCCTGATGGTTTAATATACACGAGACATGTTACCAGGTGAACAGTTTAAGTTAGGAGAGTGTGTTTCGCTGATGTTTTAATACACACGGGACATGTTACCAGGTGAACAGTATAAGTGAGGTGAGTGTGTTCCCCAGATTGTTTAATATACACGGGACATGTTACCAGGTGAACAGTATAAGTGAGGAGAGTGTGTTCCCCTGATTGTTCAATATACACGGGACATGTCACCAGGTGAACAGAAGAAGTGAGGACAGTGTGTTCCCCTTATGTTTTAATACACACGGGACATGTTACCAGGTGAACAGTATAAGTGAAGAGAGTTTGTTCCCCTGATTGTTTTTTATACATGGGACATTTCACCAGGTGAACAGTATAAGTGAGGAGAGTGTGTTCCCCTGATGTTTTAATACACACGGGACATGTTACCAGGTGAACAGTATAAGTGAGGAGAGTGTGTTCCCCTGATGTTTTAATACACACGGGACATTTTGCCAGGTGAACAGTATAAGTGAGGAGAGTTTGTTCCCCTGATTGTTTTTTATACATGGGACATTTCACCAGGTGAACAGTATAAGTGAGGAGAGTGTGTTCCCCTTATGTTTTAATACACACGGGACATGTTACCAGGTGAACAGGATAAGTGAGGAGAGTTTGTTCCGTTGATTGTTTTTTATACATGGGACATTTCACCAGGTAAACAGTATAAGTGAGGAGAGTGGGTTCCCCAGATTGTTTAATACGCAGGGGACATGTTACCAGGTGAACAGTATAAGTGAGGAGAGGGTGTTCCCCTGATGTTTTAATACACACGGGACATTTTGCCAGTTGAACAGTATAAGTGAGGAGAGTGTGTTCCCCAGATTGTTTAATACACAGGGGACATGTTACCAGGTGAACAGTATCAGTGAGGAGAGGGTGTTCCCCTGATGTTTTAATATACACGGGACATGTTAACAGGTGAACAGTATAAGTGAGGAGAGTGTGTTCCCCTGATGGTTTAATACACACGGGACATGTTACCAGGCGAACAGTATAAGTCAGGAGAGTGTGTTCCCCTGATGGTTTAATATACACGGGACATGTTTCCAGGTGAACAGTGTAAGTGAGGAGAGTGTGTTCCCCTGATGGTTTAATATACACGAGACATGTTACCAGGTGAACAGTATAAGTGAGGAGAGTGTGTTCCACTGATTGTTTAATATACACGGGACATGTTACCAGGTGAACAGTATAAGTGAGGCGAGTGTGTTCCTCAGATTGTTTAATATACACGGGACATGTTACCAGGTGAACAGTATAAGTGAGCAGAGTGTATTCCCCTGATTGTTTAATACACACGGGACATGTTGCCAGGTGAGCAGTATAAGTGAGGTGAGCGTGTTCCCCAGATTGTTTAATATACACGGGACATGTTACCAGGTGAACCGTATAAGTGAGGAGAGTGTGTTCCCCTGTTTGTTTAATACACACGGGACATGTTACCAGGTGAGCAGCTTAAGTGAGCAGAGTGTGTTCCCCAGATTGTTTTATATACACGTGACATGTTACCAGGTGAACAGTATAAGTGAGGAGCGCGTGTTCCCCTGATTGTTTAAGACGCACGGGACATGTTACCAGGTGAACAGTATAAGTGAGGTGAGCGTGTTCCCCAGATTGTTTAATACACACGGGACATGTTACCAGGTGAACAGTATAAGTGAGGAGAGTGTGTTCCCCAGATTGTTTAATACACACGGGACATGTTACCATGTGAACAGTAGAAGTGAGGAGAGTGTGTTCCCCTGATGGTTTAATATACACGGGACATGTTGCCTGGTGAACAGTATAAGTGAAGAGAGTGTGTTCCCCTGATGTTTTAATACACACGGGACATGTTACCAGGTGAACAGTGTAAGTGAGGAGAGTGTGTTCCCCTGATTGTTTAATACACACGGGACATGTTACCAGATGAACAGTATAAGTGAGGAGAGTGTGTTCCCCTGATTGTTTAATACTCACGGGACATGTTAACAGGTGAACAGTTTAAGTGAGTAGAGTGTGTTCCCCTGATGGTTTAATACACACGGGACATGTTACCAGGTGAACAGTGTAAGTGAGGAGAGTGTGTTCCCCTGATGGTTTAATGTACACGAGACATGTTACCAGGTGAACAGTGTAAGTGAGGAGAGTGTGTTCCCCTGATTGTTTAATACTCACGGGACATGTTAACAGGTGAACAGTTTAAGTGAGTAGAGTGTGTTCCCCTGATGGTTTAATACACACGGGACATGTTACCAGGTGAACAGTGTAAGTGAGGAGAGTGTGTTCCCCTGATTGTTTAATACACACGGGACATGTTACCAGATGAACAGTATAAGTGAGGAGACTGTGTTCCCCTAATGTTTTAATAGACACTGGACAAGTTACCAGGTGAACAGTATAAGTGAGGAGAGTGTGTTCCCCTGATGGTTTAATATACACGAGACATGTTACCAGGTGAACAGTATAAGTGAGGAGAGTGTGTTCCCCTGATGGTTTAATATACACGAGACATGTTACCATGTGAACAGTATAATTGAGGAGAGTGTGTTCCCCGATGGTTTAATACACACGGGACATGTTACCAGGTGAACAGTATAAGTGAGGAGAGTGTGTTCCCCTGATGTTTTAATACACACGGGACATGTTGCCAGGTGAACAGTATAAGTGAGGAGAGTGTGTTCCCCAGATTGTTTAATACACACGGGACATGTTACCATGTGAACAGTAGAAGTGAGGAGAGTGTGTTCCCCTGATGGTTTAATATACACGGGACATGTTGCCAGGTGAACAGTATAAGTGAAGAGAGTGTGTTCCCCTTATGTTTTAATAAACGCAGGACATGTCACCAGGTGAACAGTATAAGTGAGGAGAGTGTGTTCTCCTGATTGTTTAATACACACACTGGACTTGTTACCAGGTGAACAGTATAAGTGAGGAGAGTGTGTTCCCCTGATTGTTTAATACACACGGGACATGTTACCTGGTGAACAGCATAAGTGAGGAGAGAGTGTTCCCCTGATGGTTTAATATAGACGGGACATGTTGACAGGTGAACAGTATCGGTGAGGAGAGTGTGTTCCCCTGATTGTTTAATACACACGGGACATGTTACCAGATGAACAGTATAAGTGAGGAGACTGTGTTCCCCTAATGTTTTAATAGACACGGGACAAGTTACCAGGTGAACAGTATAAGTGAGGAGAGTGTGTTCCCCTGATGGTTTAATATACACGGGACATGTTGCCTGGTGAACAGTATAAGTGAAGAGAGTGTGTTCCCCTGATGTTTTAATACACACGGGACATGTTACCAGGTGAACAGTATAAGTGAGGAGAGTGTGTTCCCCTGATGTTTTAATACACACGGGTCATGTTACCAGGTGAACAGTATAAGTGAGGAGAGTGTGTTCCTCTGATGTTTTAATACACACGGGACATTTTGCCAGGTGAACAGTGTAAGTGAGGAGAGGGTGTTCCCCTGATCTTTTAATACACACGGGACATGTTACCAGATGAACAGTATAAGTGAGGAGAGTGTGTTCCCCTAATGTTTTAATAGACATGGGACAAGTTACCAGGTGAACAGTATAAGTGAGGAGAGTGTGTTCCCCTGATGGTTTAATATACACGAGACATGTTACCAGGTGAACAGTGTAAGTGAGGAGAGTGTGTTCCCCTGATGGTTTAATACACACGGGACATGTTACCAGGTGAACAGTGTAAGTGAGGAGAGTGTGTTCCCCTGATGGTTTAATATACACGGGACATGTTACCAGGTGAACAGTGTAAGTGAGGAGAGTGTGTTCCCCTGATTGTTTAATACACACGGGACATGTTGCCAGGTGAGCAGTATAAGTGAGGTGAGCGTGTTCCCCAGATTGTTTAATATACACGGGACATGTTACCAGGTGAACCGTATAAGTGAGGAGAGTGTGTTCCCCTGTTTGTTTAATACACACGGGACATGTTACCAGGTGAGCAGCTTAAGTGAGCAGAGTGTGTTCCCCAGATTGTTTTATATACACGTGACATGTTACCAGGTGAACAGTATAAGTGAGGAGCGCGTGTTCCCCTGATTGTTTAAGACGCACGGGACATGTTACCAGGTGAACAGTATAAGTGAGGTGAGCGTGTTCCCCAGATTGTTTAATACACACGGGACATGTTACCAGGTGAACAGTATAAGTGAGGAGAGTGTGTTCCCCAGATTGTTTAATACACACGGGACATGTTACCATGTGAACAGTAGAAGTGAGGAGAGTGTGTTCCCCTGATGGTTTAATATACACGGGACATGTTGCCTGGTGAACAGTATAAGTGAAGAGAGTGTGTTCCCCTGATGTTTTAATACACACGGGACATGTTACCAGGTGAACAGTGTAAGTGAGGAGAGTGTGTTCCCCTGATTGTTTAATACACACGGGACATGTTACCAGATGAACAGTATAAGTGAGGAGAGTGTGTTCCCCTGATTGTTTAATACTCACGGGACATGTTAACAGGTGAACAGTTTAAGTGAGTAGAGTGTGTTCCCCTGATGGTTTAATACACACGGGACATGTTACCAGGTGAACAGTGTAAGTGAGGAGAGTGTGTTCCCCTGATGGTTTAATGTACACGAGACATGTTACCAGGTGAACAGTGTAAGTGAGGAGAGTGTGTTCCCCTGATTGTTTAATACACACGGGACATGTTACCAGATGAACAGTATAAGTGAGGAGACTGTGTTCCCCTAATGTTTTAATAGACACGGGACAAGTTACCAGGTGAACAGTATAAGTGAGGAGAGTGTGTTCCCCTGATGGTTTAATATACACGAGACATGTTACCAGGTGAACAGTATAAGTGAGGAGAGTGTGTTCCCCTGATGGTTTAATATACACGAGACATGTTACCATGTGAACAGTATAATTGAGGAGAGTGTGTTCCCCGATGGTTTAATACACACGGGACATGTTACCAGGTGAACAGTATAAGTGAGGAGAGTGTGTTCCCCTGATGTTTTAATACACACGGGACATGTTGCCAGGTGAACAGTATAAGTGAGGAGAGTGTGTTCCCCAGATTGTTTAATACACACGGGACATGTTACCATGTGAACAGTAGAAGTGAGGAGAGTGTGTTCCCCTGATGGTTTAATATACACGGGACATGTTGCCAGGTGAACAGTATAAGTGAAGAGAGTGTGTTCCCCTGATGTTTTAATAAACGCAGGACATGTCACCAGGTGAACAGTATAAGTGAGGAGAGTGTGTTCTCCTGATTGTTTAATACACACACTGGACTTGTTACCAGGTGAACAGTATAAGTGAGGAGAGTGTGTTCCCCTGATTGTTTAATACACACGGGACATGTTACCTGGTGAACAGCATAAGTGAGGAGAGAGTGTTCCCCTGATGGTTTAATATAGACGGGACATGTTGACAGGTGAACAGTATCGGTGAGGAGAGTGTGTTCCCCTGATTGTTTAATACACACGGGACATGTTACCAGATGAACAGTATAAGTGAGGAGACTGTGTTCCCCTAATGTTTTAATAGACACGGGACAAGTTACCAGGTGAACAGTATAAGTGAGGAGAGTGTGTTCCCCTGATGGTTTAATATACACGGGACATGTTGCCTGGTGAACAGTATAAGTGAAGAGAGTGTGTTCCCCTGATGTTTTAATACACACGGGACATGTTACCAGGTGAACAGTATAAGTGAGGAGAGTGTGTTCCCCTGATGTTTTAATACACACGGGTCATGTTACCAGGTGAACAGTATAAGTGAGGAGAGTGTGTTCCTCTGATGTTTTAATACACACGGGACATTTTGCCAGGTGAACAGTGTAAGTGAGGAGAGGGTGTTCCCCTGATCTTTTAATACACACGGGACATGTTACCAGATGAACAGTATAAGTGAGGAGAGTGTGTTCCCCTAATGTTTTAATAGACATGGGACAAGTTACCAGGTGAACAGTATAAGTGAGGAGAGTGTGTTCCCCTGATGGTTTAATATACACGAGACATGTTACCAGGTGAACAGTGTAAGTGAGGAGAGTGTGTTCCCCTGATGGTTTAATACACACGGGACATGTTACCAGGTGAACAGTGTAAGTGAGGAGAGTGTGTTCCCCTGATGGTTTAATATACACGGGACATGTTACCAGGTGAACAGTGTAAGTGAGGAGAGTGTGTTCCCCTGATTGTTTAATACACACGGGACATGTTACCAGGTGAACAGTTTAAGTGAGTAGAGTGTGTTCCCCTGATGGTTTAATACACACGGGACATGTTACCAGGTGAACAGTTTAAGTGAGTAGAGTGTGTTCCCCTGATGGTTTAATATACACGGGACATGTTACCAGGTGAACAGTGTAAGTGAGGAGAGTGTGTTCCCCTGATGGTTTAATGTACACGAGACATGTTACCAGGTGAACAGTATAAGTGAGTAGAGTGTGTTCCCCTGATTGTTTAATACACACGGGACATGTTACCAGATGAACAGTATAAGTGAGGAGAGTGTGTTCCCCTGATTGTTTAATACTCACGGGACATGTTACCAGGTGAACAGTTTAAGTGAGTAGAGTGGGTTCCCCTGATGGTTTAATATACACGGGACATGTTACCAGGTGAACAGTGTAAGTGAGGAGAGTGTGTTCCCCTGATGGTTTAATATACACGAGACATGTTACCATGTGAACAGTATAATTGAGGAGAGTGTGTTCCCCGATGGTTTAATACACACGGGACATGTTACCAGGTGAACAGTATAAGTGAGGAGAGTGTGTTCCCCTGATGTTTTAATACACACGGGACATGTTGCCAGGTGAACAGTATAAGTGAGGAGAGTGTGTTCCCCAGATTGTTTAATACACACGGGACATGTTACCATGTGAACAGTAGAAGTGAGGAGAGTGTGTTCCCCTGATGGTTTAATATACACGGGACATGTTGCCAGGTGAACAGTATAAGTGAAGAGAGTGTGTTCCCCTGATGTTTTAATAAACGCAGGACATGTCACCAGGTGAACAGTATAAGTGAGGAGAGTGTGTTCTCCTGATTGTTTAATACACACACTGGACTTGTTACCAGGTGAACAGTATAAGTGAGGAGAGTGTGTTCCCCTGATTGTTTAATACACACGGGACATGTTACCTGGTGAACAGCATAAGTGAGGAGAGAGTGTTCCCCTGATGGTTTAATATAGACGGGACATGTTGACAGGTGAACAGTATCGGTGAGGAGAGTGTGTTCCCCTGATTGTTTAATACACACGGGACATGTTACCAGATGAACAGTATAAGTGAGGAGACTGTGTTCCCCTAATGTTTTAATAGACACGGGACAAGTTACCAGGTGAACAGTATAAGTGAGGAGAGTGTGTTCCCCTGATGGTTTAATATACACGGGACATGTTGCCTGGTGAACAGTATAAGTGAAGAGAGTGTGTTCCCCTGATGTTTTAATACACACGGGACATGTTACCAGGTGAACAGTATAAGTGAGGAGAGTGTGTTCCCCTGATGTTTTAATACACACGGGTCATGTTACCAGGTGAACAGTATAAGTGAGGAGAGTGTGTTCCTCTGATGTTTTAATACACACGGGACATTTTGCCAGGTGAACAGTGTAAGTGAGGAGAGGGTGTTCCCCTGATCTTTTAATACACACGGGACATGTTACCAGATGAACAGTATAAGTGAGGAGAGTGTGTTCCCCTAATGTTTTAATAGACATGGGACAAGTTACCAGGTGAACAGTATAAGTGAGGAGAGTGTGTTCCCCTGATGGTTTAATATACACGAGACATGTTACCAGGTGAACAGTGTAAGTGAGGAGAGTGTGTTCCCCTGATGGTTTAATACACACGGGACATGTTACCAGGTGAACAGTGTAAGTGAGGAGAGTGTGTTCCCCTGATGGTTTAATATACACGGGACATGTTACCAGGTGAACAGTGTAAGTGAGGAGAGTGTGTTCCCCTGATTGTTTAATACACACGGGACATGTTACCAGGTGAACAGTTTAAGTGAGTAGAGTGTGTTCCCCTGATGGTTTAATACACACGGGACATGTTACCAGGTGAACAGTTTAAGTGAGTAGAGTGTGTTCCCCTGATGGTTTAATATACACGGGACATGTTACCAGGTGAACAGTGTAAGTGAGGAGAGTGTGTTCCCCTGATGGTTTAATGTACACGAGACATGTTACCAGGTGAACAGTATAAGTGAGTAGAGTGTGTTCCCCTGATTGTTTAATACACACGGGACATGTTACCAGATGAACAGTATAAGTGAGGAGAGTGTGTTCCCCTGATTGTTTAATACTCACGGGACATGTTACCAGGTGAACAGTTTAAGTGAGTAGAGTGGGTTCCCCTGATGGTTTAATATACACGGGACATGTTACCAGGTGAACAGTGTAAGTGAGGAGAGTGTGTTCCCCTGATGTTTTAATACACACGGGACATGTTACCAGGTGAACAGTTTAAGTGAGGAGAGTGTGTTCCCCTGATGTTTTAATACACACGGGACATGTTACCAGGTGAACAGTTTAAGTGAGTAGAGTGTGTTCCCCTGATGGTTTAATATACACGGGACATGTTACCAGGTGAACAGTGTAAGTGAGGAGAGTGTGTTCCCCTGATGTTTTAATACACACGGGACATGTTACCAGGTGAACAGTTTAAGTGAGGAGAGTGTGTTCCCCTGATGTTTTAATACACACGGGACATGTTACCAGGTGAACAGTAATAGTGAGTAGAGTGTGTTCCCCTGATTGTTTAATACACACGGGACATGTTACCAGATGAACAGTATAAGTGAGGAGAGTGTGTTCCCCTGATTGTTTAATACTCACGGGACATGTTACCAGGTGAACAGTTTAAGTGAGTAGAGTGGGTTCCCCTGATGGTTTAATATACACGGGACATGTTACCAGGTGAACAGTGTAAGTGAGGAGAGTGTGTTCCCCTGATGTTTTAATACACACGGGACATGTTACCAGGTGAACAGTTTAAGTGAGGAGAGTGTGTTCCCCTGATGTTTTAATACACACGGGACATGTTACCAGGTGAACAGTTTAAGTGAGTAGAGTGTGTTCCCCTGATGGTTTAATATACACGGGACATGTTACCAGGTGAACAGTGTAAGTGAGGAGAGTGTGTTCCCCTGATGGTTTAATGTACACGAGACATGTTACCAGGTGAACAGTGTAAGTGAGTAGAGTGTGTTCCCCTGATTGTTTAATACTCACGGGACATGTTACCAGGTGAACAGTTTAAGTGAGTAGAGTGTGTTCCCCTGATTGTTTAATACTCACGGGACATGTTACCAGGTGAACAGTATAAGTGAGGAGAGTGAGTTCCCCTGATGGTTTAATATACACGGGACATGTTACCAGGTGAACAGTGTAAGTGAGTAGAGTGTGTTCCCCTGATTGTTTAATACACACGGGACATGTTACCAGGTGAACAGTGTAAGTGAGGAGAGTGTGTTCCCCTGATGGTTTAATGTACACGAGACATGTTACCAGATGAACAGTATAAGTGAGGAGAGTGTGTTCCCCTAATGTTTTAATAGACACGGGACAAGTTACCAGGTGAACAGTATAAGTGAGGAGAGTGTGTTCCCCTGATGGTTTAATATACACGAGACATGTTACCATGTGAACAGTATAATTGAGGAGAGTGTGTTCCCCGATGGTTTAACACACACAGGACATGTTACCAGGTGAACAGTATAACTGAGGAGAGTGTGTTCCCCTGATGGTTTAATATACACGAGACATGTTACCATGTGAACAGTATAATTGAGGAGAGTGTGTTCCCCGATGGTTTAACACACACAGGACATGTTACCAGGTGAACAGTATAACTGAGGAGAGTGTGTTCCCCTGATGGTTTAATACACACAGGACATGTTACCAGGTGAACAGTATAACTGAGGAGAGTGTGTTCCCCTGATTGTTTAATGCACACGGGACATTTTACCAGGTGAACAGTATAAGTGAAGAGAGTGTGTTCCCCTGATGGTTTAATACACACGGGACATGTTACCAGGTGAACAGTATAAGTGAGGAGAGTGTGTTCCCCTGATGGTTTAATACACACGGGACATGTTACCAGGTGAACAGTATAAGTGAGGAGGCTGTGAGAGAGGGGAATGGCAAGGGGAGTGTGGAGGGGGGAGGATGGGAATGGGGAGGCTGTGGGAGAGGGGCGTGGTAAGCGGAAGGTGGAGGGGAGCGGAGGGAGGAGAGGGGTAGCGAGTGGGAGTGGCGGAGAGAAGTGTGTAAAGGGAGTGTGGGAGTGTTGAAGGGGAGCGGAGTGGAGGAGGGATGTGGGGGACGGTGAGTGGGTGAGGGGAGTGGGACAGGGGAGTGGAAAGGGAGTGGGAAAGGGTAGTGGGGGAGGGGAGTGGAAGCGGAGTGGGGAGGGGAGTGGAAGGGGAGTGGGGGAGGTGAGTGGAAGGGGAGTGGGAAAGGGTAGTGGGGGAGGGGAGTGGAAGCGGAGTGGGGAGGGGAGTGGAAGGGGAGTGGGGGAGGTGAGTGGAAGGGGAGTGGGGAGGGGAGTGGGGGAGGGGAGTGGAAGTGGAGTGGGCGAGCAAAGTTGGAAGGACTGTGGGAGGGGAGTTTGAGGGGAGTTGGAAGGGGAGGGGAGTGGAAGGGGAGTGGGGGAAGGGAGGGGAGAGGGAGGGGAAGGTGGAGGGGAGCGGAAGGAGGAGAGGGGTAGCGAGTGGGAGTGGCGGAGAGAAGTGTGTAAAGGGAGTGTGGGAGTGTTGAAGGGGAGCGGAGTGGAGGAGGGATGTGGGGGACGGTGAGTGGGTGAGGGGAGTGGGACAGGGGAGTGGAAAGGGAGTGGGAAAGGGTAGTGGGGGAGGGGAGTGGAAGCGGAGTGGGGAGGGAGTGGAGTTGAAGGGGAGGGGAGTGGGACAGGGGAGTGGAAAGGGAGTGGGAAAGGGTAGTGGGGGAGGGGAGTGGAAGCGGAGTGGGGAGGGAGTGGAGTGGAAGGGGAGGGGAGTGGGACAGGGGAGTGGAAAGGGAGTGGGAAAGGGTAGTGGGGGAGGGGAGTGGAAGCGGAGTGGGGAGGGTAGTGGAAGGGGAGTGGGGGAGGGGAGTGGGGAGGGGAGTGGAAGGGGAGTGGGGGAGGGGAGTGGGGAGGGGAGTGGAAGGGGAGTGGGGTAAGGGAGGGGAGGGGGAGGGGAAGGTGGAGGGGAGCGGAAGGAGGAGAGGGGTAGCGAGTGGGAGTGGCGGAGGGAAGTGTTTGATGGGAGTGTGGGAGGGTTGAAGGGGAGCGGAGTGGAGGAGGGATGTGGGGGACGGTGAGTGGGTGAGGGGAGTGGGACAGGGGAGTGGAAAGGGAGTGGGAAAGGGTAGTGGGGGAGGGGAGTGGAAGCGGAGTGGGGAGGGAGTGGAAGGGGGAATGGGAGTGGAGGAGGGGGAGTGGGGGAGGGGGTGTGGAGGAGTGGAGTGGTGGAGGGGAGTGGGGGAGGGGAGTGTGGGAGGGGCGTGGGGAGGGGACTGGGGGAGCGAAGTGGAAAGGAGAGTGGGTGAGGGGAGTGGGACAGCAGAGTGGAAGGGGAGTGGGAAAGGGTAGTGGGGGAGGGGAGTGGAAGCGGAGTGGGGAGGGGAGTGGAAGGGGATTTGGGGAGGGGAGTGGAAGGGGATTGGGGGGGAGGGGAGTGGAAGGGGAGTGGGGGAGGGGAGTGGGGGAGGGGAGTGGAAGGGGAGTGGGCGAGCAAAGTGGGAAGGAGAGTGGGGGAGGGGAGTGGAGGTGGGATTTTGGGGACGGGAGTGGGGTTGAGGAGTGTGGGAGGGGAATGATGTAGGGTAGTGGTGGAGGGTGGTTGGGGCAGGGGAGTTGGGGAGGGTCGTGTGTTAGGGGAATGGGGAGGGGGTTTGGGGAGCGGAATGGAGGAGGGAAGTTTGGGAGGCGAGTGGGGAGGGGAGTGGGTGAGCAAAGTGGGAAGGAGAGTGGGGGAGGGGTGTGGGATAGGGGAGTGGGGGAGGGGAGTTGGAAGGGGAGTGGGGGAGGGGAGTTGGAAGGGGAGTGGGGGAGGGGAGTGGGGAAGTGGGGGAGTGAAGTGGGAAGGAGAGTGGGGGAGGGGAGTGCGAAGGAGAGTGGGGGAGGGGAATGCGAAGGAGAGTGGGGGAGGGGAGTGCGTAGGGGTGTGGGAAGGGGAGTGAGGGAGGGGAGTGGGAATGGGAGCGGGGGAGGGGAGTGGAAGGGCAGTGGGGGCGGGGAGTGGAGTAGTGGAGAGGAGAGGAGTGGAGAGGAGGAGAGTGGGGTCGTGGAGGGGATTGGGAAGGGGAGTGGGGAGGAGAGAGGAGGGGGAGAGGAGAGGGGTAGAGAGTGGGAGTGGTGGAGGGAAGTAGGGGAGGAGAGTGTGGGAGGAGAGAAGGGAAGGGGACTGGGGTAGGGGAGTGGGAGTGGGGTGTGGAGAAGTGGAGTGGTGGTGGGGTGTGGTGCAGGGGAGTGGGTGTGTGGGGGGAGTGGGGTAGGGGAGTTGGTGAGGAGTGTGGAGGAAGGGAGTGGGTGTGTGTAGGGGAGTGGGGGAGGGGAGTGGGTGGGGTGTGGGGGAGGGGCGTAGAAGGAATGTGGGGGAGGGGAGTGAAAATGGTGTGGAGGAGGGGAGTGGGGGAGGGGATGTGGGGAGGGGAGTGGGGGAGGGGAGTGCGGGTGGGGAGTGGAAGGGGAGTGGGGGAGGGGAGTGGGAAGGAGAGTGGGGGAGGGGAGTTGGAAGGGGAGAGGGAAGGGGAGTGGAAATGGAGTGGGGTAGGGGAGTGCGGGAGGGGTGTGGGTATGGGGAGTAGGGGAGGGGAGTGGAGGAGGAGATTTGGGGATGGGAGTGGGGTTGGGGAGTGGGGGAGGGGTGTGATGTAGGGTAGTGGTGGAGGGGGGTTGGGGAGGGGAGTTGGGGAGGGGAGTGAGGTAGGGGAATGGGGAGGGGGGTTGGGGTGCGGAATGGAGGAGGGAAGTTTATGATGCGAGTGGGGGAGGGTAGTGGAGAGGAGTGAAGCGGAGGGGAGTGGGGGAGGGGTGTGATGTCGGGTAGTGGTGGAGGGGGGTTGGGGAGGGGAGTTGGGGAGGGGAGTGGGGTAGGGGAATGGGGAGGGGGGTTGGGGAGCGGAATGGAGGAGGGAAGTTTGGGAGGCAAGTGGGGGAGGGGAGTGGAGAGGAGTGGAGAGGAGGGGAGTGGGGGAGGGGATTGGGAAGGGGAGTGGGGAGGAGAGATGAGGGGGAGAGGAGAGGGGTAGAGAGTGGGAGTGGTGGAGGGAAGTGGGGGAGGAGATTGTGGGAGGAGAGAAGGTGAGGGGACTGGGGTAGGGGAGTGGGTGTGGGGAGTGGTGCAGGGGAATGGGTGTGTGGAGGGGAGTGGGGTAGGGGTGTGGGAGTGGAGTGTGGAGGAAGGGAGTGGGTGTGTGGAGGGGAGTGGGGGAGGTGAGTGCGGGAGGGGAGTGGGGGAGGGATTTGGGGGAGGGCAGATGGGGAGGTGAGTGGGGTTGGGGAGTGGGGGAGGGGCATGGGGGAGTGGAGTGGAGGGGAGAGTTTGGGGAGGGGATTTGGGTCGGAGAATGGGGGAGGGTGTTGGGGAGCGGAGTAGGGGAGGGGATTGGGGGAGGGGAGTGGAGTGGGGGAGGAGATTGGGGGAGGGGAGTGGGGGAGGAGATTGGGGGAGGGGAATGGGGGAGGAGTGTGGAGTAGGGGTTTGGGGGAGGGGAGTGGGATAGGGGAAGGGGAGGGGTATTGGAGAACGGGGTGGGGGAGCGGAGTGGAGTAGGGAAGTTTGGGAGGCGAGTGGGGGAGCTGAGTGGGGGAGGGGAGTGATATAGGGGAGTGGGAGAGGGGAGTGGGGTAGGGGAGTTGGGGCGGGGAGTGGGCAAGGGGAGCTGGGGAGCGCAGTGGGGTAGAGGAGTTGGGGTGGAGAGTGGGAGTGAGCGGGGGAGGGGAGTGGGATTGGGGGAGGTGAGTGGGAGGAAGTTGGTGGGGGGATTTGGGGAGATGAGTGGGGGAGGGAAGTTGGGGAAGTGAGTGGGGTTGGGGTGTGAGGGAGGGGAGTTAGGGAGGGGAGTTGAGTGGGAGGGAGTTAGTGAGGGGAGTTGGGGAGGTGAGGGGGGAGGGGAGTGGGGGAGGGGAGTTAGGGAGGGGAGTTAGGGAGGTGAGTGGGAGGGAGTTAGTGAGGGGAGTTGGGGAGTTGAGTGGGGGAGGGGAGTGGGGGTGCGGAGTTAGGGAGGTGGGTGGGGTAGGGGAGTGGGGGAGGGGAGTGGGTGAGGGGAGCTGGGGAGGGGATTTGGGTAGGGGAATGGGGAGGGGGTTTGGGGAGCGGAGTGGAGTAGGGAAGTTTTGGATGCGAGTGGATGATGGGAGTGGTGTAGGGGAGTGGGGGAGGGGAATGACATAGGGGAGTGGGGGAGGGGAGCTGGTGAGCTGAGTGGGGTAGGGAAGTGGGGCAGGGGTGTGAGGGAGGGAGATTGGGTAGGGGAGTGGGGTAGGAGAGTGGGGGAGGGGAGTGCAAAGGGGTGTGAGAAGGGGAGTGAGGGAGGGGAGTGGGAATGGGATTGGGGGAGGTGAGTGGAAGGGCAGTGGGGGAGGGGAGTGGGGGAGCGTAGTGGGAACGAGATTGGGCTAGGGGAGTTTGAAGTGGAGTTGGAAGGAGAGTTGGAAGGGGAGTGGGGGTGGGGAGCTGAAGGGGAGTGGGGGAGGGGAGTGGGAAGGAGATTGGGGGAGGGGAGTTGGAAGGGGACTGGGGAAGGGGAGTGAAAGTGGAGTTGGTGAGGGGGATTGGGGAGTTAAGGGGGGTGGGGGAGTGAGGGAGGGGAGTTAGGGAGGGGAGTGGGGTGAGGGAGTGAGGGAGGGGAGTTAGGGAGGGGAGTGGGGGAGGTGAGTGGGAGCGAGTTAGTGAGGGGAGTTGGGGAGGTGAGGGGGAGGGGAGTGGGGGAGGCGAGTTAGGGAGGGGAGTTAAGGAGGTGAGTGGGAGGGAGTTGGTGAGGGGAGTTGGGGAGGTGAGTGGTGGAGGGGAGTGGGCTTGCGGAGTTAGGGATGTGAGTGGGGTTGGGGTGTGGGGGAGTGGAGTGGGTAAGGGGAGCTGGGGATGGGATTTGGGTAGGGGAATGGGGGAGGGTGTTTGGGGAGCGGAGTGGAGTAGGGAAGTTTGGGAGGCGAGTGGGGGATGGGAGTGGTGTCGGGGAGTGGGGGAGGGGTGTGATATATGCGAGTGGGGGAGGGGAGTGGGGTAGGGGAGTTGGGGCGGGGAGTGGGCAAGGGGAGCTGGGGAGCGCAGTGGGGTAGGGGAGTGGGGGTGGAGAGTGGGGGTGAGCGGGGGAGGGGAGTGGGATAGGGAAGTGGGGACCGTGAGTGGGAGGGAGTTGGGCAGGGGAGTGAGTGAGGGGAGTTGGGGAGGGGTGTGAGGGAGGGGAGTTAGGGAGAGGAGTGGGGGAGGTGAGTGGGAGGGAGTTGGTGGGGAGAGTTGGGGAGATGAGTGGGGGAGGGGAATGGGGGAGGGAAGTTGGTGATCTGAGAGGGGTAGGGGAGTGAGGGAGGGGAGATAGGGAGGGGAGTGGGGTAGGTGAGTGGGAGGGAGTTAGTGAGTGGAGTTGTGGAGGTGAGTGGGAGGCAGTTGGGAAGGTGAATGGGGGATGGGAGTTGGGGTAGGGGAGTGGGGGAGGGGAGTGGGTAAGGGGTGCTGGGGAGGGGATTTGGGTAGGGGAATGGGGGCGTGTGTTTGGGGAGCGGAGTGGAGTATTGAAGTTTGGGAGGCGAGTGGGGAATGGGAGTGGTGTAGGGGAGGGGGGAGGAGAATGACAGAGGGGAGTGGGGGAAGGGATCTGGTGAGGGGAGTGGGGTAGTGGAGTGGGGGAGGGGTGTGATATAGGGGAGTGCGGGAGGGGAGTGGGGTAGGGGAGTTGGGGCGGGGAGTGGGAAATGGGAGCTGGGGAGTGCAGTGGGGTAGGGGAGTGGGGGTGGAGAGTGGGGGTGAGCGGTGGATTGGAGTGGGATAGGGGAGTGGGGGAGGTGAGTGGGAGGGAGTTGGGCAGGTGAGTGGGTAAGGGGAGTTGGGGAGGGGAGTTAGGGAGGGGAGTGGGGGAGGTGAGTAGGAGGGAGTTGTTGGGGGGAGTTGGGGAGATGTGGGGGAGGGGAGTGAGGGAGGGGAGTTAGGGAGGGGAGTGGGGGAGGTGAGTGGGAGGGAGTTAGTGAGTGGAGTTGTGGAGGTGAGGGGGTGGGGTGTGGGGGAGGGGAGTTATGCAGGTGAGTGGGAGGGAGTTGGGAAGGTGAGGTGGGGAGGGGAGTTGGCGTGCAGAGTTAGGGAGGTGAGTTGCGTCGGGGAGTTGGGGAGGGGAGTTAGGGAGGGGAGTGGGGGAGGTGAGTGTGAGGGAGTTGTTGGGGGAGTTGGGGAGATGAGTGGGGGAGGCGAGTGGGGGAGGGAAGTTGGTGACGTGCGTGGGGTAGGGGTGTGAGGGAGGGGATTTAGGGAGGGGAGTGGGGGAGGTGAGTGGGAGGACTTAGTGAGGGGAGTTGGGGAGGTGACAGGGAGGGGAGTGGGGGAGGGGAGTTAGGGATGTGAGTGGGGCACAGGAGTGGGGGAGGGGAGTGGGTAAGGGGAGCTGGGGAGGGGATATGGGTAGGGGAATAGGGGAGGGGGTTTGGGGAGCGGAGTGGAGTAGGGAAGTTTGGGAGGCGAGTGGGGGAAGGGAGTGGTGTAGGGGAGTGGGGGAGGGGATTGACATAGGGGAGTGGGGGAGGGGAGCTGGAGAGGGGAGTGGGGTAGGGGAGTGGGGGAGGGGAATGGTGCAGGGGAGTGGGGGTGGGGAGTGCGGGAGGGGTATTGGGGAAGGGAGTGGGGGAGGGGAATGAGGGATTGGAGTGGGGGAGGTGAGTGGGGGAGGGGAGTGGGGGAGGGGAGTGAAATAGTGATGTGGGGAAGTGGAGTGGGAGGAGTGGAGTGGGGGAGTGGAGTGGGGGAGGGTAGTGGGGGAGAGGAGTGGGGGAGGGGAGTGGGGGAGGTGAGTGGGGGAGGGGAGTGGGGTAGGGGTGTTGGGGATGGGAGTGGGGGAGGGGAGTGGGGTAGGGGTGTTGGGGAGTGGAGTGGGGGAGGAGAGTGGGGGAGGGGAGAGAGGGATGTGAGTGGGGCAGGGGAGTGGGGGAGGGGAGTGGGTAAGGGGAGCTGGGGAGGGGATATGGGTGGGGGAATAGGGGAGGGGGTTTGGGGAGCGGAGTGGAGTAGGGAAGTTTGGGAGGCGAGTGGGGGATGGGTGTTGTGTTGGGGAGTGGGGGAGGGGATTGACATAGGGGAGTGGGGGAGGGGAGCTGGTGAGGGGAGTGGAGTAGGGGAGTGGGGGAGGGGTGTGAGGGAGGGAGTTTGGGGAGGGGTGTGGGGGAGGGGAGCGGGGGAGGGCTGTGGGGTAGGGGAGTGGTGGAGGGGAATGGGGGATTGGAGTGGGGGAGGGGAGTGGGGGAGGGGAGTGGGGTAGGGGTGTTGGGGATGGGAGTGGGGGAGGGGAGTGATATTGCGCTGTGGGGAAGTGGAGTGGGAGGAGTAGAGTGGGGGAGTGGAGTGGGGGAGGGGAGTGGGGTAGGGGTGTTGGGGTTGGGAGTGGGGTAGGGGTGTTGGGGAGGGGAATGGGGGAGGGGAGTGGTGGAGAGGAGTGGGGGAGTGGAGTGGGGGAGGGGAGTGGGGGAGGGGAGTGGGGTAGGGGTGTTGGGGATGGGAGTGGGGTAGGGGTGTTGGGGAGGGGAATGGGGGAGGGGAGTGGTGGAGAGGAGTGGGGGAGTGGAGTGGGGGAGGGGAGTGGGGGAGGGGAGTGGGGGAGGGGAGTGGGGTAGGGGTGTTGGGTAGGGGAGTGGGGGAGTGGAGTGGGGGAGGGGAGTGGGGGAGGGGAGTGGGGTAGGGTTGTTGGGGAGGGGAGTGGGGGAGGGGAGTGGGGTAGGGGAGTGGGGTAGGGGTGTTGGGGAGTGGAGTGGGGGAGTGGAGTGGGGGAAAGGAGTGGTAGAGAGGAGTGGGGGAGTGGAGTGGGGGAGGGGAGTGGGGGAGGGGTGTGGGGGAGGGGAGTGGGGGAGGGAGTTTGGGGAGGGGAGTGGGGGAGGGGAGTGGGGTAGGGGTGTTGGGGAGGGGAGTGGGGGAGGGGAGTGATATAGTGGTGTGGGGGAGGGGAGTGGGGTAGGGGTGTTGGGGAGGGGAGTGAGGGAGGGGAGTGGGGGAGGGGAGTGGGGTAGGGGTGTTGGGGAGGGGAGTGGGGGAGGGGAGTGGGGGAGGGGAGTGGGGGAGGGGTGTTGGGGAGGAGAGTGGGGGAGGGGAGTGGGGTAGGGGAGTGGGGGAGGGGAGTGGGGTAGGGGAGTTTGGGGAGGGGAGTGGGGGAGGGGAGTGGGGAGGGGAGTGGGGTAGGGGTGTTGGGGAGGGGAGTGGGGGAGGGAGTTTGGGGAGGGGACTGGGGGAGGGGAGTGGGGGAGGGGAGTGGGGTAGGGGTGTGGGGGAGGGGAGTGGGGTAGGGGTGTTGGGGAGGGGTGTGGGGGAGGGGAGTGGGGTAGGGGAGTGGGGGAGTGGAGTGGGGGAGGGGAGTGGGGGAGGGGAGTGGGGTAGGGGTGTTGGGGAGGGGAGTGGGGGAGGGGAGTGGTGGAGAGGAGTGGGGGAGGGGAGTTTGGGGAGGGGAGTGGGGTAGGGGTGTTGGGGAGGGGAGTGGGGGAGGGGAGTGGGGGAGGGGTGTTGGGGAGGGGAGTGGGGTAGGGGAGTGGGGGAGGGGAGTGGGGTAGGGGTGTTGGGGAGGGGAGTGTGGGAGGGGAGTGGGGGAGGGGTGTTGGGGAGGGGAGTGGGGTAGGGGAGTGGGAGGAGTGGAGTGGGGGAGGGGAGTGGGGGAGGGGTGTTGGGGAGGGGAGTGGGGGAGGGGAGTGGGGGAGGGGAGTGGTGGAGAGGAGTGCCTTGGAACATGTACTGACATTAATGGTGCTATATAAATACAAGTTGTTGTTGTGTTGGACATATATCACCTTTCCTTCATCATGACTGGGTGAAAATGCTGTAACTCCTTCTCCAACACCATTGTGAGATGACCTTCACCACACAGACTGCAGAGGTTCAAGGTAATGGACCAGCATCACCTTCTCAATGGACAACTGGGAATGGACA
This sequence comes from Heterodontus francisci, assembly GCF_036365525.1. NCBI lineage: Eukaryota > Metazoa > Chordata > Chondrichthyes > Heterodontiformes > Heterodontidae > Heterodontus > Heterodontus francisci. The sequence continues at coordinate 2,282,131 of NW_027140382.1, read as the reverse complement.
ATATCTGCTGGTCTAGTGACAGACACATCCTAACAATGAAGACAAATATCTGTCTGTGTAAAATGGATGAAAAGTCTTTACACAAAGAGAATCATAGAGAGATACTGCACTGAAACAGACCCTTTGGCCAATCGAGTCTGTGCTGACCAACAGCCACCCATTTATATATCTGACATTAATCCCATATTCCCTACCACATCCCCACCATCCTCCAACCACCTAACGAGACTAGGGACATTTACAATGGCCAATTTATCAATCAAACTGCAAGTCTTTGTCTGTGGGAGGAAAACAGAGCACCCGGCAGAAACCCACATGGTCACAGGGAAAACTTGCAAACTCCACACAGGCAGCACCCAGAACAGAACCCGGGACACTGGAGCTGTGAGACTGTGGCAGTAAACAGAACCGAACCTAGGTCACTGGAGCTGTGAGGCTGTGGCAGTAAACAGAACTGAACCCGGGACACTGGAGCTGTGAGACTGTGGCAGTAAACAGAACCGAACCCGGGACACTGGAGCTGTGAGACTGTGGCAGTAAACAGAACCGAACCCAGGTCACTGGAGCTGTGAGACTGTGGCAGTAAACAGAACCGAACCCAGGTCACTGGAGCTGTGAGGCTGTGGCAGTAAACAGAACCGAACCCGGGTCACTGGAGCAGTGAGGCTGTGGCAGTAAACAGAACCGAGCCCAGGTCACTGGAGCTGTGAGACTGTGGCAGTAAACAGAACCGAACCCAGGTCACTGGAGCAGTGAGACTGTGGCAGTAAACAGAACCGAACCCGGGACACTGGAGCTGTGAGACTGTGGCAGTAAACAGAACCGAACCCGGGACACTGGAGCTGTGAGACTGTGACAGTAAACAGAACTGAACCCAGGTCACTGGAGCTGTGAGACTGTGGCAGTAAACAGAACCGAACCCAGGTCACTGGAGCTGTGAGACTGTGGCAGTAAACAGAACCGAACCCGGGTCACTGGAGCTGTGAGACTGTGGCAGTCCCCAGAACCGAACCCGGGTCACTGGAGCTGTGAGACTGTGGCAGTCCCCAGAACCGAACCCGGGTCACTGGAGCTGTGGGACTGTGGCAGTAAACAGAACCGAACCCAGGTCACTGGAGCTGTGAGACTGTGGCAGTAAACAGAACCGAACCCAGGACACTGGAGCTGTGAGACTGTGGCAGTAAACAGAACCGAACCCGGGTCACTGGAGCTGTGAGACTGTGGCAGTAAACAGAACCGAACCCGGGTCACTGGAGCTGTGAGACTGTGGCAAAAAACAGAACCGAACCCAGGTCACTGGAGCTGTGAGACTGTGGCAGTAAACAGAACCGAACCCAGGACACTGGAGCTGTGAGACTGTGGCAGTAAACAGAACCGAACCCGGGTCACTGGAGCTGTGAGACTGTGGCAGTAAACAGAAACGAACCCAGGTCACTGGAGCTGTGAGACTGTGGCAGTAAACAGAACCGAACCCAGGACACTGGAGCTGTGAGACTGTGGCAGTAAACAGAACCGAACCCGGGTCACTGGAGCTGTGAGACTGTGGCAGTAAACAGAGCCGAACCCAGGACACTGGAGCTGTGAGACTGTGGCAGTGAACAGAACCGAACCCGGGTCACTGGAGCTGTGAGACTGTGGCAGTGAACAGAACCGAACCCGGGACACTGGAGCTGTGAGACTGTGGCAGTAAACAGAACCGAACCCGGGACACTGGAGCTGTGAAACTGTGGCAGTAAACAGAACTGAACCCGGGTCACTGGAGCTGTGAGACTGTGGCAGTAAACAGAACCGAACCCGGGTCACTGGAGCTGTGAGACTGTGGCAGTAAACAGAACCGAACCCAGGTCACTGGAGCTGTGAGACTGTGGCAGTAAACAGAACCGAACCCGGGTCACTGGAGCTGTGAGACTGTGGCAGTAAACAGAACCGAACCCAGGTCACTGGAGCTGTGAGACTGTGGCAGTAAACAGAACCGAACCCGGGTCACTGGAGCTGTGAGACTGTGGCAGTAAACAGAACTGAACCCGGGACACTGGAGCTGTGAGACTGTGGCAGTGAACAGAACCGAACCCGGGTCACTGGAGCTGTGAGACTGTGGCAGTGAACAGAACCGAACCCGGGACACTGGAGCTGTGAGACTGTGGCAGTAAACAGAACCGAACCCAGGTCACTGGAGCTGTGAGACTGTGGCAGTAAACAGAACCGAACCCGGGTCACTGGAGCTGTGAGACTGTGGCAGTAAACAGAACCGAACCCAGGTCACTGGAGCTGTGAGACTGTGGCAGTAAACAGAACCGAACCCGGGTCACTGGAGCTGTGAGACTGTGGCAGTAAACAGAACCGAACCCGGGACACTGGAGCTGTGAGGCTGTGGCAGTGAACAGAACCGAACCAGGGACACTGGAGCTGTGAGACTGTGACAGTAAACAGAACCGAACCCGGGTCACTGGAGCTGTGAGACTGTGGCAGTAAACAGAACCGGACCCGGGAAACTGGAGCTGTGAGACTGTGGCAGTAAACAGAACCGAACCCAGGTCACTGGAGCTGTGAGACTGTGGCAGTAAACAGAACCGATCCCGGGTCACTGGAGCTGTGAGACTGTGGCAGTAAACAGAACCGGACCCGGGACACTGGAGCTGTGAGACTGTGGCAGTAAACAGAACCGAACCCGGGTCACTGGAGCTGTGAGACTGTGGCAGTAAACAGAACCGGACCCGGGACACTGGAGCTGTGAGGCTGTGGCAGTAAACAGAACCGAACCCAGGTCACTGGAGCTGTGAGACTGTGGCAGTAAACAGAACCGAACCCAGGTCACTGGAGCTGTGAGACTGTGGCAGTAAACAGAACTGAACCCAGGTCACTGGAGCTGTGAGACTGTGGCAGTAAACAGAACCGAACCCAGGTCACTGGAGCTGTGAGACTGTGACAGTAAACAGAACCGAACCCAGGTCACTGGAGCTGTGAGACTGTGGCAGTGAACAGAACTGAACCCAGGTCACTGGAGCTGTGAGACTGTGGCAGTAAACAGAACCGAACCCGGGTCACTGGAGCTGTGAGACTGTGGCAGTAAACAGAACCGAACCCGGGTCACTGGAGCTGTGAGACTGTGGCAGTAAACAGAACCGAACCCAGGTCACTGGAGCTGTGAGACTGTGGCAGTAAACAGAACCGAACCCGGGACACTGGAGCTGTGAGACTGTGGCAGTAAACAGAACCGAACCCAGGTCACTGGAGCTGTGAGACTGTGGCAGTAAACAGAACCGAACCCAGGACACTGGAGCTGTGAGACTGTGGCAGTAAACAGAACTGAACCCAGGTCACTGGAGCTGTGAGACTGTGGCAGTAAACAGAACAGAACCCAGGACACTGGAGCTGTGAGACTGTGGCAGTAAACAGAACCGAACCCGGGACACTGGAGCTGTGAGACTGTGGCAGTAAACAGAACCGAACCTGGGTCACTGGAGCTGTGAGACTGAGGCAGTAAACAGAACCGAACCCGGGTCACTGGAGCAGTGAGACTGTGGCAGTAAACAGAACCGAACCCGGGTCACTGGAGCTGTGAGACTGTGGCAGTAAACAGAACCGAACCCGGGACACTGGAGCTGTGAGACTGTGGCAGTAAACAGAACCAAACCCAGGTCTCTGGAGCTGTGAGACTGTGGCAGTAAACAGAACCGAACCCGGGTCACTGGAGCTGTGAGACTGTGGCAGTAAACAGAACAGAACCCGGGTCACTGGAGCTGTGAGGCTGTGGCAGTAAACAGAACCGAACCCGGGTCACTGGAGCTGTGAGGCTGTGGCACTAAACGGAACCGAACCTGGGTCACTGGAGCTGTGAGACTGAGGCAGTAAACAGAACCGAACCCGGGTCACTGGAGCTGTGAGACTGTGGCAGTAAACAGAACAGAACCCGGGACACTGGAGCTGTGAGACTGTGGCAGTGAACAGAACTGAACCCGGGACACTGGAGCTGTGAGACTGTGGCAGTAAACAGAACCGAACCCAGGTCACTGGAGCTGTGAGACTGTGGCAGTAAACAGAACCGAACCCGGGACACTGGAGCTGTGAGACTGTGGCAGTAAACAGAACCGGACCCAGGTCACTGGAGCTGTGAGACTGTGGCAGTAAACAGAACTGAACCCAGGTCACTGGAGCTGTGAGACTGTGACAGTAAACAGAACCGAGCCCGGGTCACTGGAGCTGTGAGGCTGTGGCAGTAAACAGAACCGAACCCGGGTCACTGGAGCTGTGAGACTGTGGCAGTAAACAGAACCGAACCCGGGACACTGGAGCTGTGAGGCTGTGGCAGTAAACAGAACCGAACCCGGGTCACTGGAGCTGTGAGACTGTGGCAGTAAACAGAACCGAACCCGGGACACTGGAGCTGTGAGGCTGTGGCAGTAAACAGAACCGAACCCAGGTCACTGGAGCTGTGAGACTGTGGCAGTAAACAGAACCGAACCCAGGTCACTGGAGCTGTGAGACTGTGGCAGTAAACAGAACTGAACCCAGGTCACTGGAGCTGTGAGACTGTGGCAGTAAACAGAACCGAACCCAGGTCACTGGAGCTGTGAGGCTGTGGCAGTAAACAGAACCGAACCCGGGACACTGGAGCTGTGAGACTGTGGCAGTAAACAGAACCGAACCCGGGTCACTGGAGCTGTGAGACTGTGGCAGTAAACAGAACCGAACCCGGGTCACTGGAGCTGTGAGACTGTGGCAGTAAACAGAACCGAACCCAGGTCACTGGAGCTGTGAGACTGTGACAGTAAACAGAACTGAACCCAGGTCACTGGAGCTGTGAGACTGTGGCAGTGAACAGAACTGAACCCAGGTCACTGGAGCTGTGAGACTGTGGCAGTAAACAGAACAGAACCCGGGTCACTGGAGCTGTGAGACTGTGGCAGTAAACAGAACCGAACCCGGGTCACTGGAGCTGTGAGACTGTGGCAGTAAACAGAACCGAACCCGGGTCACTGGAGCTGTGAGACTGTGGCAGTAAACAGAACCGAACCCAGGTCACTGGAGCTGTGAGACTGTGGCAGTAAACAGAACCGAACCCGGGACACTGGAGCTGTGAGACTGTGGCAGTAAACAGAACCGAACCCAGGTCACTGGAGCTGTGAGACTGTGGCAGTAAACAGAACCGAACCCAGGACACTGGAGCTGTGAGACTGTGGCAGTAAACAGAACCGAACCCGGGTCACTGGAGCTGTGAGACTGTGGCAGTAAACAGAACCGAACCCGGGTCACTGGAGCTGTGAGACTGTGGCAGTAAACAGAACCGAACCCAGGTCACTGGAGCTGTGAGACTGTGGCAGTAAACAGAACAGAACCCAGGTCACTGGAGCTGTGAGACTGTGGCAGTAAACAGAACAGAACCCAGGACACTGGAGCTGTGAGACTGTGGCAGTAAACAGAACTGAACCCAGGTCACTGGAGCTGTGAGACTGTGGCAGTAAACAGAACAGAACCCAGGACACTGGAGCTGTGAGACTGTGGCAGTAAACAGAACCGAACCCGGGACACTGGAGCTGTGAGACTGTGGCAGTAAACAGAACCGAACCCAGGACACTGGAGCTGTGAGACTGTGGCAGTAAACAGAACTGAACCCAGGTCACTGGAGCTGTGAGACTGTGGCAGTAAACAGAACAGAACCCAGGACACTGGAGCTGTGAGACTGTGGCAGTAAACAGAACCGAACCTGGGTCACTGGAGCTGTGAGACTGAGGCAGTAAACAGAACCGAACCCGGGTCACTGGAGCAGTGAGACTGTGGCAGTAAACAGAACTGAACCCAGGTCACTGGAGCTGTGAGACTGTGGCAGTAAACAGAACCGAACCCGGGACACTGGAGCTGTGAGACTGTGGCAGTAAACAGAACCGAACCTGGGTCACTGGAGCTGTGAGACTGAGGCAGTAAACAGAACCGAACCCGGGTCACTGGAGCAGTGAGACTGTGGCAGTAAACAGAACCGAACCCGGGTCACTGGAGCTGTGAGACTGTGGCAGTAAACAGAACCGAACCCGGGTCACTGGAGCTGTGAGACTGTGGCAGTAAACAGAACCGAACCCGGGACACTGGAGCTGTGAGACTGTGGCAGTAAACAGAACCGAACCCAGGTCACTGGAGCTGTGAGACTGTGGCAGTAAACAGAACAGAACCCGGGTCACTGGAGCTGTGAGGCTGTGGCAGTAAACAGAACAGAACCCGGGTCACTGGAGCTGTGAGGCTGTGGCAGTAAACAGAACCGAACCTGGGTCACTGGAGCTGTGAGACTGAGGCAGTAAACAGAACCGAACCCGGGTCACTGGAGCTGTGAGACTGTGGCAGTAAACAGAACAGAACCCGGGTCACTGGAGCTGTGAGGCTGTGGCAGTAAACAGAACCGAACCTGGGTCACTGGAGCTGTGAGACTGAGGCAGTAAACAGAACCGAACCCGGGTCACTGGAGCAGTGAGACTGTGGCAGTGAACAGAACTGAACCCGGGACACTGGAGCTGTGAGACTGTGGCAGTAAACAGAACCGAACCCAGGTCACTGGAGCTGTGAGACTGTGGCAGTAAACAGAACCGAACCCGGGACACTGGAGCTGTGAGGTTGCGGTACTAATACCTGTTACAAAAACAATACTCTGTTACATTGAGAGGCTGATTGACAGCGTCTCCAGGCAGATTTCATAAAAACAGACAGTGTTCGAAATATTCAGCAGGTCGGGCAACATCTGTGGAGAGAGAAACGGAGTTAATAAAAACAGCGAGTGCTGGAAATATTCAGCAGGTCGGGCAACATCTGTGTAGAGAGAAACAGAGTTAATAAAAACAGAGAGTGCTAGAAATACTCAGCAGGTCGGGCAACATCTGTGGAGAGAGAAACGGAGTTAATAAAAACAGCGAGTGCTGGAAATACTCAGCAGGTCGGGCAACATCTGTGGAGAGAGAAACGGAGTTAATAAAAACAGAGAGTGCTAGAAATACTCAGCAGGTCGGGCAACATCTGTGGAGAGAGAAACGGAGTTAATAAAAACAGCGAGTGCTGGAAATATTCAGCAGGTCGGGCAACATCTGTGGAGAGAGAAACAGAGTTAATAAAAACAGACAGTGCTGGAAATATTCAGCAGGTCGGGCAACATCTGTGCAGAGAGAAACGGAGTTAACGTTTCAGGTCTGTGACCCTTCACCAGAACTAACAGATATAAGAAATGTAAAAGATTTTAAGCAAGTAAAGCGGGGGTGGGGTAAGAGATAACAAAAGAGAAGGTGTTGATAGGACAAGGTCACAGAATAACAGACCAGAAGGTCATGGAGCAAAGACAAACAATATGTTAATGTTTTGCTGAAAGACACTTTAATGTAAAGCTGTGTTATCTTGTACCTCCTGGAAGCAGACACTCTGCTCTCTGACCCATGGTGACTGCACTGTGACCCAGAATATGGTGACTTCACATCTTCTTTCTTTCAGTAGGAGATATTCAATTCAGGAATGTTTTAGCATGGTATAGAATGTGTTCATTTGACACCTGTTAGCTTTGACCATTTGTCCTTTGTCCTTGTCAGACAGTTTCAACACACAAAGACCAAGATTTGTTTTCTTTCAATGCCATTTTGGATACATTGTTCATTTTGTAAATTAAAGGCTGATTTTTTTTCCTTGAAGACAAAGATGGTTTCTGGAGCTCTTTGGAGTTATTTTCACGATTGTTGTATTATCACAGCTGTGGTTTGTGTGACAACTCCATGTGGATGTTAAACTGCAAGGGTGATTGCACTGTCAAAGGCCTCTCCAGTCCTTAAACTGTCATTGTATCCTGCATTGCAAGGTGCTGTCACCGTGCAAGAGGTGATTGAATTACAAAGGACTATTAAACTGTCAGTGTATCCTGCATTGCAAGGTGCTGTCACCGTGCAAGAGGTGATTGAATTACAAAGGACTATTAAACTGTCAGTGTATCCTGCATTGCAAGGTGCTGTCACCGTGCAAGAGGTGATTGAATTACAAAGGACTATTAAACTGTCAGTGTATCCTGCATTGCAAGGTGCTGTCACCGTGGAAGAGGTGATTGAATTACAAAGGACTATTAAACTGTCAGTGTATCCTGCATTGCAAGGTGCTGTCACCGTGCAAGAGGTGATTGAATTACAAAGGACTATTAAACTGTCAGTGTATCCTGCATTGCAAGGTGCTGTCACCGTGCAAGAGGTGATTGAATTACAAAGGACTATTAAACTGTCAGTGTATCCTGCATTGCAAGGTGCTGTCACCGTGCAAGAGGTGATTGAATTACAAAGGACTATTAAACTGTCAGTGTATCCTGCATTGCAAGGTGCTGTCACCGTGGAAGAGGTGATTGAATTACAAAGGACTATTAAACTGTCAGTGTATCCTGCATTGCAAGGTGCTGTCACCGTGCAAGAGGTGATTGAATTACAAAGGACTATTAAACTGTCAGTGTATCCTGCATTGCAAGGTGCTGTCACCGTGCAAGAGGTGATTGAATTACAAAGGACTATTAAACTGTCAGTGTATCCTGCATTGCAAGGTGCTGTCACCGTGCAAGAGGTGATTGAATTACAAAGGACTATTAAACTGTCAGTGTATCCTGCATTGCAAGGTGCTGTCACCGTGGAAGAGGTGATTGAATTACAAAGGACTATTAAACTGTCAGTGTATCCTGCATTGCAAGGTGCTGTCACCGTGCAAGAGGTGATTGAATTACAAAGGACTATTAAACTGTCAGTGTATCCTGCATTGCAAGGTGCTGTCACCGTGCAAGAGGTGATTGAATTACAAAGGACTATTAAACTGTCAGTGTATCCTGCATTGCAAGGTGCTGTCACCGTGGAAGAGGTGATTGAATTACAAAGGACTATTAAACTGTCAGTGTATCCTGCATTGCAAGGTGCTGTCACCGTGCAAGAGGTGATTGAATTACAAAGGACTATTAAACTGTCAGTGTATCCTGCATTGCAAGGTGCTGTCACCGTGCAAGAGGTGATTGAATTACAAAGGGTATTTCTTTGCAAGAGGCTTCTGCTTTCCAGCACGTAGCTATTGAACTGCAAGAGTGTTCACACTACAAGAAGATATTACAGTGTGAGGCCATTGTAATGTAAAGTGTTATTGTATTAATTATGGATACTGTATTGTAAGCCCCCAATGAACTGCTTCAGGTTATTGCATTGCAAAGGGCAATTGCCCTCCGATGAGCTATTGCTCTGTAAAAGTCCATTACTTTGCCAGTGTGCAATGTTATCAATGGGCTATTGCATGACTTAGCCCTATTGCATTGCAAGTAGTTGTTTCAGTGCATTGCCAAACATTCTTGGTTTTCTTGCGTTGCATGTGGATGTTGTATTGAAAGGGGCCATTGCATTGAAAGGGGCTCTGACATTGCAAGGATAATAGTCTGCAAGGGAGGGACTGTTGGACTGCAAGCGCTATTGCAATGAAATGCGTGTTGCATTGCTAGAGTTTTTGCTCTGCAAATACTTCTTGTATTGCAAGGTGCCTTTGCATTTTCATTGCAAGTGGATGTTGCACACCACGCTCCATTGCAAACTCAAAGACCTTTGCATTGGAAGGAGTTATTGCACTACCAAAGGTCCCTGCATTGCAAGCTGCTATTGCACTGCAAGAGGCTATTGCAATACAAGGATCATGCACACTAATGGTTCCATTACATTGCAACTGGATGTTACATGGCAAGTGTCTATTGTATTGAAAGTCACAATTGCAAAACAAATAGCTATTGCACTGCAGGGAAATTTTGTATTGCGAGATGGTTTCCATTGTGAGAGGATATTATATTTCAATAGGGTATCAAAAGGCAATTTGCTCTTGGACTGCACCTGGCTTTTGTACCATAAGCATGTTATGCAAAGCATAGAACTGTTGCACTGTAAGGGGAAAATACATTGTCAGGGTCTATTGCACACCAAAGAGCTTTTGCACTGCAAGAGGCTACTGAATTATCATGGTCTGTTGTGTTCAAAAGGCTATAGCATTTCTTCACGTTATTGCTATGTCACTCTTAGAGACTATTACATTGCATGTTGTTTTTGTACTGTGAGTGGAGATTGCACTGCATGGGGCTATTGCTTTGTTAGTGGATGTTGTACTGCAAAGGCTATTGTACTACAAGTTTTTGTGTTGCATTGTAAGGGTCTAGTGCACCATAACTTCAATGGGATTTCAAATGCTTGTTGCATTGCAACATTCTATGACATCTCAAGGTGTTTTTTGCACTACAAGGGGCTGCAGCACTGCATGGGAAATTTGCATTACAATTGGATTTTACACAGCAAGTCCCATTGTATTACATGGGCAAATGCACAGGAAAGGCCTCAGCATTGCAAGATGCTATTGTGCTGCTAGAGGTTCCTGCACTGCGAGGTACAATTACCCTGTCAGAGGTTCCTGCACTGCGAGGTACAATTACCCTGTCAGAGGTTCCTGCACTGCGAGGTACAATTACCCTGTCAGAGGTTCCTGTACTGCGAGGTACAATTACCCTGTCAGAGGTTCCTGTACTGCGAGGTACAATTACCCTGTCAGAGGTTCCTGCACTGCGAGGTACAATTACCCTGTCAGAGGTTCCTGTACTGCGAGGTACTATTACCCTGTCAGAGGTTCCTGCACTGCGAGGTACAATTACCCTGTCAGAGGTTCCTGTACTGCGAGGTACAATTACCCTGTCAGAGGTTCCTGCACTGCGAGGTACAATTACCCTGTCAGAGGTTCCTGCACTGCGAGGTACAATTACCCTGTCAGAGGTTCCTGCACTGCGAGGTACAATTACCCTGTCAGAGGTTCCTGTACTGCGAGGTACAATTACCCTGTCAGAGGTTCCTGCACTGCGAGGTACAATTACCCTGTCAGAGGTTCCTGCACTGCGAGGTACAATTACCCTGTCAGAGGTTCCTGTACTGCGAGGTACAATTACCCTGTCAGAGGTTCCTGCACTGCGAGGTACAATTACCCTGTCAGAGGTTCCTGTACTGCGAGGTACAATTACCCTGTCAGAGGTTCCTGTACTGTGAGGTACAATTACCCTGTCAGAGGTTCCTGCACTGAGAGGGACAATTACACTGTCAGAGGTTCCTGCACTGAGAGGGACAATTACACTGTCAGAGGTTCCTGCACTGCGAGGTACAATTACCCTGTCAGAGGTTCCTGTACTGTGAGGTACAATTACCCTGTCAGAGGTTCCTGTACTGCGAGGTACAATTACACTGTCAGAGGTTCCTGTACTGCGAGGTACAATTACCCTGTCAGAGGTTCCTGTACTGCGAGGTACAATTACCCTGTCAGAGGTTCCTGCACTGCGAGGTACAATTACCCTGTCAGAGGTTCCTGTACTGCGAGGTACAATTACCCTGTCAGAGGTTCCTGTACTGCGAGGTACAATTACCCTGTCAGAGGTTCCTGTACTGCGAGGTACAATTACCCTGTCAGAGGTTCCTGCACTGCGAGGTACAATTACCCTGTCAGAGGTTCCTGCACTGCGAGGTACAATTACCCTGTCAGAGGTTCCTGTACTGCGAGGTACAATTACCCTGTCAGAGGTTCCTGCACTGCGAGGTACAATTACCCTGTCAGAGGTTCCTGTACTGCGAGGTACAATTACCCTGTCAGAGGTTCCTGTACTGCGAGGTACAATTACCCTGTCAGAGGTTCCTGTACTGCGAGGTACAATTACCCTGTCAGAGGTTCCTGTACTGCGAGGTACAATTACCCTGTCAGAGGTTCCTGCACTGCGAGGTACAATTACCCTGTCAGAGGTTCCTGTACTGCGAGGTACAATTACACTGTCAGAGGTTCCTGTACTGCGAGGTACAATTACCCTGTCAGAGGTTCCTGTACTGCGAGGTACAATTACCCTGTCAGAGGTTCCTGCACTGCGAGGTACAATTACCCTGTCAGAGGTTCCTGTACTGCGAGGTACAATTACCCTGTCAGAGGTTCCTGTACTGCGAGGTACAATTACCCTGTCAGAGGTTCCTGCACTGCGAGGTACAATTACCCTGTCAGAGGTTCCTGTACTGCGAGGTACAATTACCCTGTCAGAGGTTCCTGCACTGTGAGGGACAATTACCCTGTCAGAGGTTCCTGTACTGCGAGGTACAATTACCCTGTCAGAGGTTCCTGTACTGCGAGGTACAATTACCCTGTCAGAGGTTCCTGTACTGCGAGGGACAATTACCCTGTCAGAGGTTCCTGTACTGCGAGGTACAATTACCCTGTCAGAGGTTCCTGTACTGCGAGGGACAATTACCCTGTCAGAGGTTCCTGTACTGCGAGGTACAATTACCCTGTCAGAGGTTCCTGCACTGCAAGGTACAATTACACTGTCAGAGGTTCCTGTACTGCGAGGTACAATTACCCTGTCAGAGGTTCCTGTACTGCGAGGAACAATTACCCTGTCAGAGGTTCCTGCACTGCGAGGTACAATTACCCTGTCAGAGGTTCCTGCACTGCAAGGTACAATTACACTGTCAGAGGTTCCTGTACTGCGAGGTACAATTACCCTGTCAGAGGTTCCTGTACTGCGAGGTACAATTACCCTGTCAGAGGTTCTTGCACTGCGAGGTACAATTACCCTGTCAGAGGTTCCTGTACTGCGAGGTACAATTACCCTGTCAGAGGTTCCTGCACTGCGAGGTACAATTACCCTGTCAGAGGTTCCTGCACTGCGAGGTACAATTACACTGTCAGAGGTTCCTGTACTGCGAGGTACAATTACACTGTCAGAGGTTCCTGTACTGCGAGGTACAATTACCCTGTCAGAGGTTCCTGCACTGCGAGGTACAATTACACTGTCAGAGGTTCCTGTACTGCGAGGTACAATTACACTGTCAGAGGTTCCTGCACTGCGAGGTACAATTACCCTGTCAGAGGTTCCTGTACTGCGAGGTACAATTACCCTGTCAGAGGTTCCTGTACTGCGAGGTACAATTACCCTGTCAGAGGTTCCTGTACTGCGAGGGACAATTACCCTGTCAGAGGTTCCTGTACTGCGAGGTACAATTACCCTGTCAGAGGTTCCTGCACTGCGAGGTACAATTACCCTGTCAGAGGTTCCTGTACTGCGAGGTACAATTACCCTGTCAGAGGTTCCTGCACTGCGAGGGACAATTACCCTGTCAGAGGTTCCTGTACTGCGAGGTACAATTACCCTGTCAGAGGTTCCTGTACTGCGAGGGACAATTACCCTGTCAGAGGTTCCTGTACTGCGAGGTACAATTACCCTGTCAGAGGTTCCTGTACTGCGAGGGACAATTACCCTGTCAGAGGTTCCTGTACTGCGAGGTACAATTACCCTGTCAGAGGTTCCTGTACTGCGAGGGACAATTACCCTGTCAGAGGTTCCTGTACTGTGAGGTACAATTACCCTGTCAGAGGTGCCTGTACTGCGAGGTACAATTACCCTGTCAGAGGTTCCTGCACTGCGAGGTACAATTACCCTGTCAGAGGTTCCTGTACTGCGAGGTACAATTACCCTGTCAGAGGTTCCTGCACTGCGAGGTACAATTACCCTGTCAGAGGTTCCTGTACTGCGAGGTACAATTACCCTGTCAGAGGTTCCTGCACTGCGAGGTACAATTACACTGTCAGAGGTTCCTGCACTGCGAGGTACAATTACCCTGTCAGAGGTTCCTGCACTGCGAGGTACAATTACCCTGTCAGAGGTTCCTGTACTGCGAGGTACAATTACCCTGTCAGAGGTTCCTGCACTGCGAGGTACAATTACCCTGTCAGAGGTTCCTGTACTGCGAGGTACAATTACCCTGTCAGAGGTTCCTGTACTGCGAGGTACAATTACCCTGTCAGAGGTTCCTGTACTGCGAGGGACAATTACCCTGTCAGAGGTTCCTGTACTGCGAGGTACAATTACCCTGTCAGAGGTTCCTGCACTGCGAGGTACAATTACACTGTCAGAGGTTCCTGTACTGCGAGGTACAATTACCCTGTCAGAGGTTCCTGTACTGCGAGGTACAATTACCCTGTCAGAGGTTCCTGTACTGCGAGGTACAATTACCCTGTCAGAGGTTCCTGTACTGCGAGGTACAATTACCCTGTCAGAGGTTCCTGCACTGCGAGGAACAATTACCCTGTCAGAGGTTCCTGTACTGCGAGGTACAATTACCCTGTCAGAGGTTCCTGCACTGCGAGGAACAATTACCCTGTCAGAGGTTCCTGCACTGCGAGGTACAATTACCCTGTCAGAGGTTCCTGTACTGCGAGGTACAATTACCCTGTCAGAGGTTCCTGCACTGCGAGGTACAATTACCCTGTCAGAGGTTCCTGTACTGCGAGGGACAATTACCCTGTCAGAGGTTCCTGTACTGCGAGGTACAATTACCCTGTCAGAGGTTCCTGCACTGCGAGGTACAATTACACTGTCAGAGGTTCCTGCACTGCGAGGTACAATTACCCTGTCAGAGGTTCCTGCACTGCGAGGTACAATTACCCTGTCAGAGGTTCCTGTACTGCGAGGTACAATTACCCTGTCAGAGGTTCCTGCACTGCGAGGTACAATTACCCTGTCAGAGGTTCCTGTACTGCGAGGTACAATTACCCTGTCAGAGGTTCCTGTACTGCGAGGTACAATTACCCTGTCAGAGGTTCCTGTACTGCGAGGGACAATTACCCTGTCAGAGGTTCCTGTACTGCGAGGTACAATTACCCTGTCAGAGGTTCCTGCACTGCGAGGTACAATTACACTGTCAGAGGTTCCTGTACTGCGAGGTACAATTACCCTGTCAGAGGTTCCTGTACTGCGAGGTACAATTACCCTGTCAGAGGTTCCTGTACTGCGAGGTACAATTACCCTGTCAGAGGTTCCTGTACTGCGAGGTACAATTACCCTGTCAGAGGTTCCTGCACTGCGAGGAACAATTACCCTGTCAGAGGTTCCTGCACTGCGAGGTACAATTACCCTGTCAGAGGTTCCTGTACTGTGAGGTACAATTACACTGTCAGAGGTTCCTGTACTGCGAGGTACAATTACCCTGTCAGAGGTTCCTGCACTGCGAGTTACAATTACCCTGTCAGAGGTTCCTGTACTGCGAGGTACAATTACCCTGTCAGAGGTTCCTGCACTGCGAGGTACAATTACCCTGTCAGAGGTTCCTGTACTGCGAGGTACAATTACCCTGTCAGAGGTTCCTGCACTGCGAGTTACAATTACCCTGTCAGAGGTTCCTGTACTGCGAGGTACAATTACCCTGTCAGAGGTTCCTGCACTGCGAGGTACAATTACCCTGTCAGAGGTTCCTGTACTGCGAGGTACAATTACCCTGTCAGAGGTTCCTGCACTGCGAGGTACAATTACCCTGTCAGAGGTTCCTGCACTGCGAGGTACAATTACCCTGTCAGAGGTTCCTGTACTGCGAGGTACAATTACCCTGTCAGAGGTTCCTGCACTGCGAGGTACAATTACCCTGTCAGAGGTTCCTGTACTGCGAGGTACAATTATCCTGTCAGAGGTTCCTGTACTGCGAGGTACAATTACCCTGTCAGAGGTTCCTGCACTGCGAGGGACAATTACCCTGTCAGAGGTTCCTGTACTGCGAGGTACAATTACACTGTCAGAGGTTCCTGCACTGCGAGGTACAATTACACTGTCAGAGGTTCCTGTACTGCGAGGGACAATTACACTGTCAGAGGTTCCTGCACTGCGAGGTACAATTACACTGTCAGAGGTTCCTGTACTGCGAGGGACAATTACACTGTCAGAGGTTCCTGCACTGCGAGGTACTATTACCCTGTCAGAGGTTCCTGTACTGCGAGGTACTATTACCCTGTCAGAGGTTCCTGCACTGCGAGGTACTATTACCCTGTCAGAGGTTCCTGTACTGCGAGGTACAATTACCCTGTCAGAGGTTCCTGTACTGCGAGGTACAATTACCCTGTCAGAGGTTCCTGCACTGCGAGGTACAATTACACTGTCAGAGGTTCCTGTACTGCGAGGTACAATTACCCTGTCAGAGGTTCCTGTACTGCGAGGTACAATTACCCTGTCAGAGGTTCCTGCACTGCGAGGTACAATTACCCTGTCAGAGGTTCCTGTACTGCGAGGTACAATTACCCTGTCAGAGGTTCCTGTACTGCGAGGTACAATTACCCTGTCAGAGGTTCCTGTACTGCGAGGTACAATTACCCTGTCAGAGGTTCCTGCACTGCGAGGTACAATTACCCTGTCAGAGGTTCCTGTACTGCGAGGTACAATTACCCTGTCAGAGGTTCCTGTACTGCGAGGTACAATTACACTGTCAGAGGTTCCTGCACTGCGAGGTACAATTACCCTGTCAGAGGTTCCTGTACTGCGAGGTACAATTACCCTGTCAGAGGTTCCTGCACTGCGAGGTACAATTACACTGTCAGAGGTTCCTGTACTGTGAGGTACAATTACCCTGTCAGAGGTTCCTGCACTGCGAGGTACAATTACCCTGTCAGAGGTTCCTGTACTGCGAGGTACAATTACCCTGTCAGAGGTTCCTGCACTGCGAGGTACAATTACCCTGTCAGAGGTTCCTGTACTGCGAGGTACAATTACCCTGTCAGAGGTTCCTGTACTGCGAGGTACAATTACACTGTCAGAGGTTCCTGTACTGTGAGGTACAATTACCCTGTCAGAGGTTCCTGTACTGCGAGGTACAATTACCCTGTCAGAGGTTCCTGCACTGCGAGGTACAATTACCCTGTCAGAGGTTCCTGCACTGCGAGGTACAATTACCCTGTCAGAGGTTCCTTTACTGCGAGGTACAATTACACTGTCAGAGGTTCCTGTACTGCGAGGTACAATTACCCTGTCAGAGGTTCCTGTACTGCGAGGTACAATTACCCTGTCAGAGGTTCCTGTACTGCGAGGTACAATTACCCTGTCAGAGGTTCCTGTACTGCGAGGTACAATTACCCTGTCAGAGGTTCCTGCACTGCGAGGTACTATTACCCTGTCAGAGGTTCCTGTACTGTGAGGTACAATTACCCTGTCAGAGGTTCCTGTACTGCGAGGTACAATTACCCTGTCAGAGGTTCCTGCACTGCGAGGTACAATTACCGTGTCAGAGGTTCCTGTACTGCGAGGGACAATTACCCTGTCAGAGGTTCCTGTACTGCGAGGTACAATTACCCTGTCAGAGGTTCCTGTACTGCGAGGTACAATTACCCTGTCAGAGGTTCCTGTACTGCGAGGTACAATTACCCTGTCAGAGGTTCCTGTACTGCGAGGTACAATTACACTGTCAGAGGTTCCTGTACTGCGAGGTACAATTACCCTGTCAGAGGTTCCTGCACTGCGAGGTACAATTACACTGTCAGAGGTTCCTGCACTGCGAGGTACAATTACCCTGTCAGAGGTTCCTGTACTGCGAGGTACAATTACACTGTCAGAGGTTCCTGTACTGCGAGGTACAATTACACTGTCAGAGGTTCCTGTACTGCGAGGTACAATTACCCTGTCAGAGGTTCCTGTACTGCGAGGTACAATTACCCTGTCAGAGGTTCCTGTACTGCGAGGTACAATTACCCTGTCAGGGGTTCCTGTACTGCGAGGTACAATTACCCTGTCAGAGGTTCCTGTATTGCGAGGTACAATTACCCTGTCAGAGGTTCCTGTACTGCGAGGTACAATTACCCTGTCAGAGGTTCCTGCACTGCGAGGTACAATTACCCTGTCAGAGGTTCCTGTACTGCGAGGTACAATTACACTGTCAGAGGTTCCTGTACTGCGAGGTACAATTACACTGTCAGAGGTTCCTGTACTGCGAGGTACAATTACCCTGTCAGAGGTTCCTGTACTGCGAGGTACAATTACCCTGTCAGAGGTTCCTGTACTGCGAGGTACAATTACCCTGTCAGGGGTTCCTGTACTGCGAGGTACAATTACCCTGTCAGAGGTTCCTGTATTGCGAGGTACAATTACCCTGTCAGAGGTTCCTGTACTGCGAGGTACAATTACCCTGTCAGAGGTTCCTGTACTGCGAGGTACAATTACCCTGTCAGAGGTTCCTGCACTGCGAGGTACTATTACCCTGTCAGAGGTTCCTGTACTGCGAGGTACAATTACCCTGTCAGAGGTTCCTGTACTGCGAGGTACAATTACCCTGTCAGAGGTTCCTGTACTGCGAGGTACAATTACCCTGTCAGAGGTTCCTGTACTGCGAGGTACAATTACCCTGTCAGAGGTTCCTGTACTGCGAGGTACAATTACCCTGTCAGAGGTTCCTGCACTGCGAGGTACAATTACACTGCAATAGGCCTTTGCATTCCAATAGTCAAGCATGCTAAAAAGGGCCAGGGCATTGTAAGTGAATGGTGTGTTAAACGTTTCTATTACTTTGCACTTATAAATGTCTATGGCACTGCCAGAGTGAGCGTGTTAATATTAATCTGTGTCCTCTGTCAGTGTGTTAATATTCCTGAGGACAGTGGGGGTGTTTTACACTTCACAGGGTGTATCTGACTGTGGGTCATGATGTACACAGTGTGTCAGTGATTGTGTTAATATTAATCTGTGTTCTCTGTCAGTGTGTTAATATTCCTGAGGACAGTGGGGGTGTTTTACACTTCACAGGGTGTATCTGACTGTGGGTCATGATATACACAGTGTGTCAGTGAGTGTGTTAATATTAATCTGTGTTCTCTGTCAGTGTGTTAATATTCCTGAGGGCAGTGGGGATGTTTTACACTTCACAGGGTGTATCTGACTCTGGGTCATGATATACACAGTGTTTCAGTGAGTGTGTTAATATTAATCTGTGTTCTCTGTCAGTGTGTTAATATTCCTGAGGACAGTGGGGGTGTTTTACACTTCACAGGGTGTATCTGACTTTGGGTCATGATATACACAGTGTGTCAGTGAGTGTGTTAATATTAATCTGTGTTCACTGTCAGTGTGTTAATATTGCTGAGGACAGTGGGGGTGTTTTACACTTCACAGTGTGTATCTGACTGTGGGTCATGATATACACAGTGTGTCAGTGAGTGTGTTAATATTAATCTGTGTTCTCTGTCAGTGTGTTAATATTACTGAGGACAGTGGGGGTGTTTTACACTTCACAGGGTGTATCTGACTGTGGGTCATGATGTACACAGTGTGTCAGTGAGTGTGTTAATATTAATCTGTGTTCTCTGTCAGTGTGTTAATATTCCTGAGGACAGTGGGGGTGTTTTACACTTCACAGGGTGTATCTGACTGTGGGTCATGATGTACACAGTGTGTCAGTGAGTGTGTTAATATTAATCTGTGTTCTCTGTCAGTGTGTTAATATTACTGAGGACAGTGGGGGTGTTTTACACTTCACAGGGTGTATCTGACTTTGGGTCATGATGTACACAGTGTGTCAGTGAGTGTGTTAATATTAATCTGTGTTCTCTGTCAGTGTGTTAATCTTCCTGAGGACAGTGGGGGTGTTTTACACTTCACAGGGTTTATCTGACTGTGGGTCATGATGTACACAGTGTGTCAGTGAGTGTGTTAATATTAATCTGTGTTCTCTGTCAGTGTGTTAATATTCCTGAGGACAGTGGGGGTGTTTTACACTTCACAGGGTGTATCTGACTTTGGGTCATGATGTACACAGTGTGTCAGTGAGTGTGTTAATATTAATCTGTGTTCTCTGTCAGTGTGTTAATATTACTGAGGACAGTGGGGATGTTTTACACTTCACAGGGTGTATCTGACTGTGGGTCATGATATACACAGTGTGTCAGTGAGTGTGTTAATATTAATCTGTGTTCTCTGTCAGTGTGTTAATATTACTGAGGACAGTGGGGGTGTTTTACACTTCACAGGGTGTATCTGACTGTGGGTGATGATATACACAGTGTGTCAGTGAGTGTGTTAATATTAATCTGTGTTCTCTGTCAGTGTGTTAATATTACTGAGGACAGTGGGGATGTTTTACACTTCACAGGGTGTATCTGACTTTGGGTCATGATATACACAGTGTGTCAGTGAGTGTGTTAATATTACTCTGTGTTCTCTGTCAGTGTGTGAATATTACTGAGGACAGTGGGGATGTTTTACACTTCACAGGGTGTATCTGACTGTGGGTCATGATATACACAGTGTGTCAGTGAGTGTGTTAATATTAATCTGTGTTCTCTGTCAGTGTGTTAATATTACTGAGGACAGTGGGGGTGTTTTACACTTCACAGGGTGTATCTGACTGTGGGTCATGATATACACAGTGTGTCAGTGAGTGTGTTAATATTAATCTGTGTTCTCTGTCAGTGTGTTAATATTCCTGAGGACAGTGGGGGTGTTTTACACTTCACAGGGTGTATCTGACTGTGGGTCATGATATACACAGTGTGTCAGTGAGTGTGTTAATATTAATCTGTGTTCTCTGTCAGTGTGTTAATATTCCTGAGGACAGTGGGGATGTTTTACACTTCACAGGGTGTATCTGACTGTGGGTCATGATGTACACAGTGTATCAGTGAGTGTGTTAATATTAATCTGTGTTCCCTGTCAGTGTGTTAATATTCCTGAGGACAGTGGGGGTGTTTTACACTTCACAGGGTGTATCTGACTGTGGGTCATGATGTACACAGTGTGTCAGTGAGTGTGTTAATATTAATCTGTGTTCTCTGTCAGTGTGTTAATATTCCTGAGGACAGTGGGGGTGTTTTACACTTCACAGGGTGTATCTGACTGTGGGTCATGATATACACAGTGTGTCAGTGAGTGTGTTAATATTAATCTGTGTTCTCTGTCAGTGTGTTAATATTCCTGAGGACAGTGGGGGTGTTTTACACTTCACAGGGTGTATCTGACTGTGGGTCATGATATACACAGTGTGTCAGTGAGTGTGTTAATATTAATCTGTGTTCTCTGTCAGTGTGTTAATATTCCTGAGGACAGTGGGGATGTTTTACACTTCACAGGGTGTATCTGACTGTGGGTCATGATGTACACAGTGTGTCAGTGAGTGTGTTAATATTAATCTGTGTTCTCTGTCAGTGTGTTAATATTCCTGAGGACAGTGGGGGTGTTTTACACTTCACAGGGTGTATCTGACTGTGGGTCATGATATACACAGTGTGTCAGTGAATTTGTTAATATTAATCTGTGTTCTCTGTCAGTGTGTTAATATTCCTGAGGACAGTGGGGGTGTTTTACACTTCACAGGGTGTATCTGACTTTGGGTCATGCTATACACAGTGTGTCAGTGAGTGTGTTAATATTAATCTGTGTTCTCTGTCAGTGTGTTAATATTCCTGAGGACAGTGGGGGTGTTTTACACTTCACAGGGTGTATCTGACTGTGGGTCATGATGTACACAGTGTGTCAGTGAGTGTGTTCATATTAATCTGTGTTCTCTGTCAGTGTGTTAATATTCCTGAGGACAGTGGGGGTGTTTTACACTTCACAGGGTTTATCTGACTGTGGGTCATGATATACACAGTGTGTCAGTGAGTGTGTTAATATTAATCTGTGTTCACTATCAGTGTGTTAATATTCCTGAGGACAGTGGGGGTGTTTTACACTTCACAGGGTGTATCTGACTGTGGGTCATGATGTACACAGTGTGTCAGTGAGTGTGTTAATATTAAGCTGTGTTCTCTGTCAGTGTGTTAATATTACTGAGGACAGTGGGGATGCTTTACACTTCACAGGGTGGATCTGACTGTGGGTCATGATATACACAGTGTGTCAGTGAGTGTGTTAATATTAATCTGTGTTCTCTGTCAGTGTGTTAATATTCCTGAGGACAGTGGGGGTGTTTTACACTTCACAAGGTGTATCTGGCTGCGGGTCATGATATACACAGTGTGTCAGTGAGTGTGTTAATATTAATCTGTGTTCTCTGTCAGTGTGTTAATATTCCTGAGGACAGTGGGGGTGTTTTACACTTCACAGGGTGTATCTGACTGTGGGTCATGATGTACACAGTGTGTCAGTGAGTGTGTTAATATTAATCTGTGTTCGCTGTCAGTGTGTTAATATTACTGAGGACAGTGGGGGTGTTTTACACTTCACAGGGTGTATCTGTCTGTGGGTCATGATGTACACAGTGTGTCCGTGAGTGTGTTAATATTAATCTGTGTTCTCTGTCAGTGTGTTAATATTACTGAGGACAGTGGGGGTGTTTTACACTTCACAGGGTGTATCTGACTGTGGGTCATGATGTACACAGTGTGTCAGTGAGTGTGTTAATATTAATCTGTGTTCTCTGTCAGTGTGTTAATATTCCTGAGGACAGTGGGGGTGTTTTACACTTCACAGGGTGTATCTGACTGTGGGTCATGATGTACACAGTGTGTCAGTGAGTGTGTTAATATTAATCTGTGTTCTCTGTCAGTGTGTTAAGATTACTGAGGACAGTGGGGGTGTTTTACACTTCACAGGGTGTATCTGACTGTGGGTCATGATATACACAGTGTGTCAGTGAGTGTGTTAATATTAATCTGTGTTCTCTGTCAGTGTGTTAATATTCCTGAGGACAGTGGGGTGTTTTACACTTCACAGGGTGTATCTGACTGTGGGTCATGATGTACACAGTGTGTCAGTGAGTGTGTTAATATTAATCTGTGTTCTCTGTCAGTGTGTTAATATTCCTGAGGACAGTGGGGATGTTTTACACTTCACAGGGTGTATCTGACTGTGGGTCATGATGTACACAGTGTGTCAGTGAGTGTGTTAATATTAATCTGTGTTCTCTGTCAGTGTGTTAATATTACTGAGGACAGTGGGGATGTTTTACACTTCACAGGGTGTATCTGACTGTGGGTCATGATATGCACAGTGTGTCAGTGAGTGTGTTAATATTAATCTGTGTTCTCTGTCAGTGTGTTAATATTACTGAGGACAGTGGGGGTGTTTTACACTTCACAGGGTTTATCTGACTGTGGGTCATGATATACACAGTGTGTCAGTGAGTGTGTTAATATTAATCTGTGTTCTCTGTCAGTGTGTTAATATTACTGAGGACAGTGGGGGTGTTTTACACTTCACAGGGTGTATCTGACTCTGGGTCATGATGTACACAGTGTGTCAGTGAGTGTGTTAATATTAATCTGTGTTCTCTGTCAGTGTGTTAATATTCCTGAGGACAGTGGGGATGTTTTACACTTCACAGGGTGTATCTGACTCTGGGTCATGATATACACAGTGTGTCAGTGAGTGTGTTAATATTAATCTGTGTTCTCTGTCAGTGTGTTAATATTCCTGAGGACAGTGGGGTGTTTTACACTTCACAGGGTGTATCTGACTGTGGGTCATGATATACACAGTGTGTCAGTGAGTGTGTTAATATTAATCTGTGTTCTCTGTCAGTGTGTTAATATTCCTGAGGACAGTGGGGGTGTTTTACACTTCACAGGGTGTATCTGACTGTGGGTCATGATATACACAGTGTGTCAGTGAGTGTGTTAATATTAATCTGTGTTCTCTGTCAGTGTGTTAATATTCCTGAGGACAGTGGTGATGTTTTACACTTCACAGGGTGTATCTGACTGTGGGTCATGATGTACACAGTGTGTCAGTGAGTGTGTTAATATTAATCTGTGTTCTCTGTCAGTGTGTTAATATTACTGAGGACAGTGGGGATGTTTTACACTTCACAGGGTGTATCTGACTGTGGGTCATGATATGCACAGTGTGTCAGTGAGTGTGTTAATATTAATCTGTGTTCTCTGTCAGTGTGTTAATATTACTGAGGACAGTGGGGGTGTTTTACACTTCACAGGGTTTATCTGACTGTGGGTCATGATATACACAGTGTGTCAGTGAGTGTGTTAATATTAATCTGTGTTCTCTGTCAGTGTGTTAATATTACTGAGGACAGTGGGGGTGTTTTACACTTCACAGGGTGTATCTGACTCTGGGTCATGATGTACACAGTGTGTCAGTGAGTGTGTTAATATTAATCTGTGTTCTCTGTCAGTGTGTTAATATTCCTGAGGACAGTGGGGATGTTTTACACTTCACAGGGTGTATCTGACTGTGGGTCATGATATACACAGTGTGTCAGTGAGTGTGTTAATATTAATCTGTGTTCTCTGTCAGTGTGTTAATATTCCTGAGGACAGTGGGGTGTTTTACACTTCACAGGGTGTATCTGACTGTGGGTCATGATATACACAGTGTGTCAGTGAGTGTGTTAATATTAATCTGTGTTCTCTGTCAGTGTGTTAATATTCCTGAGGACAGTGGGGGTGTTTTACACTTCACAGGGTTTATCTGACTGTGGGTCATGATATACACAGTGTGTCAGTGAGTGTGTTAATATTAATCTGTGTTCTCTGTCAGTGTGTTAATATTCCTGAGGACAGTGGGGGTGTTTTACACTTCACAGGGTGTATCTGACTGTGGGTCATGATGTACACAGTGTGTCAGTGAGTGTGTTAATATTAATCTGTGTTCTCTGTCAATGTGTTAATATTACTGAGGACAGTGGGGGTGTTTTACACTTCACAGGGTGTATCTGACTGTGGGTCATGATGTACACAGTGTGTCAGTGAGTGTGTTAATATTAATCTGTGTTCTCTGTCAGTGTGTTAATATTACTGAGGACAGTGGGGATGTTTTACACTTCACAGGGTTTATCTGACTGTGGGTCATGATATACACAGTGTGTCAGTGAGTGTGTTAATATTAATCTGTGTTCTCTGTCAGTGTGTTAATATTCCTGAGGACAGTGGGGGTGTTTTGCACTTCACAGGGTGCATCTGACTGTGGGTCATGATATACATAGTGTGTCAGTGAGTGTGTTAATATTAATCTGTGTTCTCTGTCAGTGTGTTAATATTACTGAGGACAGTGGGGGTGTTTTACACTTCACAGGGTGCATCTGACTGTGGGTCATGATTTACACAGTGTGTCAGTGAGTGTGTTAATATTAATCTTTGTTCTCTGTCAGTGTGTTAATATTACTGAGGACAGTGGGGATGTTTTACACTTCACAGGGTGTATCTGACTGTGGGCCATGATATACACAGTGTGTCAGTGAGTGTGTTAATATTAATCTGTGTTCTCTGTCAGTGTGTTAATATTCCTGAGGACAGTGGGGGTGTTTTACACTTCACAGGGTGTATCTGACTGTGGGTCATGATATACACAGTGTGTCAGTGAGTGTGTTAATATTAATCTGTGTTCTCTGTCAGTGTGTTAGTATTCCTGAGGACAGTGGGGGTGTTTTACACTTCACAGGGTGTATCTGACTGTTTGTCATGATATACACAGTGTGTCAGTGAGTGTGTTAATATTAATCTGTGTTCTCTGTCAGTGTGTTAATATTCCTGAGGACAGTGGGGGTGTTTTACACTTCACAGGGTGTATCTGACTGTGGGTCATGATATACACAGTGTGTCAGTGAGTGTGTTAATATTAATCTGTGTTCTCTGTCAGTGTGTTAATATTACTGAGGACAGTGGGGGTGTTTTACACTTCACAGGGTTTATCTGACTGTGGGTCATGATATACACAGTGTGTCAGTGAGTGTGTTAATATTAATCTGTGTTCTCTGTCAGTGTGTTAATATTACTGAGGACAGTGGGGGAGTTTTACACTTCACAGGGTTTATCTGACTGTGGGTCATGATATACACAGTGTGTCAGTGAGTGTGTTAATATCAATCTGTGTTCTCTGTCAGTGTGTTAATATTACTGAGGACAGTGGGGATGTTTTACACTTCACAGTGTTTATCTGACTCTGGGTCATGATGTGCACAGTGTGTCAGTGAGTGTGTTAATATTAATCTGTGTTCTCTGTCAGTGTGTTAATATTACTGAGGACAGTGGGGGTGTTTTACACTTCACAGGGTGTATCTGACTGTGGGTCATGATATACACAGTGTGTCAGTGAGTGTGTTAATATTAATCTGTGTTCTCTGTCAGTGTGTTAATATTACTGAGGACAGTGGGGGTGTTTTGCACTTCACAGGGTGTATCTGACTGTGGGTCATGATATACACAGTGTGTCAGTGAGTGTGTTAATATTAATCTTTGTTCTCTGTCAGTGTGTTAATATTACTGAGGACAGTGGGGATGTTTTACACTTCACAGGGTGTATCTGACTGTGGGCCATGATATACACAGTGTGTCAGTGAGTGTGTTAATATTAATCTGTGTTCTCTGTCAGTGTGTTAATATTCCTGAGGACAGTGGGGGTGTTTTACACTTCACAGGGTGTATCTGACTGTGGGTCATGATATACACAGTGTGTCAGTGAGTGTGTTAATATTAATCTGTGTTCTCTGTCAGTGTGTTAGTATTCCTGAGGACAGTGGGGGTGTTTTACACTTCACAGGGTGTATCTGACTGTTTGTCATGATATACACAGTGTGTCAGTGAGTGTGTTAATATTAATCTGTGTTCTCTGTCAGTGTGTTAATATTCCTGAGGACAGTGGGGGTGTTTTACACTTCACAGGGTGTATCTGACTGTGGGTCATGATATACACAGTGTGTCAGTGAGTGTGTTAATATTAATCTGTGTTCTCTGTCAGTGTGTTAATATTACTGAGGACAGTGGGGGTGTTTTACACTTCACAGGGTTTATCTGACTGTGGGTCATGATATACACAGTGTGTCAGTGAGTGTGTTAATATTAATCTGTGTTCTCTGTCAGTGTGTTAATATTACTGAGGACAGTGGGGGAGTTTTACACTTCACAGGGTTTATCTGACTGTGGGTCATGATATACACAGTGTGTCAGTGAGTGTGTTAATATCAATCTGTGTTCTCTGTCAGTGTGTTAATATTACTGAGGACAGTGGGGATGTTTTACACTTCACAGTGTTTATCTGACTCTGGGTCATGATGTGCACAGTGTGTCAGTGAGTGTGTTAATATTAATCTGTGTTCTCTGTCAGTGTGTTAATATTACTGAGGACAGTGGGGGTGTTTTACACTTCACAGGGTGTATCTGACTGTGGGTCATGATATACACAGTGTGTCAGTGAGTGTGTTAATATTAATCTGTGTTCTCTGTCAGTGTGTTAATATTACTGAGGACAGTGGGGGTGTTTTGCACTTCACAGGGTGTATCTGACTGTGGGTCATGATATACACAGTGTGTCAGTGAGTGTGTTAATATTAATCTGTGTTCTCTGTCAGTGTGTTAATATTACTGAGGACAGTGGGGGTGTTTTACACTTCACAGGGTGTATCTGACTGTGGGTCATGATATACACAGTGTGTCAGTGAGTGTGTTAATATTAATCTGTGTTCTCTGTCAGTGAGTTAATATTACTGAGGACAGTGGGGGTGTTTTGCACTTCACAGGGTGTATCTGACTGTGGGTCATGATATACACAGTGTGTCAGTGAGTGTGTTAATATTAATCTGTGTTCTCTGTCAGTGTGTTAATATTACTGATGACAGTGGGGGTGATTTACACTTCACAGGGTGTATCTGACTGTTTGTCATGATATACACAGTGTGTCAGTGAGTGTGTTAATATTAATCTGTGTTCTCTGTCAGTGTGTTAATATTCCTGAGGACAGTGGGGGTGTTTTACACTTCACAGGGTGTATCTGACTGTGGGTCATGATATACACAGTGTGTCAGTGAGTGTGTTAATATTAATCTGTGTTCTCTGTCAGTGTGTTAATATTACTGAGGACAGTGGGGGTGTTTTACACTTCACAGGGTTTATCTGACTGTGGGTCATGATATACACAGTGTGTCAGTGAGTGTGTTAATATTAATCTGTGTTCTCTGTCAGTGTGTTAATATTACTGAGGACAGTGGGGGAGTTTTACACTTCACAGGGTTTATCTGACTGTGGGTCATGATATACACAGTGTGTCAGTGAGTGTGTTAATATCAATCTGTGTTCTCTGTCAGTGTGTTAATATTACTGAGGACAGTGGGGATGTTTTACACTTCACAGTGTTTATCTGACTCTGGGTCATGATGTGCACAGTGTGTCAGTGAGTGTGTTAATATTAATCTGTGTTCTCTGTCAGTGTGTTAATATTACTGAGGACAGTGGGGGTGTTTTACACTTCACAGGGTGTATCTGACTGTGGGTCATGATATACACAGTGTGTCAGTGAGTGTGTTAATATTAATCTGTGTTCTCTGTCAGTGTGTTAATATTACTGAGGACAGTGGGGGTGTTTTGCACTTCACAGGGTGTATCTGACTGTGGGTCATGATATACACAGTGTGTCAGTGAGTGTGTTAATATTAATCTTTGTTCTCTGTCAGTGTGTTAATATTACTGAGGACAGTGGGGATGTTTTACACTTCACAGGGTGTATCTGACTGTGGGCCATGATATACACAGTGTGTCAGTGAGTGTGTTAATATTAATCTGTGTTCTCTGTCAGTGTGTTAATATTCCTGAGGACAGTGGGGGTGTTTTACACTTCACAGGGTGTATCTGACTGTGGGTCATGATATACACAGTGTGTCAGTGAGTGTGTTAATATTAATCTGTGTTCTCTGTCAGTGTGTTAGTATTCCTGAGGACAGTGGGGGTGTTTTACACTTCACAGGGTGTATCTGACTGTTTGTCATGATATACACAGTGTGTCAGTGAGTGTGTTAATATTAATCTGTGTTCTCTGTCAGTGTGTTAATATTCCTGAGGACAGTGGGGGTGTTTTACACTTCACAGGGTGTATCTGACTGTGGGTCATGATATACACAGTGTGTCAGTGAGTGTGTTAATATTAATCTGTGTTCTCTGTCAGTGTGTTAATATTACTGAGGACAGTGGGGGTGTTTTACACTTCACAGGGTTTATCTGACTGTGGGTCATGATATACACAGTGTGTCAGTGAGTGTGTTAATATTAATCTGTGTTCTCTGTCAGTGTGTTAATATTACTGAGGACAGTGGGGGAGTTTTACACTTCACAGGGTTTATCTGACTGTGGGTCATGATATACACAGTGTGTCAGTGAGTGTGTTAATATCAATCTGTGTTCTCTGTCAGTGTGTTAATATTACTGAGGACAGTGGGGATGTTTTACACTTCACAGTGTTTATCTGACTCTGGGTCATGATGTGCACAGTGTGTCAGTGAGTGTGTTAATATTAATCTGTGTTCTCTGTCAGTGTGTTAATATTACTGAGGACAGTGGGGGTGTTTTACACTTCACAGGGTGTATCTGACTGTGGGTCATGATATACACAGTGTGTCAGTGAGTGTGTTAATATTAATCTGTGTTCTCTGTCAGTGTGTTAATATTACTGAGGACAGTGGGGGTGTTTTGCACTTCACAGGGTGTATCTGACTGTGGGTCATGATATACACAGTGTGTCAGTGAGTGTGTTAATATTAATCTGTGTTCTCTGTCAGTGTGTTAATATTACTGAGGACAGTGGGGGTGTTTTACACTTCACAGGGTGTATCTGACTGTGGGTCATGATATACACAGTGTGTCAGTGAGTGTGTTAATATTAATCTGTGTTCTCTGTCAGTGAGTTAATATTACTGAGGACAGTGGGGGTGTTTTGCACTTCACAGGGTGTATCTGACTGTGGGTCATGATATACACAGTGTGTCAGTGAGTGTGTTAATATTAATCTGTGTTCTCTGTCAGTGTGTTAATATTACTGATGACAGTGGGGGTGATTTACACTTCACAGGGTGTATCTGACTGTGGGTCATGATATACACAGTGTGTCAGTGAGAGCGTTAATATTAATCTGTGTTCTCTGTCAGTGTGTTACTATTCCTGAGGACAGTGGGGGTGTTTTACACTTCACCGTGTGTATCTGACTGTGGGTCATGATATACACAGTGTGTCAGTGAGTGTGTTCATATTAATCTGTGTTCTCTGTCAGTGTGTTAATATTACTGAGGACAGTGGGGGTGTTTTACACTTCACAGGGTGTATCTGACTGTGGGTCATGATATACACAGTGTGTCAGTGAGTGTGTTAATATTAATCTGTGTTCTCTGTCAGTGTGTTAATATTACTGAGGACAGTGGGGGTGTTTTACACTTCACAGGGTGTATCTGACTGTGGGTCATGATATACACAGTGTGTCAGTGAGTGTGTTAATATTAATCTGTGTTCTCTGTCAGTGTGTTAATATTCCTGAGGACAGTGGGGGTGTTTTACACTTCACAGGGTGTATCTGACTGTGGGTCATGATGTACACAGTGTGTCAGTGAGTGTGTTAATATTAATCTGTGTTCTCTGTCAGTGTGTTAATATTACTGAGGACAGTGGGGGTGTTTTACACTTCACAGGGTGTATCTGACTGTGGGTCATGATATACACAGTGTGTCAGTGAGTGTGTTAATATTAATCTGTGTTCTCTGTCAGTGTGTTAATATTACTGAGGACAGTGGGGGTGTTTTACACTTCACCGGGTGTATCTGACTGTGGGTCATGATGTACACAGTGTGTCAGTGAGTGTGTTAATATTAATCTGTGTTCTCTGTCAGTGTGTTAATATACCTGAGGACAGTGGGGGTGTTTTACACTTCACTGGGTTTATCTGACTGTGGGTCTTGATGTACACAGTGTGTCAGTGAGTGTGTTAATATTAATCTGTGTTCTCTGTCAGTGTGTTAATATTCCTGAGGACAGTGGGGGTGTTTTACACTTCACAGGGTTTATCTGACTGTGGGTCATGATATACACAGTGTGTCAGTGAGTGTGTTAATATTAATCTGTGTTCTCTGTCAGTGTGTTAATATTGCTGAGGACAGTGGGGATGTTTTACACTTCACAGGGTGTATCTGACTGTGGGTCATGATGTACACAGTGTGTCAGTGAGTGTGTTAATATTAATCTGTGTACTCTGTCAGTGTGTTAATATTGCTGAGGACAGTGGGGGTGTTTTACACTTCACCGGGTGTATCTGACTGTGGGTCATGATGTACACAGTGTGTCAGTGAGTGTGTTAATATTAATCTGTGTTCTCTGTCAGTGTGTTAATATTACTGAGGACAGTGGGGGTGTTTTACACTTCACAGTTTGTATCTAACTGTGGGTCATGATATACACAGTGTGTCAGTGAGTGTGTTAATATTAATCTGTGTTCTCTGTCAGTGTGTTAATATTACTGAGGACAGTGGGCGTGTTTTACACTTCACAGGGTTTATCTGACTGTGGGTCATGATATACACAGTGTGTCAGTGAGTGTGTTAATATTAATCTGTGTTCTCTGTCAGTGTGTTAATATTCCTGAGGACAGTGGGGGTGTTTTACACTTCACAGGGTTTATCTGACTGTGGGTCATGATGTACACAGTGTGTCAGTGAGAGTGTTAATATTAATCTGTGTTCTCTGTCAGTGTGTTAATATTCCTGAGGACAGTGGGGGTGTTTTACACTTCACAGGGTTTATCTGACTGTGGGTCATGATATACACAGTGTGTCAGTGAGTGTGTTAATATTAATCTGTGTTCTCTGTCAGTGTGTTAATATTACTGAGGACAGTGGGGGTGTTTTACTCTTCACAGGGTGTATCTGACTGTGGGTCATGATATACACAGTGTGTCAGTGAGTGTGTTAATATTAATCTGTGTTCTCTGTCAGTGTGTTAATATTACTGAGGACAGTGGGGGTGTTTTACACTTCACAGGGTGTATCTGACTGTGGGTCATGATATACACAGAGTGTCAGTGAGAGTGTTAATATTAATCTGTGTTCTCTGTCAGTGTGTTAATATTCCTGAGGACAGTGGGGGTGTTTTACACTTCACAGGGTGTATCTGACTGTGAGTCATGATGTACAAAGTGAGTCAGTGAGTGTGTTAATATTAATCTGTGTTCTCTGAACGTGTGTTAATATTCCTGAGGACAGTGGGGGTGTTTTACACTTCACAGGGTTTATCTGACTGTGGGTCATGATATACACAGTGTGTCAGTGAGTGTGTTAATATTAATCTGTGTTCTCTGTCAGTGTGTTAATATTCCTGAGGACAGTGGGGGTGTTTTACACTTCACAGGGTGTATCTGACTGTGGGTTATGATATACACAGTGTGTCAGTGAGTGTGTTAATATTAATCTGTGTTCTCTGTCAGTGTGTTAATATTACTGAGGACAGTGGGGGTGTTTTACACTTCACAGGGTGTATCTGACTGTGGGTCATGATGTACGCAGTGTGTCAGTGAGTGTGTTAATATTAATCTGTGTTCTCTGTCAGTGTGTTAATATTCCTGAGGACAGTGGGGATGTTTTACACTTCACCGGGTGTATCTGACTGTGGGTCATGATATACACAGTGTGTCAGTGAGTGTGTTAATATTAATCTGTGTTCGCTATCAGTGTGTGAAGATTACTGAGGACAGTGGAGGTGTTTTACACTTCACAGGGTGTATCTGACTGTGGGTCATGATATACACAGTGTGTCAGTGAGTGTGTTAATATTAATCTGTGTTCTCTGTCAGTGTGTTAATATTACTGAGGACAGTGGGGGTGTTTTACACTTCACAGGGTTTATCTGACTGTGGGTCATGATATACACAGTGTGTCAGTGAGTGTGTTAATATTAATCTGTGTTCTCTGTCAGTGTGTTAATATTACTGAGGACAGTGGGGGTGTTTTACACTTCACAGGGTGTATCTGACTGTGGGTCATGATATACACAGAGTGTCAGTGAGAGTGTTAATATTAATCTGTGTTCTCTGTCAGTGTGTTAATATTCCTGAGGACAGTGGGGGTGTTTTACACTTCACAGGGTGTATCTGACTGTGAGTCATGATGTACAAAGTGTGTCAGTGAGTGTGTTAATATTAATCTGTGTTCTCTGAACGTGTGTTAATATTCCTGAGGACAGTGGGGGTGTTTTACACTTCACAGGGTGTATCTGACTGTGGGTCATGATATACACAGTGTGTCAGTGAGTGTGTTAATATTAATCTGTGTTCTCTGTCAGTGTGTTAATATTACTGAGGACAGTGGGGGTGTTTTACACTTCACAGGGTGTATCTGACTGTGGGTCATGATGTACACAGTGTGTCAGTGAGTGTGTTAATATTAATCTGTGTTCTCTGTCAGTGTGTTAATATTCCTGAGGACAGTGGGGATGTTTTACACTTCACCGGGTGTATCTGACTGTGGGTCATGATATACACAGTGTGTCAGTGAGTGTGTTAATATTAATCTGTGTTCGCTGTCAGTGTGTTAAGATTACTGAGGACAGTGGAGGTGTTTTACACTTCACAGGGTGTATCTGACTGTGGGTCATGATATACACAGTGTGTCAGTGAGTGTGTTAATATTAATCTGTGTTCTCTGTCAGTGTGTTAATATTACTGAGGACAGTGGGGGTGTTTTACACTTCACAGGGTGTATCTGACTGTGGGTCATGATGTACACAGTGTGTCAGTGAGTGTGTTAATATTAATCTGTGTTCTCTGTCAGTGTGTTAATATTCCTGAGGACAGTGGGGATGTTTTACACTTCACCGGGTGTATCTGACTGTGGGTCATGATATACACAGTGTGTCAGTGAGTGTGTTAATATTAATCTGTGTTCGCTGTCAGTGTGTTAAGATTACTGAGGACAGTGGAGGTGTTTTACACTTCACAGGGTGTATCTGACTGTGGGTCATGATATACACAGTGTGTCAGTGAGTGTGTTAATATTAATCTGTGTTCTCTGTCAGTGTGTTAATATTACTGAGGACAGTGGGGGTGTTTTACACTTCACAGGGTTTATCTGACTGTGGGTCATGATATACACAGTGTGTCAGTGAGTGTGTTAATATTAATCTGTGTTCTCTGTCAGTGTGTTAATATTGCTGAGGACAGTGGGGGTGTTTTACACTTCACAGGGTGTATCTGACTGTGGGTCATGATGTACACAGTGTGTCAGTGAGTGTGTTAATATTAATCTGTGTTCTCTGTCAGTGTGTTAATATTCCTGAGGACAGTGGGGGTGTTTTACACTTCACAGGGTGTATCTGACTGTGGGTCATGATATACACAGTGTGTCAGTGAGTGTGTTAATATTAATCTGTGTTCTCTGTCAGTGTGTTAATATTACTGAGGACAGTGGGGGTGTTTTACACTTCACAGGGTGTATCTGACTGTGGGTCATGATGTACACAGTGTGTCAGTGAGTGTGTTAATATTAATCTGTGTTCTCTGTCAGTGTGTTAATATTACTGAGGACAGTGGGGGTGTTTTACACTTCACAGGGTGTATCTGACTGTGGGTCATGATGTACACAGTGTGTCAGTGAGTGTGATAATATTAATCTGTGTTCTCTGTCAGTGTGTTAATATTACTGAGGACAGTGGGGGTGTTTTACACTTCACAGGGTGTATCTGACTGTGGGTCATGATATACACAGTGTGTCAGTGAGTGTGTTAATATTAATCTGTGTTCTCTGTCAGTGTGTTAATATTACTGAGGACAGTGGGGGTGTTTTACACTTCACAGGGTGTATCTGACTGTGGGTCATGAAATACACAGTGTGTCAGTGAGTGTGTTAATATTAATCTGTGTTCTCTGACAGTGTGTTAATATTACTGAGGACAGTGGGGGTGTTTTGCACTTCACAGGGTGTATCTGACTGTGGGTCATGACATACACAGTGTGTCAGTGAGTGTGTTAATATTAATCTGTGTTCTCTGAACGTGTGTTAATATTACTGAGGACAGTGGTGGTGTTTTACACTTCACAGGGTGTATCTGACTGTGGGTCATGATATACACAGTGTGTCAGTGAGTGTGTTAATATTTATCTGTGTTCTCTGTCAGTGTGTTAATATTCCTGAGGACAGTGGGGGTGTTTTACACTTCACAGGGTGTATCTGACTGTGGGTCATGATATACACAGTGTGTCAGTGAGTGTGTTAATATTAATCTGTGTTCTCTGTCAGTGTGCTAATATTGCTGAGGACAGTGGGGAAGTTTTACACTTCACAGGGTGTATCTGACTGTGGGCCATGATGTACACAGTGTGTCAGTGAGTGTGTTAATATTAATCTGTGTTCTCTGTCAGTGTGTTAATATTGCTGAGGACAGTGGGGATGTTTTACACTTCACAGGGTGTATCTGACTGTGGGTCATGATGTACACAGTGTGTCAGTGAGTGTGTTAATATTAATCTGTGTTCTCTGTCAGTGTGTTAATATTACTGAGGACAGTGGGGGAGTTTTACACTTCACAGGGTGTATCTGACTGTGGGTCATGATATACACAGTGTGTCAGTGAGTGTGTTAATATTAATCTGTGTTCTCTGTCAGTGTGTTAATATACCTGAGGACAGTGGGGGTGTTTTACACTTCACAGGGTGTATCTGACTGTGGGTCATGATATACACAGTGTGTCAGTGAGTGTGTTAATATTAATCTGTGTACTCTGTCAGTGTGTTAATATTGCTGAGGACAGTGGGGGTGTTTTACACTTCACCGGGTGTATCTGACTGTGGGTCATGATGTACACAGTGTGTCAGTGAGTGTGTTAATATTAATCTGTGTTCTCTGTCAGTGTGTTAATATACCTGAGGACAGTGGGGGTGTTTTACACTTCACAGGGTGTATCTGACTGTGGGTCATGATATACACAGTGTGTCAGTGAGTGTGTTAATATTAATCTGTGTACTCTGTCAGTGTGTTAATATTGCTGAGGACAGTGGGGGTGTTTTACACTTCACCGGGTGTATCTGACTGTGGGTCATGATGTACACAGTGTGTCAGTGAGTGTGTTAATATTAATCTGTGTTCTCTGTCAGTGTGTTAATATACCTGAGGACAGTGGGGGTGTTTTACACTTCACAGGGTGTATCTGACTGTGGGTCATGATATACACAGTGTGTCAGTGAGTGTGTTAATATTAATCTGTGTTCTCTGTCAGTGTGTTAATATACCTGAGGACAGTGGGGGTGTTTTACACTTCACAGGGTTTATCTGACTGTGGGTCATGATATACACAGTGTGTCAGTGAGTGTGTTAATATTAATCTGTGTTCTCTGTCAGTGTGTTAATATTACTGAGGACAGTGGGGGTGTTTTACACTTCACAGGGTGTATCTGACTGTGGGTCATGATATACACAGTGTGTCAGTGAGTGTGTTAATATTAATCTGTGTTCTCTGTCAGTGTGTTAATATACCTGAGGACAGTGGGGGTGTTTTACACTTCACAGGGTGTATCTGACTGTGGGTCATGATATACACAGTGTGTCAGTGAGTGTGTTAATATTAATCTGTGTTCTCTGTCAGTGTGCTAATATTGCTGAGGACAGTGGGGAAGTTTTACACTTCACAGGGTGTATCTGACTGTGGGCCATGATGTACACAGTGTGTCAGTGAGTGTGTTAATATTAATCTGTGTTCTCTGTCAGTGTGTTAATATTACTGAGGACAGTGGGGGAGTTTTACACTTCACAGGGTGTATCTGACTGTGGGTCATGATATACACAGTGTGTCAGTGAGTGTGTTAATATTAATCTGTGTTCTCTGTCAGTGTGTTAATATACCTGAGGACAGTGGGGGTGTTTTACACTTCACAGGGTTTATCTGACTGTGGGTCATGATATACACAGTGTGTCAGTGAGTGTGTTAATATTAATCTGTGTTCTCTGTCAGTGTGTTAATATTACTGAGGACAGTGGGGGTGTTTTACACTTCACAGGGTGTATCTGACTGTGGGTCATGATATACACAGTGTGTCAGTGAGTGTGTTAATATTAATCTGTGTTCTCTGTCAGTGTGTTAATATACCTGAGGACAGTGGGGGTGTTTTACACTTCACAGGGTGTATCTGACTGTGGGTCATGATATACACAGTGTGTCAGTGAGTGTGTTAATATTAATCTGTGTTCTCTGTCAGTGTGCTAATATTGCTGAGGACAGTGGGGAAGTTTTACACTTCACAGGGTGTATCTGACTGTGGGCCATGATGTACACAGTGTGTCAGTGAGTGTGTTAATATTAATCTGTGTTCTCTGTCAGTGTGTTAATATTACTGAGGACAGTGGG
The DNA here is from genome assembly GCF_036365525.1 of Heterodontus francisci. NCBI lineage: Eukaryota > Metazoa > Chordata > Chondrichthyes > Heterodontiformes > Heterodontidae > Heterodontus > Heterodontus francisci. The sequence goes on along the minus strand of NW_027140382.1, from coordinate 2,245,276 downwards.
GGAGTTTTACACTTCACAGGGTGTATCTGACTGTGGGTCATGATATACACAGTGTGTCAGTGAGTGTGTTAATATTAATCTGTGTTCTCTGTCAGTGTGTTAATATACCTGAGGACAGTGGGGGTGTTTTACACTTCACAGGGTGTATCTGACTGTGGGTCATGATATACACAGTGTGTCAGTGAGTGTGTTAATATTAATCTGTGTACTCTGTCAGTGTGTTAATATTGCTGAGGACAGTGGGGGTGTTTTACACTTCACCGGGTGTATCTGACTGTGGGTCATGATGTACACAGTGTGTCAGTGAGTGTGTTAATATTAATCTGTGTTCTCTGTCAGTGTGTTAATATACCTGAGGACAGTGGGGGTGTTTTACACTTCACAGGGTGTATCTGACTGTGGGTCATGATATACACAGTGTGTCAGTGAGTGTGTTAATATTAATCTGTGTACTCTGTCAGTGTGTTAATATTGCTGAGGACAGTGGGGGTGTTTTACACTTCACCGGGTGTATCTGACTGTGGGTCATGATGTACACAGTGTGTCAGTGAGTGTGTTAATATTAATCTGTGTTCTCTGTCAGTGTGTTAATATACCTGAGGACAGTGGGGGTGTTTTACACTTCACAGGGTGTATCTGACTGTGGGTCATGATGTACACAGTGTGTCAGTGAGTGTGTTAATATTAATCTGTGTTCTCTGTCAGTGTGTTAATATTCCTGAGGACAGTGGGGGTGTTTTACACTTCACAGTTTGTATCTAACTGTGGGTCATGATATACACAGTGTGTCAGTGAGTGTGTTAATATTAATCTGTGTTCTCTGTCAGTGTGTTAATATTCCTGAGGACAGTGGGGGTGTTTTACACTTCACAGGGTTTAACTGACTGTGGGTCATGATGTACACAGTGTGTCAGTGAGAGTGTTAATATTAATCTGTGTTCTTTGTCAGTGTGTTAATATTACTGAGGACAGTGGGGGTGTTTTCCACTTCACAGGGTGTATCTGACTGTGGGTCATGATGTACACAGTGTGTCAGTGAGTGTGTTAATATTAATCTGTGTTCTCTGTCAGTGTGTTAATATTACTGAGGACAGTGGGGGTGTTTTACACTTCACAGGGTGTATCTGACTGTGAGTCATGATGTACAAAGTGTGTCAGTGAGTGTGTTAATATTAATCTGTGTTCTCTGTCAGTGTGTTAATATTCCTGAGGACAGTGGGGGTGTTTTACACTTCACAGGGTGTATCTGACTGTGGGTCATGATATACACAGTGTGTCAGTGAGTGTGTTAATATTAATCTGTGTTCTCTGTCAGTGTGTTAATATTACTGAGGACAGTGGGGGTGTTTTACACTTCACAGGGTGTATCTGTCTGTGGGTCATGATATACACAGTGTGTCAGTGAGTGTGTTAATATTAATCTGTGTTCTCTGACAGTGTGTTAATATTACTGAGGACAGTGGGGGTGTTTTGCACTTCACAGGGTGTATCTGACTGTGGGTCATGACATACACAGTGTGTCAGTGAGTGTGTTAATATTAATCTGTGTTCTCTGACAGTGTGTTAATATTACTGAGGACAGTGGGGGTGTTTTGCACTTCACAGGGTGTATCTGACTGTGGGTCATGACATACACAGTGTGTCAGTGAGTGTGTTAATATTAATCTGTGTTCTCTGAACGTGTGTTAATATTCCTGAGGACAGTGGGGGTGTTTTACACTTCACAGGGTTTATCTGACTGTGGGTCATGATGTACACAGTGTGTCAGTGAGTGTGTTAATATTAATCTGTGTTCTCTGTCAGTGTGTTAATATTCCTGAGGACAGTGGGGGTGTTTTACACTTCACAGGGTTTATCTGACTGTGGGTCATGACATACACAGTGTGTCAGTGAGTGTGTTAATATTAATCTGTGTTCTCTGTCAGTGTGTTAATATTACTGAGGACAGTAGTGGTGTTTTACACTTCACAGGGTGTATCTGACTGTGGGTCATGATATACACAGTGTGTCAGTGAGTGTGTTAATATTTATCTGTGTTCTCTGTCAGTGTGTTAATATTCCTGAGGACAGTGGGGGTGTTTTACACTTCACAGGGTGTATCTGACTGTGGGTCATGATATACACAGTGTGTCAGTGAGTGTGTTAATATTAATCTGTGTTCTCTGTCAGTGTGCTAATATTGCTGAGGACAGTGGGGATGTTTTACACTTCACCGGGTGTATCTGACTGTGGGTCATGATGTACACAGTGTGTCAGTGAGTGTGTTAATATTAATCTGTGTTCTCTGTCAGTGTGTTAATATACCTGAGGACAGTGGGGGTGTTTTACACTTCACAGGGTGTATCTGACTGTGGGTCATGATATACACAGTGTGTCAGTGAGTGTGTTAATATTAATCTGTGTTCTCTGTCAGTGTGTTAATATACCTGAGGACAGTGGGGGTGTTTTACACTTCACAGGGTTTATCTGACTGTGGGTCATGATATACACAGTGTGTCAGTGAGTGTGTTAATATTAATCTGTGTTCTCTGTCAGTGTGTTAATATTACTGAGGACAGTGGGGGTGTTTTACACTTCACAGTTTGTATCTAACTGTGGGTCATGATATACACAGTGTGTCAGTGAGTGTGTTAATATTAATCTGTGTTCTCTGTCAGTGTGTTAATATTCCTGAGGACAGTGGGGGTGTTTTACACTTCACAGGGTTTAACTGACTGTGGGTCATGATGTACACAGTGTGTCAGTGAGAGTGTTAATATTAATCTGTGTTCTTTGTCAGTGTGTTAATATTACTGAGGACAGTGGGGGTGTTTTCCACTTCACAGGGTGTATCTGACTGTGGGTCATGATGTACACAGTGTGTCAGTGAGTGTGTTAATATTAATCTGTGTTCTCTGTCAGTGTGTTAATATTCCTGAGGACAGTGGGGGTGTTTTACACTTCACAGGGTGTATCTGACTGTGGGTCATGATATACACAGTGTGTCAGTGAGTGTGTTAATATTAATCTGTGTACTCTGTCAGTGTGTTAATATTACTGAGGACAGTGGGGTGTTTTACACTTCACAGGGTGTATCTGACTGTGAGTCATGATGTACAAAGTGTGTCAGTGAGTGTGTTAATATTAATCTGTGTTCTCTGTCAGTGTGTTAATATTACTGAGGACAGTGGGGGTGTTTTACACTTCACAGGGTGTATCTGTCTGTGGGTCATGATATACACAGTGTGTCAGTGAGTGTGTTAATATTAATCTGTGTTCTCTGACAGTGTGTTAATATTACTGAGGACAGTGGGGGTGTTTTGCACTTCACAGGGTGTATCTGACTGTGGGTCATGACATACACAGTGTGTCAGTGAGTGTGTTAATATTAATCTGTGTTCTCTGACAGTGTGTTAATATTACTGAGGACAGTGGGGGTGTTTTGCACTTCACAGGGTGTATCTGACTGTGGGTCATGACATACACAGTGTGTCAGTGAGTGTGTTAATATTAATCTGTGTTCTCTGAACGTGTGTTAATATTCCTGAGGACAGTGGGGGTGTTTTACACTTCACAGGGTTTATCTGACTGTGGGTCATGATGTACACAGTGTGTCAGTGAGTGTGTTAATATTAATCTGTGTTCTCTGTCAGTGTGTTAATATTCCTGAGGACAGTGGGGGTGTTTTACACTTCACAGGGTTTATCTGACTGTGGGTCATGACATACACAGTGTGTCAGTGAGTGTGTTAATATTAATCTGTGTTCTCTGTCAGTGTGTTAATATTACTGAGGACAGTGGTGGTGTTTTACACTTCACAGGGTGTATCTGACTGTGGGTCATGATATACACAGTGTGTCAGTGAGTGTGTTAATATTTATCTGTGTTCTCTGTCAGTGTGTTAATATTCCTGAGGACAGTGGGGGTGTTTTACACTTCACAGGGTGTATCTGACTGTGGGTCATGATATACACAGTGTGTCAGTGAGTGTGTTAATATTAATCTGTGTTCTCTGTCAGTGTGCTAATATTGCTGAGGACAGTGGGGATGTTTTACACTTCACAGGGTGTATCTGACTGTGGGCCATGATGTACACAGTGTGTCAGTGAGTGTGTTAATATTAATCTGTGTTCTCTGTCAGTGTGTTAATATCTCTGAGGACAGTGGGGATGTTTTACACTTCACAGGGTGTATCTGACTGTGGGTCATGATGTACACAGTGTGTCAGTGAGTGTGTTAATATTAATCTGTGTTCTCTGTCAGTGTGTTAATATTACTGAGGACAGTGGGGGTGTTTTACACTTCACAGGGTGTATCTGACTGTGGGTCATGATATACACAGTGTGTCAGTGAGTGTGTTAATATTAATCTGTGTTCTCTGTCAGTGTGTTAATATACCTGAGGACAGTGGGGGTGTTTTACACTTCACAGGGTGTATCTGACTGTGGGTCATGATATACACAGTGTGTCAGTGAGTGTGTTAATATTAATCTGTGTACTCTGTCAGTGTGTTAATATTGCTGAGGACAGTGGGGGTGTTTTACACTTCACCGGGTGTATCTGACTGTGGGTCATGATGTACACAGTGTGTCAGTGAGTGTGTTAATATTAATCTGTGTTCTCTGTCAGTGTGTTAATATACCTGAGGACAGTGGGGGTGTTTTACACTTCACAGGGTGTATCTGACTGTGGGTCATGATATACACAGTGTGTCAGTGAGTGTGTTAATATTAATCTGTGTTCTCTGTCAGTGTGTTAATATACCTGAGGACAGTGGGGGTGTTTTACACTTCACAGGGTTTATCTGACTGTGGGTCATGATGTACACAGTGTGTCAGTGAGAGTGTTAATATTAATCTGTGTTCTTTGTCAGTGTGTTAATATTACTGAGGACAGTGGGGGTGTTTTCCACTTCACAGGGTGTATCTGACTGTGGGTCATGATGTACACAGTGTGTCAGTGAGTGTGTTAATATTAATCTGTGTTCTCTGTCAGTGTGTTAATATTACTGAGGACAGTGGGGGTGTTTTACACTTCACAGGGTGTATCTGACTGTGAGTCATGATGTACAAAGTGTGTCAGTGAGTGTGTTAATATTAATCTGTGTTCTCTGTCAGTGTGTTAATATTCCTGAGGACAGTGGGGGTGTTTTACACTTCACAGGGTGTATCTGACTGTGGGTCATGATGTACACAGTGTGTCAGTGAGTGTGTTAATATTAATCTGTGTTCTCTGTCAGTGTGTTAATATTACTGAGGACAGTGGGGGTGTTTTACACTTCACAGGGTGTATCTGACTGTGAGTCATGATGTACAAAGTGTGTCAGTGAGTGTGTTAATATTAATCTGTGTTCTCTGTCAGTGTGTTAATATTCCTAAGGACAGTGGGGGTGTTTTACACTTCACAGGGTGTATCTGACTGTGGGTCATGATATACACAGTGTGTCAGTGAGTGTGTTAATATTAATCTGTGTTCTCTGTCAGTGTGTTAATATTACTGAGGACAGTGGGGGTGTTTTACACTTCACAGGGTGTATCTGTCTGTGGGTCATGATATACACAGTGTGTCAGTGAGTGTGTTAATATTAATCTGTGTTCTCTGACAGTGTGTTAATATTACTGAGGACAGTGGGGGTGTTTTGCACTTCACAGGGTGTATCTGACTGTGGGTCATGATATACACAGTGTGTCAGTGAGTGTGTTAATATTAATCTGTGTTCTCTGTCAGTGTGCTAATATTGCTGAGGACAGTGGGGATGTTTTACACTTCACAGGGTGTATCTGACTGTGGGCCATGATGTACACAGTGTGTCAGTGAGTGTGTTAATATTAATCTGTGTTCTCTGTCAGTGTGTTAATATTGCTGAGGACAGTGGGGATGTTTTACACTTCACAGGGTGTATCTGACTGTGGGTCATGATGTACACAGTGTGTCAGTGAGTGTGTTAATATTAATCTGTGTTCTCTGTCAGTGTGTTAATATTACTGAGGACAGTGGGGGTGTTTTACACTTCACAGGGTGTATCTGACTGTGGGTCATGATATACACAGTGTGTCAGTGAGTGTGTTAATATTAATCTGTGTTCTCTGTCAGTGTGTTAATATACCTGAGGACAGTGGGGGTGTTTTACACTTCACAGGGTGTATCTGACTGTGGGTCATGATATACACAGTGTGTCAGTGAGTGTGTTAATATTAATCTGTGTACTCTGTCAGTGTGTTAATATTGCTGAGGACAGTGGGGGTGTTTTACACTTCACCGGGTGTATCTGACTGTGGGTCATGATGTACACAGTGTGTCAGTGAGTGTGTTAATATTAATCTGTGTTCTCTGTCAGTGTGTTAATATACCTGAGGACAGTGGGGGTGTTTTACACTTCACAGGGTGTATCTGACTGTGGGTCATGATATACACAGTGTGTCAGTGAGTGTGTTAATATTAATCTGTGTTCTCTGTCAGTGTGTTAATATACCTGAGAACAGTGGGGGTGTTTTACACTTCACAGGGTTTATCTGACTGTGGGTCATGATGTACACAGTGTGTCAGTGAGAGTGTTAATATTAATCTGTGTTCTTTGTCAGTGTGTTAATATTACTGAGGACAGTGGGGGTGTTTTCCACTTCACAGGGTGTATCTGACTGTGGGTCATGATGTACACAGTGTGTCAGTGAGTGTGTTAATATTAATCTGTGTTCTCTGTCAGTGTGTTAATATTACTGAGGACAGTGGGGGTGTTTTACACTTCACAGGGTGTATCTGACTGTGAGTCATGATGTACAAAGTGTGTCAGTGAGTGTGTTAATATTAATCTGTGTTCTCTGTCAGTGTGTTAATATTCCTGAGGACAGTGGGGGTGTTTTACACTTCACAGGGTGTATCTGACTGTGGGTCATGATATACACAGTGTGTCAGTGAGTGTGTTAATATTAATCTGTGTTCTCTGTCAGTGTGTTAATATTCCTGAGGACAGTGGGGGTGTTTTACACTTCACAGGGTTTATCTGACTGTGGGTCATGATATACACAGTGTGTCAGTGAGTGTGTTAATATTAATCTGTGTTCTCTGTCAGTGTGTTAATATTACTGAGGACAGTGGGGGTGTTTTACACTTCACAGGGTGTATCTGACTGTGAGTCATGATGTACAAAGTGTGTCAGTGAGTGTGTTAATATTAATCTGTGTTCTCTGTCAGTGTGTTAATATTACTGAGGACAGAGGGGATGTTTTACACTTCACAGGGTGTATCTGACTGTGGGTCATGATATACACAGTGTGTCAGTGAGTGTGTTAATATTAATCTGTGTTCTCTGTCAGTGTGTTAATATTCCTGAGGACAGTGGGGGTGTTTTACACTTCACAGGGTTTATCTGACTGTGGGTCATGATGTACACAGTGTGTCAGTGAGTGTGTTAATATTAATCTGTGTTCTCTGTCAGTGTGTTAATATTCCTGAGGACAGTGGGGGTGTTTTACACTTCACAGGGTTTATCTGACTGTGGGTCATGACATACACAGTGTGTCAGTGAGTGTGTTAATATTAATCTGTGTTCTCTGTCAGTGTGTTAATATTACTGAGGACAGTGGTGGTGTTTTACACTTCACAGGGTGTATCTGACTGTGGGTCATGATATACACAGTGTGTCAGTGAGTGTGTTAATATTTATCTGTGTTCTCTGTCAGTGTGTTAATATTCCTGAGGACAGTGGGGGTGTTTTACACTTCACAGGGTGTATCTGACTGTGGGTCATGATATACACAGTGTGTCAGTGAGTGTGTTAATATTAATCTGTGTTCTCTGTCAGTGTGCTAATATTGCTGAGGACAGTGGGGATGTTTTACACTTCACAGGGTGTATCTGACTGTGGGCCATGATGTACACAGTGTGTCAGTGAGTGTGTTAATATTAATCTGTGTTCTCTGTCAGTGTGTTAATATCTCTGAGGACAGTGGGGATGTTTTACACTTCACAGGGTGTATCTGACTGTGGGTCATGATGTACACAGTGTGTCAGTGAGTGTGTTAATATTAATCTGTGTTCTCTGTCAGTGTGTTAATATTACTGAGGACAGTGGGGGTGTTTTACACTTCACAGGGTGTATCTGACTGTGGGTCATGATATACACAGTGTGTCAGTGAGTGTGTTAATATTAATCTGTGTTCTCTGTCAGTGTGTTAATATACCTGAGGACAGTGGGGGTGTTTTACACTTCACAGGGTGTATCTGACTGTGGGTCATGATATACACAGTGTGTCAGTGAGTGTGTTAATATTAATCTGTGTACTCTGTCAGTGTGTTAATATTGCTGAGGACAGTGGGGGTGTTTTACACTTCACCGGGTGTATCTGACTGTGGGTCATGATGTACACAGTGTGTCAGTGAGTGTGTTAATATTAATCTGTGTTCTCTGTCAGTGTGTTAATATACCTGAGGACAGTGGGGGTGTTTTACACTTCACAGGGTGTATCTGACTGTGGGTCATGATATACACAGTGTGTCAGTGAGTGTGTTAATATTAATCTGTGTTCTCTGTCAGTGTGTTAATATACCTGAGGACAGTGGGGGTGTTTTACACTTCACAGGGTTTATCTGACTGTGGGTCATGATGTACACAGTGTGTCAGTGAGAGTGTTAATATTAATCTGTGTTCTTTGTCAGTGTGTTAATATTACTGAGGACAGTGGGGGTGTTTTCCACTTCACAGGGTGTATCTGACTGTGGGTCATGATGTACACAGTGTGTCAGTGAGTGTGTTAATATTAATCTGTGTTCTCTGTCAGTGTGTTAATATTACTGAGGACAGTGGGGGTGTTTTACACTTCACAGGGTGTATCTGACTGTGAGTCATGATGTACAAAGTGTGTCAGTGAGTGTGTTAATATTAATCTGTGTTCTCTGTCAGTGTGTTAATATTCCTGAGGACAGTGGGGGTGTTTTACACTTCACAGGGTGTATCTGACTGTGGGTCATGATGTACACAGTGTGTCAGTGAGTGTGTTAATATTAATCTGTGTTCTCTGTCAGTGTGTTAATATTACTGAGGACAGTGGGGGTGTTTTACACTTCACAGGGTGTATCTGACTGTGAGTCATGATGTACAAAGTGTGTCAGTGAGTGTGTTAATATTAATCTGTGTTCTCTGTCAGTGTGTTAATATTCCTAAGGACAGTGGGGGTGTTTTACACTTCACAGGGTGTATCTGACTGTGGGTCATGATATACACAGTGTGTCAGTGAGTGTGTTAATATTAATCTGTGTTCTCTGTCAGTGTGTTAATATTACTGAGGACAGTGGGGGTGTTTTACACTTCACAGGGTGTATCTGTCTGTGGGTCATGATATACACAGTGTGTCAGTGAGTGTGTTAATATTAATCTGTGTTCTCTGACAGTGTGTTAATATTACTGAGGACAGTGGGGGTGTTTTGCACTTCACAGGGTGTATCTGACTGTGGGTCATGATATACACAGTGTGTCAGTGAGTGTGTTAATATTAATCTGTGTTCTCTGTCAGTGTGCTAATATTGCTGAGGACAGTGGGGATGTTTTACACTTCACAGGGTGTATCTGACTGTGGGCCATGATGTACACAGTGTGTCAGTGAGTGTGTTAATATTAATCTGTGTTCTCTGTCAGTGTGTTAATATTGCTGAGGACAGTGGGGATGTTTTACACTTCACAGGGTGTATCTGACTGTGGGTCATGATGTACACAGTGTGTCAGTGAGTGTGTTAATATTAATCTGTGTTCTCTGTCAGTGTGTTAATATTACTGAGGACAGTGGGGGTGTTTTACACTTCACAGGGTGTATCTGACTGTGGGTCATGATATACACAGTGTGTCAGTGAGTGTGTTAATATTAATCTGTGTTCTCTGTCAGTGTGTTAATATACCTGAGGACAGTGGGGGTGTTTTACACTTCACAGGGTGTATCTGACTGTGGGTCATGATATACACAGTGTGTCAGTGAGTGTGTTAATATTAATCTGTGTACTCTGTCAGTGTGTTAATATTGCTGAGGACAGTGGGGGTGTTTTACACTTCACCGGGTGTATCTGACTGTGGGTCATGATGTACACAGTGTGTCAGTGAGTGTGTTAATATTAATCTGTGTTCTCTGTCAGTGTGTTAATATACCTGAGGACAGTGGGGGTGTTTTACACTTCACAGGGTGTATCTGACTGTGGGTCATGATATACACAGTGTGTCAGTGAGTGTGTTAATATTAATCTGTGTTCTCTGTCAGTGTGTTAATATACCTGAGAACAGTGGGGGTGTTTTACACTTCACAGGGTTTATCTGACTGTGGGTCATGATGTACACAGTGTGTCAGTGAGAGTGTTAATATTAATCTGTGTTCTTTGTCAGTGTGTTAATATTACTGAGGACAGTGGGGGTGTTTTCCACTTCACAGGGTGTATCTGACTGTGGGTCATGATGTACACAGTGTGTCAGTGAGTGTGTTAATATTAATCTGTGTTCTCTGTCAGTGTGTTAATATTACTGAGGACAGTGGGGGTGTTTTACACTTCACAGGGTGTATCTGACTGTGAGTCATGATGTACAAAGTGTGTCAGTGAGTGTGTTAATATTAATCTGTGTTCTCTGTCAGTGTGTTAATATTCCTGAGGACAGTGGGGGTGTTTTACACTTCACAGGGTGTATCTGACTGTGGGTCATGATATACACAGTGTGTCAGTGAGTGTGTTAATATTAATCTGTGTTCTCTGTCAGTGTGTTAATATTCCTGAGGACAGTGGGGGTGTTTTACACTTCACAGGGTTTATCTGACTGTGGGTCATGATATACACAGTGTGTCAGTGAGTGTGTTAATATTAATCTGTGTTCTCTGTCAGTGTGTTAATATTACTGAGGACAGTGGGGGTGTTTTACACTTCACAGGGTGTATCTGACTGTGAGTCATGATGTACAAAGTGTGTCAGTGAGTGTGTTAATATTAATCTGTGTTCTCTGTCAGTGTGTTAATATTACTGAGGACAGAGGGGATGTTTTACACTTCACAGGGTGTATCTGACTGTGGGTCATGATATACACAGTGTGTCAGTGAGTGTGTTAATATTAATCTGTGTTCTCTGTCAGTGTGTTAATATTCCTGAGGACAGTGGGGATGCTTTACACTTCACAGGGTGTATCTGACTGTGGGTCATGATATACACAGTGTGTCAGTGAGTGTGTTAATATTAATCTGTGTTCTCTGTCAGTGTGTTAATATTACTGAGGACAGTGGGGGTGTTTTACACTTCACAGGGTGTATCTGACTGTGGGTCATGATGTACACAGTGTGTCAGTGAGTGTGTTAATATTAATCTGTGTTCTCTGTCAGTGTGTTAATATTCCTGAGGACAGTGGGGGTGTTTTACACTTCACAGGGTTTATCTGACTCTGGGTCATGATATACACAGTGTGTCAGTGAGTGTGTTAATATTAATCTGTGTACTCTGTCAGTGTGTTAATATTACTGAGGACAGTGGGGATGTTTTACACTTCACCGGGTGTATCTGACTGTGGGTCATGATATACACAGTGTGTCAGTGAGTGTGTTAATATTAATCTGTGTTCTCTGTCAGTGTGTTAATATTACTGAGGACAGTGGGGGTGTTTTACACTTCACAGGGTGTATCTGACTGTGGGTCATGATATACACAGTGTGTCAGTGAGTGTGTTAATATTAATCTGTGTTCTCTGTCAGTGTGTTAATATTACTGAGGACAGTGGGGGTGTTTTACACTTCACAGGGTGTATCTGACTGTGAGTCATGATGTACAAAGTGTGTCAGTGAGTGTGTTAATATTAATCTGTGTTCTCTGTCAGTGTGTTAATATTACTGAGGACAGAGGGGATGTTTTACACTTCACAGGGTTTATCTGACTGTGGGTCATGATATACACAGTGTGTCAGTGAGTGTGTTAATATTAATCTGTGTTCTCTGTCAGTGTGTTAATATTACTGAGGACAGTGGGGGTGTTTTACACTTCACAGGGTGTATCTAACTGTGAGTCATGATATACACAGTGTGTCAGTGAGTGTGTTAATATTAATCTGTGTTCTCTGTCAGTGTGTTAATATTCCGGAGGACAGTGGGGATGCTTTACACTTCACAGGGTGTATCTGACTGTGGGTCATGATATACACAGTGTGTCAGTGAGTGTGTTAATATTAATCTGTGTTCTCTGTCAGTGTGTTAATATTACTGAGGACAGTGGGGGTGTTTTACACTTCACAGGGTGTATCTGACTGTGGGTCATGATGTACACAGTGTGTCAGTGAGTGTGTTAATATTAATCTGTGTTCTCTGTCAGTGTGTTAATATTCCTGAGGACAGTGGGGGTGTTTTACACTTCACAGGGTTTATCTGACTCTGGGTCATGATATACACAGTGTGTCAGTGAGTGTGTTAATATTAATCTGTGTACTCTGTCAGTGTGTTAATATTACTGAGGACAGTGGGGATGTTTTACACTTCACCGGGTGTATCTGACTGTGGGTCATGATATACACAGTGTGTCAGTGAGTGTGTTAATATTAATCTGTGTTCTCTGTCAGTGTGTTAATATTACTGAGGACAGTGGGGGTGTTTTACACTTCACAGGGTGTATCTGACTGTGGGTCATGATATACACAGTGTGTCAGTGAGTGTGTTAATATTAATCTGTGTTCTCTGTCAGTGTGTTAATATTACTGAGGACAGTGGGGGTGTTTTACACTTCACAGGGTTTATCTGACTGTGGGTCATGATATACACAGTGTGTCAGTGAGTGTGTTAATATTAATCTGTGTTCTCTGTCAGTGTGTTAATATTACTGATGGCAGTGGTGGTGTTTTACACTTCACAGGGTGTATCTGACTGTGAGTCATGATGTACACAGTGTGTCAGTGAGTGTGTTAATATTAATCTGTGTTCTCTGTCAGTGTGTTAATATTACTGAGGACAGTGGGGATGTTTTACACTTCACAGGGTGTATCTGACTGTGGGTCATGATATACACAGTGTGTCAGTGAGTGTGTTATTATTAATCTGTGTTCTCTGTCAGTGTGTTAATATTACTGAGGACAGTGGGGGTGTTTTACACTTCACAGGGTGTATCTGACTGTGGGTCATGATATACACAGTGTATCAGTGAGTGTGTTAATATTAATCTGTGTTCTCTGTCAGTGTGTTAATATTACTGAGGACAGTGGGGGTGTTTTACACTTCACAGGGTGTATCTGACTGTGGGTCATGATATACACAGTGTGTCAGTGAGTGTGTTAATATTAATCTGTGTTCTCTGTCAGTGTGTTAATATACCTGAGGACAGTGGGGGTGTTTTACACTTCACAGGGTGTATCTGACTGTGGGTCATGATATACACAGTGTGTCAGTGAGTGTGTTAATATTAATCTGTGTTCTCTGTCAGTGTGTTAATATTCCTGAGGACAGTGGGGGTGTTTTACACTTCACAGGGTTTATCTGACTGTGGGTCATGATATACACAGTGTGTCAGTGAGTGTGTTAATATTAATCTGTGTTCTCTGTCAGTGTGTTAATATTACTGAGGACAGTGGGGGTGTTTTACACTTCACAGGGTGTATCTGACTGTGAGTCATGATGTACAAAGTGTGTCAGTGAGTGTGTTAATATTAATCTGTGTTCTCTGTCAGTGTGTTAATATTACTGAGGACAGAGGGGATGTTTTACACTTCACAGGGTTTATCTGACTGTGGGTCATGATATACACAGTGTGTCAGTGAGTGTGTTAATATTAATCTGTGTTCTCTGTCAGTGTGTTAATATTCCTGAGGACAGTGGGGATGCTTTACACTTCACAGGGTGTATCTGACTGTGGGTCATGATATACACAGTGTGTCAGTGAGTGTGTTAATATTAATCTGTGTTCTCTGTCAGTGTGTTAATATTACTGAGGACAGTGGGGGTGTTTTACACTTCACAGGGTGTATCTGACTGTGGGTCATGATGTACACAGTGTGTCAGTGAGTGTGTTAATATTAATCTGTGTTCTCTGTCAGTGTGTTAATATTCCTGAGGACAGTGGGGGTGTTTTACACTTCACAGGGTTTATCTGACTCTGGGTCATGATATACACAGTGTGTCAGTGAGTGTGTTAATATTAATCTGTGTTCTCTGTCAGTGTGTTAATATTCCTGAGGACAGTGGGGATGCTTTACACTTCACAGGGTGTATCTGACTGTGGGTCATGATATACACAGTGTGTCAGTGAGTGTGTTAATATTAATCTGTGTTCTCTGTCAGTGTGTTAATATTACTGAGGACAGTGGGGGTGTTTTACACTTCACAGGGTGTATCTGACTGTGGGTCATGATGTACACAGTGTGTCAGTGAGTGTGTTAATATTAATCTGTGTTCTCTGTCAGTGTGTTAATATTCCTGAGGACAGTGGGGGTGTTTTACACTTCACAGGGTGTATCTGACTGTGGGTCATGATATACACAGTGTGTCAGTGAGTGTGTTAAATTAATCTGTGTTCTCTGTCAGTGTGTTAATATTACTGAGGACAGTGGGGGTGTTTTACACTTCACAGGGTGTATCTGACTGTGGGTCATGATATACACAGTGTGTCAGTGAGTGTGTTAATATTAATCTGTGTTCTCTGTCAGTGTGTTAATATTACTGAGGACAGTGGGGGTGTTTTACACTTCACAGGGTTTATCTGACTGTGGGTCATGATATACACAGTGTGTCAGTGAGTGTGTTAATATTAATCTGTGTTCTCTGTCAGTGTGTTAATATTACTGAGGGCAGTGGTGGTGTTTTACACTTCACAGGGTGTATCTGACTGTGGGTCATGATATACACAGTGTGTCAGTGAGTGTGTTAATATTAATCTGTGTTCTCTGTCAGTGTGTTAATATTACTGAGGACAGTGGTGGTGTTTTACACTTCACAGGGTGTATTTGACTGTGGGTCATGATATACACAGTGTGTCAGTGAGTGTGTTAATATTAATCTGTGTTCTCTGTCAGTGTGTTAATATTACCGAGGACAGTGGGGGTGTTTTACACTTGACAGGGTGTATCTTACTGTGGGTCATGATGTACACAGTGTGTCAGTGAGAGCGTTAATATTAATCTGTGTTCTCTGTCAGTGTGTTACTATTCCTGAGGACAGTGGGGGTGTTTTACACTTCACAGGGTGTATCTGACTGTGGGTCATGATATACACAGTGTGTCAGTGAGTGTGTTAATATTAATCTGTGTTCTCTGTCAGTGTGTTAATATTACTGAGGACAGTGGGGGTGTTTTACACTTCACAGGGTGTATCTGACTGTGGGTCATGATATACACAGTGTGTCAGTGAGTGTGTTAATATTAATCTGTGTTCTCTGTCAGTGTGTTAATATTCCTGAGGACAGTGGGGGTGTTTTACACTTCACAGGGTGTATCTGACTGTGGGTCATGACATACACAGTGTGTCAGTGAGTGTGTTAATATTAATCTGTGTTCTCTGTCAGTGTGTTAATATTACTGAGGACAGTGGGGATGTTTTACACTTCACAGGGTGTATCTGACTGTGGGTCATGATATACACAGTGCGTCAGTGAGTGTGTTAATATTAATCTGTGTTCTCTGTCAGTGTGGTAATATTACTGAGGACAGTGGGGGTGTTTTACACTTCACAGGGTGTATCTGACTGTGGGTCATGATGTACACAGTGTGTCAGTGAGTGTGTTAATATTAATCTGTGTTCTCTGTCAGTGTGTTAATATTCCTGAGGACAGTGGGGGTGTTTTACACTTCACAGGGTGTATCTGACTGTGGGTCATGATGTACACAGTGTGTCAGTGAGTGTGTTAATATTAATCTGTGTTCTCTGTCAGTGTGTTAATATTACTGAGGACAGTGGGGGTGTTTTACACGTCACAGGGTTTATCTGACTGTGGGTCATGATATACACAGTGTGTCAGTGAGTGTGTAAATATTAATCTGTGTTCTCTGTCAGTGTGTTAATATTCCTGAGGACAGTGGGGGTGTTTTACACTTCACAGGGTTTATCTGACTGTGGGTCATGATGTACACAGTGTGTCAGTGAGTGTGTTAATATTAATCTGTGTTCTCTGTCAGTGTGTTAATATTACTGAGGACAGTGGGGGTGTTTTACACTTCACAGGGTTTATCTGACTGTGGGTCATGATGTACACAGTGTGTCAGTGAGTGTGTTAATATTAATCTGTGTTCTCTGTCAGTGTGTTAATATTCCTGAGGACAGTGGGGGTGTTTTACACTTCACAGGCTTTATCTGACTGTGGGTCATGATATACACAGTGTGTCAGTGAGTGTGTTAATATTAATCTGTGTTCTCTGTCAGTGTGTTAATATTGCTGAGGACAGTGGGGGTGTTTTACACTTCACAGGGTGTATCTGACTGTGGGTCATGATGTACACAGTGTGTCAGTGAGTGTGTTAATATTAATCTGTGTTCTCTGTCAGTGTGTTAATATTACTGAGGACAGTGGGGGTGTTTTACACTTCACAGGGTGTATCTGACTGTGGGTCATGATATACACAGTGTATCAGTGAGTGTGTTAATATTAATCTGTGTTCTCTGTCAGTGTGTTAATATTACTGAGGACAGTGGGGGTGTTTTACACTTCACAGGGTGTATCTGACTGTGGGTCATGATATACACAGTGTGTCAGTGAGTGTGTTAATATTAATCTGTGTTCTCTGTCAGTGTGTTAATATTACTGAGGACAGTGGGGGTGTTTTACACTTCACAGGGTGTATCTGACTGTGGGTCATGACATACACAGTGTGTCAGTGAGTGTGTTAATATTAATCTGTGTTCTCTGTCAGTGTGTTAATATTACTGAGGACAGTGGGGGTGTTTTACACTTCACAGGGTGTATCTGACTGTGGGTCATGATGTACACAGTGTGTCAGTGAGTGTGTTAATATTAATCTGTGTTCTCTGTCAGTGTGTTAATATTCCTGAGGACAGTGGGGATGTTTTACACTTCACAGGGTGTATCTGACTGTGGGTCATGATGTACACAGTGTGTCAGTGAGTGTGTTAATATTAATCTGTGTTCTCTGTCAGTGTGTTAATATTACTGAGGACAGTGGGGGTGTTTTACACTTCACAGGGTGTATCTGACTGTGGGTCATGATGTACACAGTGTGTCAGTGAGTGTGTTAATATTAATCTGTGTTCTCTGTCAGTGTGTTAATATTACTGAGGACAGTGGGGGTGTTTTACACTTCACAGGGTGTATCTGACTGTGGGTCATGATATACACAGTGTGTCAGTGAGTGTGTTAATATTAATCTGTGTTCTCTGTCAGTGTGTTAATATTACTGAGGACAGTGGGGGTGTTTTACACTTCACAGAGTGTATCTGACTCTGGGTCATGATATACACAGTGTATCAGTGAGTGTGTTAATATTAATCTGTGTTCTCTGTCAGTGTGTTAATATTACTGAGGACAGTGGGGGTGTTTTACACTTCACAGGGTGTATCTGACTGTGGGTCATGATGTACACAGTGTGTCAGTGAGTGTGTTAATATTAATCTGTGTTCTCTGTCAGTGTGTTAATATTACTGAGGACAGTGGGGGTGTTTTACACTTCACAGGGTGTATCTGACTGTGGGTCATGATATACACAGTGTGTCAGTGAGTGTGTTAATATTAATCTGTGTTCTCTGTCAGTGTGTTAATATTACTGAGGACAGTGGGGGTGTTTTACACTTCACAGGGTGTATCTGACTGTGGGTCATGATGTACACAGTGTGTCAGTGAGTGTGTTAATATTAATCTGTGTTCTCTGTCAGTGTGTTAATATTCCTGAGGACAGTGGGGGTGTTTTACACTTCACAGGGTGTATCTGACTGTGGGTCATGATGTACACAGTATGTCAGTGAGTGTGTTAATATTAATCTGTGTTCTCTGTCAGTGTGTTAATATTCCTGAGGACAGTGGGGGTGTTTTACACTTCGCAGTTTGTATCTAACTGTGGGTCATGATGTACACAGTGTGTCAGTGAGTGTGTTAATATTAATCTGTGTTCTCTGTCAGTGTGTTAATATTCCTGAGGACAGTGGGGGTGTTTTACACTTCACAGGGTTTATCTGACTGTGAGTCATGATGTACAAAGTGTGTCAGTGAGAGTGTTAATATTAATCTGTGTTCTCTGTCAGTGTGTTAATATTCCTGAGGACAGTGGGGATGTTTTACACTTCACAGGGTGTATCTGACTGTGGGTCATGATATACACAGTGTGTCAGTGAGTGTGTTAATATTAATCTGTGTTCTCTGTCAGTGTGTTAATATTACTGAGGACAGTGGGGGTGTTTTACACTTCACAGGGTGTATCTGACTGTGGGTCATGATGTACACAGTGTGTCAGTGAGTGTGTTAATATTAATCTGTGTTCTCTGTCAGTGTGTTAATATTACTGAGGACAGTGGGGGTGTTTTACACTTCACAGGGTTTATCTGACTGTGGGTCATGATGTACACAGTGTGTCAGTGAGTGTGTTAATATTAATCTGTGTTCTCTGTCAGTGTGTTAATATTACTGAGGACAGTGGGGGTGTTTTACACTTCACAGGGTGTATCTGACTGTGGGTCATGATATACACAGTGTGTCAGTGAGTGTGTTAATATTAATCTGTGTTCTCTGTCAGTGTGTTAATATTCCTGAGGACAGTGGGGGTGTTTTACACTTCACAGGGTTTATCTGACTGTGGGTCATGATGTACACAGTGTGTCAGTGAGTGTGTTAATATTAATCTGTGTTCTCTGTCAGTGTGTTAATATTACTGAGGACAGTGGGGGTGTTTTACACTTCACAGGGTTTATCTGACTGTGGGTCATGATGTACACAGTGTGTCAGTGAGTGTGTTAATATTAATCTGTGTTCTCTGTCAGTGTGTTAATATTCCTGAGGACAGTGGGGGTGTTTTACACTTCACAGGGTTTATCTGACTGTGGGTCATGATATACACAGTGTGTCAGTGAGTGTGTTAATATTAATCTGTGTTCTCTGTCAGTGTGTTAATATTGCTGAGGACAGTGGGGGTGTTTTACACTTCACAGGGTGTATCTGACTGTGGGTCATGATGTACACAGTGTGTCAGTGAGTGTGTTAATATTAATCTGTGTTCTCTGTCAGTGTGTTAATATTACTGAGGACAGTGGGGGTGTTTTACACTTCACAGGGTGTATCTGACTGTGGGTCATGATATACACAGTGTATCAGTGAGTGTGTTAATATTAATCTGTGTTCTCTGTCAGTGTGTTAATATTACTGAGGACAGTGGGGGTGTTTTACACTTCACAGGGTGTATCTGACTGTGGGTCATGATATACACAGTGTGTCAGTGAGTGTGTTAATATTAATCTGTGTTCTCTGTCAGTGTGTTAATATTCCTGAGGACAGTGGGGGTGTTTTACACTTCACAGGGTGTATCTGACTGTGGGTCATGATGTACACAGTATGTCAGTGAGTGTGTTAATATTAATCTGTGTTCTCTGTCAGTGTGTTAATATTCCTGAGGACAGTGGGGGTGTTTTACACTTCGCAGTTTGTATCTAACTGTGGGTCATGATGTACACAGTGTGTCAGTGAGTGTGTTAATATTAATCTGTGTTCTCTGTCAGTGTGTTAATATTCCTGAGGACAGTGGGGGTGTTTTACACTTCACAGGGTTTATCTGACTGTGAGTCATGATGTACAAAGTGTGTCAGTGAGTGTGTTAATATTAATCTGTGTTCTCTGTCAGTGTGTTAATATTCCTGAGGACAGTGGGGATGTTTTACACTTCACAGGGTGTATCTGACTGTGGGTCATGATATACACAGTGTGTCAGTGAGTGTGTTAATATTAATCTGTGTTCTCTGTCAGTGTGTTAATATTACTGAGGACAGTGGGGGTGTTTTACACTTCACAGGGTGTATCTGACTGTGGGTCATGATGTACACAGTGTGTCAGTGAGTGTGTTAATATTAATCTGTGTTCTCTGTCAGTGTGTTAATATTACTGAGGACAGTGGGGGTGTTTTACACTTCACAGGGTTTATCTGACTGTGGGTCACGATGTACACAGTGTGTCAGTGAGTGTGTTAATATTAATCTGTGTTCTCTGTCAGTGTGTTAATATTACTGAGGACAGTGGGGGTGTTTTACACTTCACAGGGTGTATCTGACTGTGGGTCATGATATACACAGTGTGTCAGTGAGTGTGTTAATATTAATCTGTGTTCTCTGTCAGTGTGTTAATATTCCTGAGGACAGTGGAGATGCTTTACACTTCACAGGGTGTATCTGACTGTGGGTCATGATGTACACAGTGTGTCAGTGAGTGTGTTAATATTAATCTGTGTTCTCTGTCAGTGTGTTAATATTCCTGAGGACAGTGGGGGTGTTTTACACTTCACAGGGTGTATCTGACTGTGGGTCATGATGTACACAGTGTGTCAGTGAGTGTGTTAATATTAATCTGTGTTCTCTGTCAGTGTGTTAATATTACTGAGGACAGTGGGGGTGTTTTACACTTCACAAGGTGTATCTGACTGTGGGTCATGATATACACAGTGTGTCAGTGAGTGTGTTAATATTAATCTGTGTTCTCTGTCAGTGTGTTAATATTACTGAGGACAGTGGGGGTGTTTTACACTTCACAGGGTGTATCTGACTGTGGGTCATGATGTACACAGTGTGTCAGTGAATGTGTTAATATTAATCTGTGTTCTCTGTCAGTGTGTTAATATTACTGAGGACAGTGGGGGTGTTTTACACTTCACAGGGTGTATCTGACTGTGGGTCATGATATACACAGTGTGTCAGTTAGTGTGTTAATATTAATCTGTGTTCTCTGTCAGTGTGTTAATATTCCTGAGGACAGTGGGGGTGTTTTACACTTCACAGGGTGTATCTGACTGTGGGTCATGATGTACACAGTGTGTCAGTGAGTGTGTTAATATTAATCTGTGTTCTCTGTCAGTGTGTTAATATTCCTGAGGACAGTGGGGATGCTTTACACTTCACAGGGTGTATCTGACTGTGGGTCATGATGTACACAGTGTGTCAGTGAGTGTGTTAATATTAATCTGTGTTCTCTGTCAGTGTGTTAATATTCCTGAGGACAGTGGGGGTGTTTTACACTTCACAGGGTTTATCTGACTGTGGGTCATGATATACACAGTGTGTCAGTGAGTGTGTTAATATTAATCTGTGTTCTCTGTCAGTGTGTTAATATTCCTGAGGACAGTGGGGGTGTTTTACACTTCACAGGGTGTATCTGACTGTGGGTCATGATGTACACAGTGTGTCAGTGAGTGTGTTAATATTAATCTGTGTTCTCTGTCAGTGTGTTAATATTCCTGAGGACAGTGGGGATGCTTTACACTTCACAGGGTGTATCTGACTGTGGGTCATGATGTACACAGTGTGTCAGTGAATGTGTTAATATTAATCTGTGTTCTCTGTCAGTGTGTTAATATTACTGAGGACAGTGGGGGTGTTTTACACTTCACAGGGTGTATCTGACTGTGGGTCATGATATACACAGTGTGTCAGTTAGTGTGTTAATATTAATCTGTGTTCTCTGTCAGTGTGTTAATATTCCTGAGGACAGTGGGGGTGTTTTACACTTCACAGGGTGTATCTGACTGTGGGTCATGATGTACACAGTGTGTCAGTGAGTGTGTTAATATTAATCTGTGTTCTCTGTCAGTGTGTTAATATTCCTGAGGACAGTGGGGATGCTTTACACTTCACAGGGTGTATCTGACTGTGGGTCATGATGTACACAGTGTGTCAGTGAGTGTGTTAATATTAATCTGTGTTCTCTGTCAGTGTGTTAATATTCCTGAGGACAGTGGGGGTGTTTTACACTTCACAGGGTTTATCTGACTGTGGGTCATGATATACACAGTGTGTCAGTGAGTGTGTTAATATTAATCTGTGTTCTCTGTCAGTGTGTTAATATTCCTGAGGACAGTGGGGGTGTTTTACACTTCACAGGGTGTATCTGACTGTGGGTCATGATGTACACAGTGTGTCAGTGAGTGTGTTAATATTAATCTGTGTTCTCTGTCAGTGTGTTAATATTCCTGAGGACAGTGGGGATGCTTTACACTTCACAGGGTGTATCTGACTGTGGGTCATGATGTACACAGTGTGTCAGTGAGTGTGTTAATATTAATCTGCGTTCTCTGTCAGTGTGTTAATATTCCTGAGGACAGTGGGGGTGTTTTACACTTCACAGGGTTTATCTGACTGTGGGTCATGATATACACAGTGTGTCAGTGAGTGTGTTAATATTAATCTGTGTTCTCTGTCAGTGTGTTAATATTACTGAGGACAGTGGTGGTGTTTTACACTTCACAGGGTGTATCTGACTGTGGGTCATGATATACACAGTGTGTCAGTGAGTGTGTTAATATTAATCTGTGTTCTCTGTCAGTGTGTTAATATTCCTGATGACAGTGGGGGTGTTTTACACTTCACAGGGTTTATCTGACTGTGGGTCATGATATACACAGTGTGTCAGTGAGTGTGTTAATATTAATCTGTGTTCTCTGTCAGTGTGTTAATATTCCTGAGGACAGTGGGGGTGTTTTACACTTCACAGGGTTTATCTGACTGTGAGTCATGATGTACAAAGTGTGTCAGTGAGTGTGTTAATATTAATCTGTGTTCTCTGTCAGTGTGTTAATATTCCTGAGGACAGTGGTGGTGTTTTACACTTCACAGGGTGTATCTGACTGTGGGTCATGATATACACAGTGTGTCAGTGAGTGTGTTAATATTAATCTGTGTTCTCTGTCAGTGTGTTAATATTACTGAGGACAGTGGTGGTGTTTTACACTTCACAGGGTGTATCTGACTGTGGGTCATGATGTACACAGTGTGTCAGTGAGTGTGTTAATATTAATCTGTGTTCTCTGTCAGTGTGTTAATATTACTGAGGACAGTGGGGGTGTTTTACACTTCACAGGGTTTATCTGACTGTGGGTCACGATGTACACAGTGTGTCAGTGAGTGTGTTAATATTAATCTGTGTTCTCTGTCAGTGTGTTAATATTACTGAGGACAGTGGGGGTGTTTTACACTTCACAGGGTGTATCTGACTGTGGGTCATGATATACACAGTGTGTCAGTGAGTGTGTTAATATTAATCTGTGTTCTCTGTCAGTGTGTTAATATTCCTGAGGACAGTGGGGATGCTTTACACTTCACAGGGTGTATCTGACTGTGGGTCATGATGTACACAGTGTGTCAGTGAGTGTGTTAATATTAATCTGTGTTCTCTGTCAGTGTGTTAATATTCCTGAGGACAGTGGGGGTGTTTTACACTTCACAGGGTGTATCTGACTGTGGGTCATGATGTACACAGTGTGTCAGTGAGTGTGTTAATATTAATCTGTGTTCTCTGTCAGTGTGTTAATATTACTGAGGACAGTGGGGGTGTTTTACACTTCACAGGGTGTATCTGACTGTGCGTCATGATATACACAGTGTGTCAGTGAGTGTGTTAATATTAATCTGTGTTCTCTGTCAGTGTGTTAATATTACTGAGGACAGTGGGGGTGTTTTACACTTCACAGGGTGTATCTGACTGTGGGTCATGATGTACACAGTGTGTCAGTGAATGTGTTAATATTAATCTGTGTTCTCTGTCAGTGTGTTAATATTACTGAGGACAGTGGGGGTGTTTTACACTTCACAGGGTGTATTTGACTGTGGGTCATGATATACACAGTGTGTCAGTGAGTGTGTTAATATTAATCTGTGTTCTCTGTCAGTGTGTTAATATTCCTGAGGACAGTGGGGGTGTTTTACACTTCACAGGGTGTATCTGACTGTGGGTCATGATATACACAGTGTGTCAGTGAGTGTGTTAATATTAATCTGTGTTCTCTGTCAGTGTGTTAATATTCCTGAGGACAGTGGGGATGCTTTACACTTCACAGGGTGTATCTGACTGTGGGTCATGATGTACACAGTGTGTCAGTGAGTGTGTTAATATTAATCTGTGTTCTCTGTCAGTGTGTTAATATTCCTGAGGACAGTGGGGATGCTTTACACTTCACAGGGTGTATCTGACTGTGGGTCATGATGTACACAGTGTGTCAGTGAGTGTGTTAATATTAATCTGTGTTCTCTGTCAGTGTGTTAATATTCCTGAGGACAGTGGGGGTGTTTTACACTTCACAGGGTTTATCTGACTGTGGGTCATGATATACACAGTGTGTCAGTGAGTGTGTTAATATTAATCTGTGTTCTCTGTCAGTGTGTTAATATTCCTGAGGACAGTGGGGGTGTTTTACACTTCACAGGGTGTATCTGACTGTGGGTCATGATATACACAGTGTGTCAGTGAGTGTGTTAATATTAATCTGTGTTCTCTGTCAGTGTGTTAATATTACTGAGGACAGTGGGGGTGTTTTACACTTCAAAGGGTGTACCTGACTGTGGGTCATGATGTACACAGTGTGTCAGTGAGAGCGTTAATATTAATCTGTGTTCTCTGTCAGTGTGTTACTATTCCTGAGGACAGTGGGGGTGTTTTACACTTCACAGGGTGTATCTGACTGTGGGTCATGATATACACAGTGTGTCAGTGAGTGTGTTAATATTAATCTGTGTTCTCTGTCAGTGTGTTAATATTCCTGAGGACAGTGGGGGTGCTTTACACTTCACAGGGTGTATCTGACTGTGGGTCATGATGTACACAGTGTGTCAGTGAGTGTGTTAATATTAATCTGTGTTCTCTGTCAGTGTGTTAATATTCCTGAGGACAGTGGGGATGCTTTACACTTCACAGGGTGTATCTGACTGTGGGTCATGATGTACACAGTGTGTCAGTGAGTGTGTTAATATTAATCTGTGTTCTCTGTCAGTGTGTTAATATTCCTGAGGACAGTGGGGGTGTTTTACACTTCACAGGGTTTATCTGACTGTGGGTCATGATATACACAGTGTGTCAGTGAGTGTGTTAATATTAATCTGTGTTCTCTGTCAGTGTGTTAATATTACTGAGGACAGTGGTGGTGTTTTACACTTCACAGGGTGTATCTGACTGTGGGTCATGATATACACAGTGTGTCAGTGAGTGTGTTAATATTAATCTGTGTTCTCTGTCAGTGTGTTAATATTCCTGAGGACAGTGGGGGTGTTTTACACTTCACAGGGTTTATCTGACTGTGGGTCATGATATACACAGTGTGTCAGTGAGTGTGTTAATATTAATCTGTGTTCTCTGTCAGTGTGTTAATATTACTGAGGACAGTGGGGGTGTTTTACACTTCACAGGGTGTATCTGACTGTGGGTCATGATATACACAGTGTGTCAGTGAGTGTGTTAATATTAATCTGTGTTCTCTGTCAGTGTGTTAATATTCCTGAGGACAGTGGTGGTGTTTTACACTTCACAGGGTGTATCTGACTGTGGGTCATGATATACACAGTGTGTCAGTGAGTGTGTTAATATTAATCTGTGTTCTCTGTCAGTGTGTTAATATTACTGAGGACAGTGGGGGTGTTTTACACTTCAAAGGGTGTATCTGACTGTGGGTCATGATGTACACAGTGTGTCAGTGAGAGCGTTAATATTAATCTGTGTTCTCTGTCAGTGTGTTACTATTCCTGAGGACAGTGGGGGTGTTTTACACTTCACAGGGTGTATCTGACTGTGGGTCATGATATACACAGTGTGTCAGTGAGAGTGTTAATATTAATCTGTGTTCTCTGTCAGTGTGTTAATATTGCTGAGGACAGTGGGGGTGTTTTACACTTCACAGGGTGTATCTGACTGTGGGTCATGATATACACAGTGTGTCAGTGAGTGTGTTAATATTAATCTGTGTTCTCTGTCAGTGTGTTAATATTACTGAGGACAGTGGGGGTGTTTTACACTTCACAGGGTGTATCTGACTGTGGGTCATGATGTACACAGTGTGTCAGTGAGTGTGTTAATATTAATCTGTGTTCTCTGTCAGTGTGTTAATATTACTGAGGACAGTGGGGGTGTTTTACACTTCACAGGGTGTATCTGACTGTGGGTCATGATATACACAGTGTGTCAGTGAGTGTGTTAATATTAATCTGTGTTCTCTGTCAGTGTGTTAATATTACTGAGGACAGTGGGGGTGTTTTACACTTCACAGGGTGTATCTGACTGTGGGTCATGATATACACAGTGCGTCAGTGAGTGTGTTAATATTAATCTGTGTTCTCTGTCAGTGTGTTAATATTACTGAGGACAGTGGGGGTGTTTTACACTTCACAGGGTGTATCTGACTGTGGGTCATGACATACACAGTGTGTCAGTGAGTGTGTTAATATTAATCTGTGTTCTCTGTCAGTGTGTTAATATTCCTGAGGACAGTGGGGGTGTTTTACACTTCACAGGGTGTATCTGACTGTGGGTCATGATGTACACAGTGTGTCAGTGAGTGTGTTAATATTAATCTGTGTTCTCTGTCAGTGTGTTAATATTGCTGAGGACAGTGGGGATGTTTTACACTTCACAGGGTGTATCTGACTGTGGGTCATGATGTACACAGCGTGTCAGTGAGCATGTTAATATTAATCTGTGTTCTCTGTCAGTGTGTTAATATTCCTGAGGACAGTGGGGGTGTTTTACACTTCACAGGGTGTATCTGACTGTGGGTCATGATGTACACAATGTGTCAGTGAGTGTGTTAATATTAATCTGTGTTCTCTGTCAGTGTGTTAATATTAGTGAGGACAGTGGGGATGTTTTACACTTCACAGGGTGTATCTGACTGTGGGTCATGATATACACAGTGTGTCAGTGAGTGTGTTAATATTAATCTGTGTTCTCTGTCAGTGTGTTAATATTACTGAGGACAGTGGGGATGTTTTACACTTCACAGGGTGTATCTGACTGTGGGTCATGATATACACAGTGTGTCAGTGAGTGTGTTAATATTAATCTGTGTTCTCTGTCAGTGTGTTAATATTACTGAGGACAGTGGTGGTGTTTTACACTTCACAGGGTGTATCTGACTGTGGGTCATGATATACACAGTGTGTCAGTGAGTGTGTTAATATTAATCTGTGTTCTCTGTCAGTGTGTTAATATTACTGAGGACAGTGGGGGTGTTTTACACTTCACAGGGTGTATCAGACGGCGGGTCATGATATACATAGTGTGTCAGTGAGTGTGTTAATATTAATCTGTGTTCTCTGTCAGTGTGTTAATATTACTGAGGACAGTGGGGGTGTTTTACACTTCACAGGGTGTATCTGACTGTGGGTCATGATATACACAGTGTGTCAGTGAGTGTGTTAATATTAATCTGTGTTCTCTGTCAGTGTGTTAATATTCCTGAGGACAGTGGGGGTGTTTTACACTTCAAAGGGTGTATCTGACTGTGGGTCATGATATACACAGTGTGTCAGTGAGTGTGTTAATATTAATCAGTGTTCTCTGTCAGTGTGTTAATATTCCTGAGGACAGTGGGGATGTTTTACACTTCACAGGGTTTATCTGACTGTGGGTCATGATGTACACAGTGTGTCAGTGAGTGTGTTAATATTAATCTGTGTTCTCTGTCAGTGTGTTAATATTACTGAGGACAGTGGGGGTGTTTTACACTTCACAGTTTGTATCTAACTGTGGGTCATGATGTACACAGTGTGTCAGTGAGTGTGTTAATATTAATCTGTGTTCTCTGTCAGTGTGTTAATATTCCTGAGGACAGTGGGGGTGTTTTACACTTCACAGGGTGTATCTGACTGTGGGTCATGATGTACACAGTGTGTCAGTGAGTGTGTTAATATTAATCTGTGTTCTCTGTCAGTGTGTTAATATTACGGAGGACAGTGGAGGTGTTTTACACTTCACAGGGTGTATCTGACTGTGGGTCATGATATACACAGTGTGTCAGTGAGTGTGTTAATATTCATCTGTGTTCTCTGTCAGTGTGTTAATATTCCTGAGGACAGTGGGGGTGTTTTACACTTCACAGGGTTTATCTGACTGTGGGTCATGATATACACAGTGTGTCAGTGAGTGTGTTAATATTAATCTGTGTTCTCTGTCAGTGTGTTAATATTACTGAGGACAGTGGGGGTGTTTTACACTTCACAGGGTGTATCTGACTGTGAGTCATGATGTACACAGTGTGTCAGTGAGTGTGTTAATATTAATCTGTGTTCTCTGTCAATGTGTTAATATTCCTGAGGACAGTGGGGATGCTTTACACTTCACAGGGTGTATCTGACTGTGGGTCATGATGTACACAGTGTGTCAGTGAGTGTGTTAATATTAATCTGTGTTCTCTGTCAGTGTGTTAATATTCCTGAGGACAGTGGGGGTGTTTTACACTTCACAGGGTTTATCTGACTGTGAGTCATGATGTACAAAGTGTGTCAGTGAGTGTGTTAATATTAATCTGTGTTCTCTGTCAGTGTGTTAATATTCCTGAGGACAGTGGGGATGTTTTACACTTCACAGGGTGTATCTGACTGTGGGTCATGATATACACAGTGTGTCAGTGAGTGTGTTAATATTAATCTGTGTTCTCTGTCAGTGTGTTAATATTCCTGAGGACAGTGGGGATGCTTTACACTTCACAGGGTGTATCTGACTGTGGGTCATGATGTACACAGTGTGTCAGTGAGTGTGTTAATATTAATCTGTGTTCTCTGTCAGTGTGTTAATATTCCTGAGGACAGTGGGGGTGTTTTACACTTCACAGGGTGTATCTGACTGTGGGTCATGATGTGCACAGTGTGTCAGTGAGTGTGTTAATATTAATCTGTGTTCTCTGTCAGTGTGTTAATATTACTGAGGACAGTGGGGGTGTTTTACACTTCACAGGGTGTATCTGACTGTGGGTCATGATATACACAGTGTGTCAGTGAGTGTGTTAATATTAATCTGTGTTCTCTGTCAGTGTGTTAATATTACTGAGGACAGTGGGGGTGTTTTACACTTCACAGGGTGTATCTGACTGTGGGTCATGATGTACACAGTGTGTCAGTGAGTGTGTTAATATTAATCTGTGTTCTCTGTCAGTGTGTTAATATTCCTGTGGACAGTGGGGGTGTTTTACACTTCACAGGGTGTATCTGACTGTGGGTCATGATATACACAGTATGTCAGTGAGTGTGTTAATATTAATCTGTGTTCTCTGTCAGTGTGTTAATATTCCTGAGGACAGTGGGGGTGTTTTACACTTCACAGGGTGTATCTGACTGTGGGTCATGATGTACACAGTGTGTCAGTGAGTGTGTTAATATTAATCTGTGTTCTCTGTCAGTGTGTTAATATTACTGAGGACAGTGGGGGTGTTTTACACTTCACAGGGTGTATCTGACTGTGAGTCATGATGTACACAGTGTGTCAGTGAGTGTGTTAATATTAATCTGTGTTCTCTGTCAATGTGTTAATATTCCTGAGGACAGTGGGGATGCTTTACACTTCACAGGGTGTATCTGACTGTGGGTCATGATGTACACAGTGTGTCAGTGAGTGTGTTAATATTAATCTGTGTTCTCTGTCAGTGTGTTAATATTCCTGAGGACAGTGGGGGTGTTTTACACTTCACAGGGTTTATCTGACTGTGAGTCATGATGTACAAAGTGTGTCAGTGAGTGTGTTAATATTAATCTGTGTTCTCTGTCAGTGTGTTAATATTCCTGAGGAGAGTGGGGATGTTTTACACTTCACAGGGTGTATCTGACTGTGGGTCATGATATACACAGTGTGTCACTGAGTGTGTTAATATTAATCTGTGTTCTCTGTCAGTGTGTTAATATTCCTGAGGACAGTGGGGATGCTTTACACTTCACAGGGTGTATCTGACTGTGGGTCATGATATACACAGTGTGTCAGTGAGTGTGTTAATAGTAATCTGTGTTCTCTGTCAGTGTGTTAATATTACTGAGGACAGTGGGGGTGTTTTACACTTCACAGGGTGTATCTGACTGTGGGTCATGATATACACAGTGTTTCAGTGAGTGTGTTAATATTAATCTGTGTTCTCTGTCAGTGTGTTAATATTCCTGAGGACAGTGGGGGTGTTTTACACTTCACAGGGTGTATCTGACTGTGGGTCATGATGTACACAGTGTGTCAGTGAGTGTGTTAATATTAATCTGTGTTCTCTGTCAGTGTGTTAATATTCCTGAGGGCAGTGGGGGTGTTTTACACTTCACAAGGTGTATCTGACTGTGGGTCATGATATACACAGTGTGTCAGTGAGTGTGTTAATATTAATCTGTGTTCTCTGTCAGTGTGTTAATATTCCTGAGGACAGTGGGGGTGTTTTACACTTCACAGGGTGTATCTGACTGTGGGTCCTGATATACACAGTGTGTCAGTGAGTGTGTTAATATTAATCTGTGTTCTCTGTCAGTGTGTTAATATTACTGAGGACAGTGGGGGTGTTTTACACTTCACAGGGTGTATCTGACTGTGGGTCATGATGTACACAGTGTGTCAGTGAGTGTGTTAATATTAATCTGTGTTCTCTGTCAGTGTGTTAATATTCCTGAGGACAGTGGGGGTGTTTTACACTTCACAGGGTGTATCTGACTGTGGGTCATGATGTACACAGTGTGTCAGTGAGTGTGTTAATATTAATCTGTGTTCTCTGTCAGTGTGTTAATATTACTGAGGACAGTGGGGGTGTTTTACACTTCACAGTTTGTATCTAACTGTGGGTCATGATGTACACAGTGTGTCAGTGAGTGTGTTAATATTCATCTGTGTTCTCTGTCAGTGTGTTAATATTCCTGAGGACAGTGGGGGTGTTTTACACTTCACAGGGTTTATCTGACTGTGGGTCATGATGTACACAGTGTGTCAGTGAGTGTGTTAATATTAATCTGTGTTCTCTGTCAGTGTGTTAATATTACTGAGGACAGTGGTGGTGTTTTACACTTCACAGGGTTTATCTGACTGTGGGTCATGATATACACAGTGTGTCAGTGAGTGTGTTAATATTAATCTGTGTTCTCTGTCAGTGTGTTAATATTACTGAGGACAGTGGGGGTGTTTTACACTTCACAGGGTGTATCTGACTGTGAGTCATGATGTACACAGTGTGTCAGTGAGTGTGTTAATATTAATCTGTGTTCTCTGTCAGTGTGTTAATATTCCTGAGGACAGTGGGGGTGTTTTACACTTCACCGGGTGTATCTGACTGTGGGTCATGATATACACAGTGTGTCAGTGAGTGTGTTAATATTAATCTGTGTTCTCTGTCAGTGTGTTAATATTCCTGAGGACAGTGGGGGTGTTTTACACTTCACAGGGTGTATCTGACTGTGGGTCATGATATACACAGTGTGTCAGTGAGTGTGTTAATATTAATCTGTGTTCTCTGTCAGTGTGTTAATATTACTGAGGACACTGGGGATGCTTTACACTTCACAGGGTGTATCTGACTGTGGGTCATGATGTACACAGTGTGTCAGTGAATGTGTTAATATTAATCTGTGTTCTCTGTCAGTGTGTTAATATTCCTGAGGACAGTGGGGGTGTTTTACACTTCACAGGGTTTATCTGACTGTGAGTCATGATGTACAAAGTGTGTCAGTGAGTGTGTTAATATTAATCTGTGTTCTGTGTCAGTGTGTTAATATTGCTGAGGACAGTGGGGGTGTTTTACACTTCACAGGGTGTATGTGACTGTGGGTCATGATGTACACAGTGTGTCAGTGAGTGTGTTAATATTAATCTGTGTTCTCTGTCAGTGTGTTAATATTACTGAGGACAGTGGGGGTGTTTTACACTTCACAGGGTTTATCTGACTGTGGGTCATGATGTACACAGTGTGTCAGTGAGTGTGTTAATATTAATCTGTGTTCTCTGTCAGTGTGTTAATATTACTGAGGACAGTGGTGGTGTTTTACACTTCACAGGGTGTATCTCACTGTGGGTCATGATATACACAGTGTGTCAGTGAGTGTGTTAATATTAATCTGTGTTCTCTGTCAGTGTGTTAATATTGCTGAGGACAGTGGGGGTGTTTTACACTTCGCAGGGTGTATCTGACTGTGGGTCATGATGTACACAGTGTGTCAGTGAGTGTGTTAATATTAATCTGTGTTCTCTGTCAGTGTGTTAATATTCCTGAGGACAGTGGGGATGTTTTACACTTCACAGGGTGTATCTGACTGTGGGTCATGATATACACAGTGTGTCAGTGAGTGTGTTAATATTAATCTGTGTTCTCTGTCAGTGTGTTAATATTCCTGAGGACAGTGGGGATGCTTTACACTTCACAGGGTGTATCTGACTGTGGGTCATGATGTACACAGTGTGTCAGTGAGTGTGTTAATATTAATCTGTGTTCTCTGTCAGTGTGTTAATATTCCTGAGGACAGTGGGGGTGTTTTACACTTCACAGGGTGTGTCTGACTGTGGGTCATGATGTACACAGTGTGTCAGTGAGTGTGTTAATATTAATCTGTGTTCTCTGTCAGTGTGTTAATATTACTGAGGACAGTGGGGGTGTTTTACACTTCACAGGGTGTATCTGACTGTGGGTCATGATATACACAGTGTGTCAGTGAGTGTGTTAATATTAATCTGTGTTCTCTGTCAGTGTGTTAATATTACTGAGGACAGTGGGGGTGTTTTACACTTCACAGGGTGTATCTGACTGTGGGTCATGATGTACACAGTGTGTCAGTGAGTGTGTTAATATTAATCTGTGTTCTCTGTCAGTGTGTTAATATTACTGAGGACAGTGGGGGTGTTTTACACTTCACAGGGTGTATCTGACTGTGGGTCATGATATACACAGTGTGTCAGTGAGTGTGTTAATATTAATCTGTGTTCTCTGTCGGTGTGTTAATATTACTGAGGACAGTGGGGGTGTTTTACACTTCACAGGGTGTATCTGACTGTGAGTCATGATGTACACAGTGTGTCAGTGAGTGTGTTAATATTAATCTGTGTTCTCTGTCAGTGTGTTAATATTACTGAGGACAGTGGGAATGTTTTACACTTCACAGGGTGTATCTGACTGTGGGTCATGATATACACTGTGTGTCAGTGAGTGTGTTAATATTAATCTGTGTTCTCTGTCAGTGTGTTAATATTACTGAGGACAGTGGGGGTGTTTTACACTTCACAGGGTTTATCTGACTGTGGGTCATGATATACACAGTGTGTCAGTGAGTGTGTTAATATTAATCTGTGTTCTCTGTCAGTGTGTTAATATTACTGAGGACAGTGGGGGTGTTTTACACTTCACAGGGTGTATCTGACTGTGGGTCATGATGTACACAGTGTGTCAGTGAGTGTGTTAATATTAATCTGTGTTCTCTGTCAGTGTGTTAATATTACTGAGGACAGTGGGGGTGTTTTACACTTCACAGGGTGTATCTGACTGTGGGTCATGATATACACAGTGTGTCAGTGAGTGTGTTAATATTAATCTGTGTTCTCTGTCAGTGTGTTAATATTGCTGAGGACAGTGGGGGTGTTTTACACTTCACAGGGTGTATCTGACTGTGGGTCATGATGTACACAGTGTGTCAGTGAGTGTGTTAATATTAATCTGTGTTCTCTGTCAGTGTGTTAATATTACTGAGGACAGTGGGGGTGTTTTACACTTCACAGGGTGTATCTGACTCTGGGTCATGATATACACAGTGTGTCAGTGAGTGTGTTAATATTAATCTGTGTTCTCTGTCAGTGTGTTAATATTACTGAGGACAGTGGGGGTGTTTTACACTTCACAGGGTGTATCTGACTGTGGGTCATGATATACACAGTGTGTCAGTGAGAGTGTTAATATTAATCTGTGTTCTCTGTCAGTGTGTTAATATTACTGAGGACAGTGGGGATGTTTTACACTTCACAGGGTGTATCTGACTGTGGGTCATGATATGCACAGTGTGTCAGTGAGTGTGTTAATATTAATCTGTGTTCTCTGTCAGTGTGTTAATATTGCTGAGGACAGTGGGGGTGTTTTACACTTCACAGGGTGTATCTGACTGTGGGTCATGATATACACAGTGTGTCAGTGAGTGTGTTAATATTAATCTGTGTTCTCTGTCAGTGTGTTAATATTACTGAGGACAGTGGGGATGTTTTACACTTCACAGGGTGTATCTGACTGTGGGTCATGATATGCACAGTGTGTCAGTGAGTGTGTTAATATTAATCTGTGTTCTCTGTCAGTGTGTTAATATTCCACCTTAGCCAAATCGCCCCTTTCACATTTTGCTCTCTCTCTCCCCCCACAACTCCTCTTGCACCTTCTCCTCCTTTGAGCTCATCACTTTGTTCCCCAAATCCCATCCCCCACTCCCATACACCATTCCCCGATACCACTACCCCCTAACACCCCTCCCTCACTCCCATACCCCACATCCCACCCAGCCACCCCTCGCCCACTCCCCTTCCCCACTCCCCTCCCAACTTCCCTACTTCATTCCCCTCCCCCACTTCCCAACCCCACCCCCAACCACACGCCCCTATCCCACTGCTTCCCCCACTGCCCTCCCTCACTCTCCTACCCCACACCCCTCCCCCACTCCCCTCCCCATCTCCCCTCAACCACTCCACTCCCCAACTCCATCACCATCGCCCCTCCCCCACTCTCCTCCCCCACTCCCCTCCGCCAATCCCCTCCTCCAATCCGATCCCCCACTCCCCTCCACACTCCCCTCCCCAACTCCGCTCCCCTACTCCCCTCTTCCCTCCCCTCCCACACTACCCTCCCACACTCCCCAGCCCACTTCCCTCCCCCACTCCCCTACCCCATTCCTGCTGCCACTCCCCTACCCTACTCCCCTTCCCCACTCCACTCCCCTCTCAATGCCTCCACTCCCCTACCGCACTCCCCTCCCCAGTCCCCTTACCACTCCACTCCCACACTCTCCTACATCATTCCCCTTCCCCACTCCCCTACTCCACTCCCATCCCCCACTCCCCTATCACACTCCCCTTCCCTCCTCCCTTCCCACACTCCCCCTACCGAACTCCCCTCCCACACTCCCCGACCACACTCCCCTACCACGCTCCCCTCCCCCTCTCCCCTCTCCCAGCCCTGACTCACCTACAGCACTCCCCTACCCCACTTCCTGTCCCCCACTGCCCACTCCCACTCCCTTCACCCACTCCCCTACCCCACTCCCATCCCTCACTCCCTTACAACACTCCCCTTCCCTACTCCCTTCCCACACTCCCCCTACCGAACTCCCCTCCCACACTCCCCGACTACACTCCCCTACCACACTCCCATCCCCCACTCCCCTCCCCCCACCCCAACTCACCTACCGCACTCCCCTACACCACTTCCTGTCCCCCACTCCCCTCTCCCACTCCCTTCATCCACTCCCCTCCCCCACTCCCCTCCCCCACTCCCCTATATCACTCCCCTACCCCACTACCTATCCCCCACTCCCTGTCCCCCACTCCCCTCCCCCACTCCCCTCCCCCACTCCCCTATATCACTCCCCTACCCCACTACCTATCCCCCACTCCCTGTCCCCCCCTCCCCTCCCCCACTCCCCTACCCCACTCCCCTCGACCACTCCCCTAACACACTCCCTATATCACTCCCCTACCCCACTCCCCCTGTCCCCCATTCCCTGTCCCCCACTCCCCTCCACAACTCACCTCCCCCACTCCCCTACTCCACTCCCGCACCCCACTCCTTACCCCCACTCCTCTACCCAAATCCCCTCCCCAACTCCCCTCCCCCCTCCCCTCCCCCACTCCCCACCCAACTCATTACCCCACTCCCCTACCCCACTCCCCTCACCAACTCCCTTACCACCCGCCCCTACTCCACTCCCCTCCCAAACTCACCTCCCCCACTCCCCTCCACAACTCCCCTCCCTCACTTCCCTCCAGAACACCCCTCCCCAACTCCCCCCAACAGCCCTCCCCCACTTCCCTCCCCCACCTCCCTCCCCCACACCCCTCCCCCACTCCCCTCCCCAACTCCTCTCCCCACTCCACTCCCACTCTCCCCGCCCCAGCTCCCCTCGTCCACTCCCCTCCCACATTAACTTCCCCCACTCTCCTCCCCACTCCCCTCCCCAACTAGCCTCACCAACTCCGCTACCACACTCCCCTACCACATTCGCTGAACCCACTCCCTTACCACACCCCACCACCAATCCCCTCCCCTACTCCGATCCACCACTCCGCTTCCCTCCACCTCTTCACTGCCCTCACCGAAGACAATCCCATCCTCCACTACCCTCCCCCACTCCCCTGCCCCACACCCCGACCCCACACCCCAACCGCAGTGCCCTCCACAACTCCCCTACCCCACTCCCCTGCCACACTCCCCTACGCCACTCCCCGACCCTACTCCCCTACCGCACTCCCCTACCGCACTTCCCTCCACAACTCCCCTACCCCACTCCCCTACCCCACTCCCCTACTACACTCCCCTACGCCACTCCCCGACCCTACTCCCCTACCGCACACCCCTCCACAACTCCCCTACCCCACTCCCCTACCCCATTCCCCTCCTCCACACCCCTCCCCACTCCCCTACCTCACTCCCCTCCCCCACACCCCTACCCACCTCTCCTACCCCACCCCATCCCCCACTCACCTTCTCTCCACCACCTCACTGCCCTCCAATACCCAACGCCCCTACCCCACTCCACTATCCCATTCCCACTCCCCTACCACACTCCCATCCCCCACTCGCCTCCCCCACTCCCCTACATCACTCCCCTACCCCACGCCCTGTCCCCCACTCCCCTCCCCAACTCCCATCCCCCACTCCCCTATCCCACTCCCCACCCCACTTCCATCTCACACTCCTCTACCCCACTCCCCTCCCCAAGTCCCCTCCCCAACTCCCCTATCCCACTCCCCTCCACAGCGCCCCCGCAACTCCCCTCACAAACTCCCATACCCCACTCCCCTCCACCACTCACATCCCCCACTCCCCTCCCCAACTCCCCTGCCTCACTTCCTTTCCCCACTCCCCTCCCCAAATCCTCCCAAACTCCCTGACCCCATCCCCTACCCCATTCTCCTACCCCACTCCCCTAACGCACTCCCTTACCACATCCCCTCCACCACTCAGCTTCCCTCCACCTCTTCACTGCCCTGCCCAACCACACTCCCATCCCCCAGTACACTCCCCCAATCCCCAACCCCACTCCCCTCCCCCACTCCCCTACTGCACTCCCTCTACAACTCCCCTACCCCACTCCCCTACCACACTGCCCTACCCCACTCCCCTACCCCAATCCCCTACCACACTCCCCTACCCCACTCCCCTCCACCACTCCCATACCTCACTACCCTCCCCTACTCCCGTACCCACATCTCCTACCACACCCCTTCCCCACTCCCCTTCCCTCCACCTCCTCACTGCCCTCCACTACCCAACACCTCAACCCTACACACATCCTCACTCCCCTCCCCACTCCCCTTCCCTCCACCTCCTCACTGCGCTCACCTATCCCACGCCCCTTTCCCACTCCCTACATCACTCCCCTCCCCCACTCCCTCCCCCACTGCCCTCCCAAACTCCCTGACCACATCCCCTACCCAATTCTCCTACCTCACTCCCCTACCTCACACCCTTACCACACCCCCTCCTCCAATCACCTCACCCACTCCCCTCCACCACTCAGTTCCCTCCACCTCTTCACTGCCCTGCCCAACCACACTCCCATCCCCCAGTACACTCCCCCAATCCCCAACCCCACTCCCCTCCCCCATTCCCCTACTGCACTCCCTCGACAACTCCCCTACCCCAATCCCCTAACACACTCCCCTACCCCACTCCCCTCCACCACTCCCATACCTCACTATCCTCCCCTACTCCCGTACCCACATCTCCTACCACATCCCTTCCCCACTCCCCTTCCCTCCACCTCCTCACTGCCCTCCACTACCCAACACCTCGACCCTACACACATCCTCACTCCCCTCCCCACTCCCCTTCCCTCCACCTCCTCACTGCGCTTCCCTATCCCACGCCCCTTTCCCACTCCCTACATCACTCCCCTCCCCCACTCCCCTCCCCCACTCCCCTCAAAACTCCCATACCTCACTACCCTCCCCTACTCCCGTACCCACCTCTCCTACCACACCCCTTCCCCACTCCCCTTCCCTCCACCTCCTCACTGCCCTCCACTACCCAACACCTCGACCCTACACACATCCTCACTCCCCTCCCCATTCCCCTTCCCTCCACCTCCTCACTGCACTCACCTATCCCACGCCCCTTTCCCACTCCCTACATCACTCCACTCCCCCACTCCCCTCCCCCACTCCCCTCCCAAACTCCCTGACCACATCCCCTACCCAATTCTCCTACCTCACTCCCCTACCTCACACCCTTGCCACACCCCCTCCTCCAATTACCTCACCCACTCCCCTCCACCACTCAGTTCCCTCCACCTCTTCACTGCCCTGCCCAACCACACTCCCATCCCCAGTACACTCCCCCAATCCCCAACCCCACTCCCCTCCCCCACTCCCCTACTGCACTCCCTCTACAACTCCCCTACCCCACTCCCCTACCACACTGCCCTACCCCACTCCCCTACCCCAATCCCCTACCACGCTCCCCTACCCCACTCCCCTCAACCACTCCCATACCTCACTACCCTCCCCTACTCCCGTACCCACATCTCCTACCACACCCCTTCCCCACTCCCCTTCCCTCCACCTCCTCACTGCCCTCCACTACCCAACACCTCGACCCTACACACATCCTCACTCCCCTCCCCACTCCCCTTCCCTACACCTCCTCACTGCGCTTCCCTATCCCACGCCCCTTTCCCACTCCCTACATCACTCCACTCCCCCACTCCCCTCCCCCACTCCCCTCACAAACTCCCATACATCACTACCCTCCCCTACTCCCGTATCCACCTCTCCTACCACACCCCTTCCCCACTCCCCTTCCCTCCACCTCCTCACTGCCCTCCACTACCCAACTCCTCGACCCTACACACATCCTCAC
This sequence comes from Heterodontus francisci, assembly GCF_036365525.1. NCBI lineage: Eukaryota > Metazoa > Chordata > Chondrichthyes > Heterodontiformes > Heterodontidae > Heterodontus > Heterodontus francisci. Next base: position 2,206,371 of record NW_027140382.1, on the reverse strand, counting down.
TCCCCTCCCCACTCCCCTTCCCTCCACCTCCTCACTGCGCTCCCCTATCCCACGCCCCTTTCCCACTCCCTACATCACTCCCCTCCCCCACTCCCCTCCCCCACTCCCCTCACCAACGCCCCTCACCCACTCCCCTACATCACTCCCCTACCCCATTCCTTGTCGCCCACTCCCCTCTCCCACTCCCCTCTGCGACTCCCCTAACGCAGTCGCCTTTCCCATTCCCCTACCTCACTCCCCTCCCCCACTCCCCTCTCCCACTCCCCTCCCCCACTCCCCTCCCCCACTCCTCACACCAACTCCCCTCACCCACTCCCCTACATCACTCCCCTACCCCACCCCTTGTCCCCCACTCCCCTCTCCCACTCCCCGCTCCCACTCCCCTAACGTACTCCCCTACCCCACACCCCTGCCTTACTCCCCTCCCCCACTCCCCGCCCCAACTCCCCTCCCCATTCCCATCCACCACTATTCTACCCCACTCCCCTCCCCTACTCCACTCCCCGCTCCCCACCCCCACGGACCTATGCCACTCCCCTACCCCACTCCCTCTACCCCACTCCCCTCCCTCCCCTCCCACACTCCATACCCCACTCCCCTACCCCACACCCCTACCCCACTCTCCACCCCCACTCCCATCCCCAACTCCCCTCCCCACTCCCCTACCCCACTGCCACACCCCACTACACTCCCCCACTCCTCTCACATACTCCCCTCCCCCTCTCCTCTCCGCAACTCCCCGCAACCACCTCTCCCCACGCCCCTCCCCCACTCACTTCCCCCACTCCCCTACCGCAGTCCCCTATCCAACCCTCCCCAACTCCCCTTCCCAACTACCATCCCCAACTCTCCTCCCCCACTCCCCCACCAATTCCCATACCCAACTCCCCTGCACCACTTACCACCCCACTCCCTTCCCCCACACCCCTTCTCAACTCCCCTCCCTCACTCCCCTCCCCAGCTCCCCTCCTGTACTACACTCCCCCACTGTCCTCCTCAACTCCCCGCACTAACTTCCATACCCGACTCCCCTACTCCACTCCCCTCCTTCACTCCCCTTCTCACATCCTCCCCATCTCCCCTCCCTCACTCCCCTCCCTCAATCCCCTCCCTCTTTCCCCTCCCCCACTCCCCTACCCCACTCCCCTACCCCATCCCGTACCCCACTCCCCTACCCCACACCCCTACCCCACTCCCCACCCCCACTCCCATCCCCAATTCCCCACCCCCACTCCCCTCACTCACTCCCCTGCCCCACTCCGCTCACCCACTCCTCTCACGAACTCTCCATCCCCACCCCCCTCACCAACTCCCATACCCAACTCCCATGCTCCACATCCCACCCTCCTCCCCACCCCACTCCCCTCCCCACGCCCCTCCCCCATTCCACTCCCCTCTCCCCTCCCCCACGGACCTTTGCCACTCCCCTACCCCACTCCCAGTCCCCCACTCCCCTCCCTCATTCCCCTCCCCCAGTCCCCTTCCCCACTCCCCTACTGCACACCCATACCCCACTCCTCACACCCACTCCCATACCCAACAAGCCTCCCCCACTCCCCTACCCCACACCTGCAGACCACTACACTCCCCTCCCCCTCTCCTCTCCGCAACTCCCCGCAACTACTCCTCTCCCCACTCCCCTCCCCCACACCCTTCCCCTACTCCCCTACGGCTCTCCCCTCCCCAATCCCCTTCCCAACTCCCACCCCCAAATCTCCTCCCCCTCTCCCCTCACCAACTCCCATACCCAACTCCCCCGCCCAACTTACCACAACACTTCCCTCCCCCACACCCCTTCTCAACTCCCCTCCCTCACTCACTCCCCTCCCCCACTCCCCACCCCAACGCTGCTCCCCCACTGCCCGCACCAACTCCCATACCCTGCTCCCCTCCCCCACTCCCCTCCCCCACTCCCCTCCCCCACTCCCCTACCCCACTTTCCTCACCAACACCCCTCCCTCACTCCCCTCCCCCACTCCCCTCCCCAGCTCCCCTCCCCAACTCCCGTACCGGACTCCCATCCCCCACTCCACTCCCACACTCCCCTCCCCCACTCCAGTCCCTAACTCCCCTCCCCCACACCCCTCCTCAACTCCCCTCCCTCACTCCCCTACCCCACTCCCCTCACCCACTTCCCTCCCCCACTCCCCACCTTCACTCCCCTCCCCAACTCCCCTCCCCAACTCCCCACCTCAAATCCCCTGCCGCACTCCACTCCCCAACTCCCCTCCCCAACTCCCCTCCCCAAATCGCCTCCCTCACGCCCCTACACTACTCCCCTCCCCAACTCCCCACCCCAACTCCCCTACCGCACTCCACTCCCCAACTCCCCTCCCCCAATCCACTCCCCCGCTCCCCTCCCACACTTACCTCTAACAACTCCCCTGCCCCCCTCCCCTGCCCCCTCCCCAACCTCGCTCTCCTCCCCACTCCCATCCCCCACTCCCGTACTTCACAACAAATCCCCACTCCCCTACCCCACTCCCCACACCCAATCCCCTCCACTACTACCCTCCCCAACTCCCCTCCCCAACGCCCCTCCCCCACTCCCCCACTCCCCAACTCACTCCCCTCCCCCTCCTCTCTGTAACTCCCCTCCCCCACTCCCCTACCGCACTCCCCTCCCTCACTCCCCTCCCTCACTCTCTTCCCTCACTCCCCTCCCCCACTACCCTCACTCACTCCCCTACCCCACTACCCTCACTCACTCCCCTCCCCCACTGCCCGACAGCACTCCCCTCCCCCTCCCCCACTCCCCTACTGCACTCCGCTCCCCCACACACCACATCAACTCCCCTCCCTCACTCCCCTCCCCCGCTCACCTCCACAACAACCCTCACTCACTCCCCTACCCCACTCCCCACCCCCACTCCAGTCCCAAACTCCCCTCCCCCACTCACCTCCCCAACTCCACAACCCCAATCACCTCCCCCACTCCCCTCCCCACTCCAGTAGCCAAATCCCCTCCCCCACTCCCCTCCCCCACCCCACCCCCCACGCCCCTCCCCAAGTCCCCTCCCCAACTCCGCTCCCACATTCCCACCCACTGCCCTCCCCCACTCCTGTACCCCACTCCCCTCCCCATATCCTCTCCGCAACTCCCCTCAACCACTCCGCTCCCCAACCCTGCCGCAACTCCCCTCCCCCACTGTACTACCCAACTCCTCTACCCCACTCCCCTCCCCAACTCCCCTCCCCCAACACTCCTCCCGCACTTCCCTCACAATCTCCCATACCCCACTCCCCTACTCCACTCCCCGAAAACACACCCCTACCCCACACCCCTACCCCACACTTCACCCCCACTCCCATCCCCAACTCCCCTCCCCATTCTCCTACCCCACTCCCACACCCCACTACACTCCCCCACTACACTCACACACTCCCCTCCCCCTCTCCTCTCCGCAACTCCCCGCAACTACCTCTCCCCACGCCCCTCCCCCACTCACTTCCCCCACTCCCCTACCGCAGTCCCCTATCCAACCCTCCCCAACTCCCCTTCCCAACTACCATCCCCAACTCTCCACCCCCACTCCCCCACCAATTCCCATACCCAACTCCCCTGCACCACTTACCACCCCACTCCCTTCCCCCACACCCCTTCTCAACTCCCCACCCTCACTCCCCTCCCCAACTCCACTCCCCAACTCCCCTCCCGTACTACACTCCCCCACTGTCTTCCTCAACTCCCCGCACTAACTTCCATACCCGACTCCCCTACTCCACTCCCCTCCTTCACTCCCCTTCTCACATCCTCCCCATCTCCCCTCCCTCACTTCCCTCCCTCAATCCCCTCCCTCTTTCCCCTCCCCCACTCCCCTACCCCACTCCCCTACCCCATCCCGTACCCCACTCCCCTACCCCACACCCCTACCCGACTCCCCACCCCCACTCCCATTCCCAATTCCCCACCCCCACTCCCCTCACTCACTCCCCTGCCCCACTCCGCTCACCCACTCCTCTCCCGAACTCTCCAACCCCACCCCCCTCACCAACTCCCATACCCAACTCCCATGCTCCACATCCCACCCCACTCCCCAACCCAGTCCCCTCCCCACACCCCTCCCCCATTCCACTCCCCTCTCCCCTCCCCCACGGACCTTTGCCACTCCCCTACCCCACTCCCAGTCCCCCACTCCCCTCCCTCATTCCCCTCCCCCAGTCCCCTTCCCCACTCCACTACTGCACACCCATACCCCACTCCTCACACCCACTCCCATACCCAACAAGCCTCCCCCACTCCCCTACCCCACACCTGCACCCCACTACACTCCCCTCCCCCTCTCCTCTCCGCAACTCCCCGCAACGACTCCTCTCCCCACTCCCCTCCCCCACACCCTTCCCCTACTCCCCTACGGCTCTCCCCTCCCCAACTCCCCTTCCCAACTCCCACCCCCAAATCTCCTCCCCCACTCCCTTCACCAACTCCCATACCCAACTCCCCTGCCCGACTTACCACAACACTTCCCTCCCCCACACCCCTTCTCAACTCCCCTCCCTCACTCACTCCCCTCCCCCACTCCCCACCCCAACGCTGCTCCCCCACTGCCCGCACCAACTCCCATACCCTGCTCCCCTCCCCCACTCCCCTCCCCCACTCCCCTACCCCACTTTCCTCACCAACACCCCTCCCTCACTCCCCTCCCCCACTCCCCTCCCCAGCTCCCCTCCCCAACTCCCGTACCGGACTCCCATCCCCCACTCCACTCCCACACTCCCCTCCCCCACTCCAGTCCCTAACTCCCCTCCCCCACACCCCTCCTCAACTCCCCTCCCTCACTCCCCTACCCCACTCCCCTCCCCCACTCCCCTCCCCCACTCCCCACCTCCACTCCCCTCCCCAACTCCCCTCCCCAGCTCCCCACCCCAAATCCCCTGCCGCACTCCACTCCCCAACTCCCCTCCCCAACTCCCCTCCCCAACTCCCCACCCCAACTCCCCTAACGCACTCCACTCCCCAACTCCCCTCCCCCAATCCACTCCCCCGCTCCCCTCCCGCACTTACCTCTAACAACTCCCCTGCCCCCCTCCCCTGCCCCCTCCCCTACCTCGCTCTCCTCCCCACTCCCATCCCCCACTCCCCTACTTCACAACAAATCCCCACTCCCCTACCCCACTCCCCACATCCAATACCCTCCACTACTACCCTCCCCAACTCCCCTCCCCAACGCCCCTCCCCCACTCCACAACCCACTCCCCTCCCCCTCCTCTCTGTAACTCCCCTCCCCCACTCCCCTACCGCACTCCCCTCCCTCACTCCCCTCCCTCACTCTCTTCCCTCACTCCCCTACCCCACTACCCTCACTCACTCCCCAACCCCACTACCCTCACTCACTCCCCTCCCCCACTGCCCGACAGCACTCCCCTCCCCCTCCCCCACTCCCCTACCGCACTCCCCTCCCCCACACACCACCTCAACTCCCCTCCCTCACTCCCCTCCCCCGCTCACCTCCACAACAACCCTCACTCACTCCCCTAACCCACTCCCCACCCCCACTCCAGTCCCAAACTCCCCTCCCCCACTCACCTCCCCAACTCCACACCCCAATCACCTCCCCCACTCCCCTCCCCACTCCAATAGCCAAATCCCCTCCCCCACTCCCCTCCCCCACCCCATCCCCCACGCCTCTCCCCAAGTCCCCTCCCCAACTCCGCTCCCACATTCCCACCCACTGCCCTCCCCCACTCCTGTACCCCACTCCCCTCCCCATCTCCTCTCCGCAACTCCCCTCAACCACTCCGCTCCCCAACCCCTGCCGCAACTCCCCTCCCCCACTGTACTACCCCACTCCTCTACCCCACTCCCCTCCCCAGCTCCCCTCCCCCAACACTCCTCCCGCACTTCCCTCACAATCTCCCATACCCCCACTCCCCTACTCCACTCCCCGACAGCACACCCCTACCCCAATCCCCTACACCACTCCACTCTCCTAACCCACTCCCTTCCCCCACTCCCTTCCCCCACTCCCTTCCCCCACTCGCTTCCCCCACTCCCCTACCCCCACTCCCCTACCCCCACTCCCCTACCCCTACTCCCCTACCCCCACTCCCCTTTCCCACTCCCCTTTCCCACTCCCCTTTCCCACTCCCCTCCCTCACTTCCCGACCCCAATTCCCGACCCCACAGCCCTACCACACTTCCCGACCCCACACCCCTCCCCACTCTCATTCCCTCCACCTCCTCACTGCCCTGCCCTGTCCCACTCCCCTGTCCCACTCCCCTCCCCCACTCCCCTAACCCACTCCCCTAACCCACTCCCCTAACTCACTCCCCTACCCCACACTCCCCTACCCCACACTCCCCTCCCCCACACGACCCTCCACAACACTCCCCTCCCCCACTCCACTCCCCTCCCCCACTCCCCTTCCCCACTCCCCTCCCCCACTCCCCTCCCCCACTCTCCTCCCCCAGTCCCCTCCCCGATTCCCCTACCTCACTCCCCTCCCCTCTCCCCAACCCCACTCACATAACACACACCCCTCCCCCACTCCCCTACCCCATTCCACTCCCCTTCCCTCCAAATCCTCACTGCCCTCCCCTACACCACGCCCCTACCCCACTCTACACCCCCACTCCCCCACCGCTCTCCCCTCCACAACTTCCCTACTCCACTCCCCTACCCCACTCCCCATCACCACACCCTTACCCCACTCCGCTACCCCACTCCGCTACGCCACTCCCTGACACCACATCCCTACCGCAGTCCGCTCCCCAACTTTCCTACCCCACTCCCCTCCCCTCCACCTCCTCACTGCCCTCCACTACCCAACTCTCCTAACCCACACACCTCCCCCACTCCACTCCCCAACTCCCCTTCCCTCCACTCCCCTCCCCTCTCCCTGCCCCCACTCACTTACGCCACTCCCCTACCCCATTCACTGTCCCCCACTCCCCTCCCACACTCCCCTACCGCACTCACAAACCCCACTCCCCTCTCCCACTCCTCCACCCGACTCCCCTCCCCCTCTCCTCTCCTCTCCGCATCTCCCCTTCCCCACTCCTCTCCCACGCTCCCTGCCTCAACTCCCGTCTCTCACTCCCCTAAACAACTCCCCTTCCCCCTCCCCTCCCCCACTCCCCTCCCCCACTCCCATCCCCCACTCCTCTATCCCACTCCCCTATCCCACTCCCCTCCCTCACTTCCCTCGTCAACTCCCCTCCCTCACTCCCCTCCGCCAACTCCCCTCCGCCAACTCCCCTCCCCCAACTCCCCTCCCCCAACTCCCCTCCCTCTATCCCCTCCCCCACTCCCCTCTCCTCTACTCCCCAAATCTCCTCCCCCAACTCCTGTCCGCCACTCACCTTCACAAACCCCCTCCCCCGCTCCCCTCCCCCGCCCCCTCCCCACCCCCTCCCCCGCTCCCCTCCCCTCCCCCACTCCCGTCCACCATTCCGCATCCCTGCACCTCCTCACTGCCCACCGTACCCCACTCCCCTCCCCCACTCCCCTCCCCCACAACCCTACCCCACACCCCTACTCCACACCACTAGCCCACTCCCCTCCCCCACTCCTCTCCCCCACTCCCCTCCCCCACTCCCCTCCCCCACTCCCCACCCCCACTCCCCTCCCCCACTCCCCTCCCCCACTCCCCACCCCCACTCCCCTCCCCCACAACCCTACCCCACACCCCTACTCCACACCACTAGCCCACTCTGCTCCCCACCTCCCCTCCCCCACGCCACTCCCCCACTCCCCCACTCCCCTCCCCCACTCCCCACCCCCACTCCTCTCCCCACTCCCCTCCCCCACTCCCCTATCCCACTCCACTTTCCCACTCCCCGACCCGACTCCCCTTCCCCACATCCCTTCCCCCACATCCCTTCCCTCCAAATCCTCACTGCCCTCCCCTACACCACTCCCCTCCCCCACTCCCTTTTCCTCCACCTCCTCACTGCCCTCCCCTCCCCCACTACCCTCCTCCACTCCCCTCCCCTACTCCCCTTCCTTCTCCTCCACAATGCCCTCCCCTACCCAACTCCCCTACACCACTCCCCTTCACTCCACCTTCTCACTGCCCTCCCCTCCCCCACTCCCCCACTCCCCTACCGCACACCACGAACGCACTCCCCTCCACCACTCCCCTTCCACACTCCCCTCCCTCACTACCCTCCCCAACTACCTTCCCCAACTCCCCCCCAACTCCCCTCCCCCTACTCCCCTCCCCCACTCCCATCCCCCACTCCCCTCTCCCACTCCCCTCCCCCACTCCTCCACCCCGCTCCCCTCTGTCTCTCCTCACCGCATCTCCCCTTCCCCACTCCTCTCCCACACTCCCTGCCTCAACACCCCTCCCCCACTCCCCTAAACCACTCCCCTTCCCCCTCCCCTCCCCAACACCCTCCCCCACTCCCCTAAATCACTCCCCTTCCCCCTCCCCTCCCCAACACCCTCCCCCACTCCCCTCCCTCAATCCCCTCGTCAACTCCCCTCCCTCACTCCCATCCCTCACTCCCCTCCCCCACTTCCCTACCCCACTCCCCTCACTAACTTCCCTACCCCACTCCCCTCCCCAACTCCCCTCCCCAACTCCCCTCTCCAACTCCCCTCCCCCACTCCCCTACCCCACTCCCCTCTCCCACTCCACTCCCCAAATCCACTCCCCCAACTCCTCTCCGCCCACTCACTTCCCCCGCTCCCCTCCCCCACACCCCTCCCCCGCTCCCGTCCACCACTCCGTATCCCTGCACCTCCTCACTGCCCTCCCGTACCCCACTCCCCTCCCCACTCCCCTCCCCACTCCCCTCCCCATTCCCCTCCCCCACTCCCCTCCCCCACTCCCCTTCCCCACTCCCCTTCCCCACGCCACTTTCCCACTCCCCGACACCACTCCCCTTACCCACATCCCTTCCCTCCAAATCCTCACTGCCCTCCCCTACACCACTCCCCTCCCCCACTCCCTTTTCCTCCACCTCCTCACTGTCCTCCAATCCCCTCCCCTACTCCCCTTTCTTCTCCTCCACACTGCCCTCCCCTACCCAACTCCCCTACGCCACTGCCCTGCCCACTCCCCACGCCACTCCCCTTCACTCCACCTCCTCACTGCCCTCCCCCACTTCCACCAGTCCCCAACTCCACTCCCCTCCCCAACTCCCCTCCCCCTCACACCACCCCCAGATCCCTCCCCAACTCCCCTCCCCAACTCCCCTCCCCCACTCCCCTCACCCACTCCCCTCACCCACTCCCCTCCCCCACTCCCAAACACCCCACCCCCAAATCCCCTCCCCCACACCCCTGCACCTCTCCCCTACCCCACTCTCCTCCCAATTCCCCTATCACACTCCCCTCCAAAACTCCCCTCCCCCAATCCCCAACTCCCCTCCCCACTCCCATCCCCCGCTGCCCTCTGCCACTCCCCTCCCCCACACCCCTACCCCACACCCCTGCCCCACACCCCTGCCCCACTCCACTACCCCACTCCACTACCCCACTCCACTACCCCACTCCAGTCCCCAATTACCTACCTCACTCCCCTCCCATACTCCCCTAGTCACCTCTCCTACCCCACTCCCCTTCCCCACTCCCCTTCCCTCCACCTCCTCACTGCACCCCGGTCCCCAACTCACCTACCCCAAACACCTCCCCCAGGCCCCTCCCTCACTCCACTTCTCTCCACATCCTCACTGTGCTCCAGTCCCCAACTCCCCTACACCACACATCCCCCACTCCCCTACATCACTCCCCTACATCACTCCCCTACATCACTCCCCTCCCCCACTCCCCTCCCCCTCTCCACTCCCCCTCTCCCCTCCCCTCTCTCCTCCCCCTCTCATCTCTGCAAAACTCCTTCCCCACTCCTCTACCCCACTCCTCTAGCCCACTCCTCTAGCCCACTCCTCTACCCCAAGTCCCCTCCCCCAGTCCCCTCCTCAAGTCCCCTCCCCAAGTCCCCTCCCCAAGACCCCTCCCCATGTCCCCTCCCCATGTCCCCTCCTCATGTCCCCTCCCCAGGTCCCCTCCCCAGCTCCCCTCCCCAACACCCCGCACTATCTACCCTCACCATCTCCCCTCACTATCTCCCCTCACCATCTTGCCTCACCAACTCCCCTTCCCCCACTCCCCTCCTCCCACTCCCCTCCCGCACTCCCCTCTCGCTCACCCCTTCGGCTCTGCCCTCCCCCGCACCCCTCCCCCACTCCCCTCCCCCACTAACCACCCTCACATCCCTCCCCACTCCACGCCCACACTCCACGCCCCCACTCCACTCCCCCACTCCACTCCCAGACCGACTCCCCTCCCCAACTCTCCTCCCCCAATCCCCTCCCCGACTCCCCTCCCCCTCTCCCCTGCCCCTCTCCACTACCCGACTCCCCTCCCGTCCACCACTCCGCTTCCCTGTACCTCTTCATAGCCCTCCCCTACAACACTCCCATCCCCCACTCCGCTCCCCAACTCTCCTACCTCACACCCCTCCCCCAATCCCCTTCCCTCCACCTCCTCACTGCCCTCCACAACCCAACTGCCCTACCCCACACACCTCCCCCACTCCCCTATCCCACTCCCCTATCCCACTCCACTTTCCCACTTCCCTACCCCACTCCCCTAACTCACTCCGCCCCCCAACTCCACTACCCCACTCCCCGACCCCACACCCCGACCCCACTCCCCGACCCCACACCCCGACCCCACTCCCCCACCCAGCACCCCTACCCAGCACCCCGACCCCACTCTCCTCCTACACTCTCCTCCCCCACTCTCCTCCCCCACTCCCCGCCCCCACTCCCCTAACCATCTCCCCTACCCCACTCCCCTACTCCACTCCCCTCTCCCACACCCCTCCCCCACACCCCACCCACACTCCCCTCCCTCACTCCCCTCCCTCATTCCCCTCCCCCACTCCCATCCCCCACTCCCCTCCCTCACTCCCCTACCCCACTACCGTCCCCAACTACCCTCCCCAACTACGCTCCCCAACTCCCCACCCCAACTCCCCTTCCACACTCCCCTTCCACACTCCCCTTCCTCACTCCCCTCCCCAACTACCCTCCCCAACTACCATCCCCAACTACCCTCCCCAACTCCACACCCCAACTCCCCACCCCAATTCCCCTTCCACACTCCTTTCCACACTCCCCATCCACACTCCCCTCCCACACTCCCTTCCCACACTCAACTCCCCCACTCCCCTCCCCCACTCAACTCCCCAACTCCCCTTCCTCACCCCCGACCTCACTCCCCTCCCCAACTCCCCTCCCCCTACTCCCCTCCCCCCACTCCCCTCCCCCCACTGCCCTCCCCCCACTCCTCCACCCCACTCCCCTCTGCCTCTCCTCTCCGCATCTCCCCTTCCCCACTCCTCTCCCACGCTCCCTGCCTCAACTCCCCTCCCCCACCCCCTAAACCACTCCCCTTCCCCCTCCCCTCCCCCACACCCCTCCCCCACTCCCCTCCCCCACTCCCCTCCCTCAATCCCCTCGTCAACTCCCCTCCCTCACTCCCCTCCCCCACTTCCCTACCCCACTCCTCTCCCCAACTCCCCTCCCCCACACCCCACACCCGCTCCCCTCCCCCGCCCCCCTCCCCCGCTCCTGTCCACCACTCCGTATCCCTGCACCTCCTCACTGTGCTCCCGTACCCCACTCCCCTCCCCCACTCCCATTCCCCCACTCCCCTCCCCCACACCCCTACCCCACACCCCTACCCCACTCCGCTCCCCAACTCCCCTACCCCTCTCCCCTCCCCCTTCCCCCACTCCCCTCCCGCACTCCCCTTACCCGCATCCCTTCCCTCCAATTCCTCACTGCCCTCCCCTGCACCACTCCCCTGACCCAATCCCTTTTCCTCCACCTCTTCACTGTCCTCCAATCCCCTCCCCTACTCCCCTTCCTTCTCCTCCACACTGCCCTCCCCACCACACTCCCATCCCCCACTCCGCTCCCCAACTCTCCTACATCACACCCCTCCCCCACTCCCCTTCCCTCCACCTCCTCACTGCCCTCCTCAACACAACTCCCCTACCCCACACACCTCACCCACTCCACTCACCCACTCCCCTTCCCTCCACCTCCTCACTGCGCTCCCCTATCCCACTCCCCTATCCCACTCCACTATCCCACTGCCCTATCCGACTCCACTTTCCCACTTCCCTACCCCACTTCCCTAACTCACTCCACTCCCCAACACCATTACCCCTCTCCACTCCACCATTCCCCTAACCCCCTCCCCTAGCCCAGTCCGTCCCACACTCCCCTTCCCCCACTCCAGTCCACCTCTGCGCTTCCCTGCACCTCTTCACTGCCCTCCCCGACCACACTCCCATCCCTCACTACCCTCACGCACACCCCTACCCCACTCCCCTACACCACTCCCCTACCCCACTCCCCTACCGTACTCCACTAGCGCACTCCGCTACCGCACCCCCCTCCACCACTCCCCTACCCCACTCCCAATCACCACACACCAACCCCACTCCCCTACCCACTCACCTCCCCCACTCCGCTAACCCACTCCCCTCCCCCACTCCCCTCCCCCGCTCCCCTCCCCTGCTCCCTGACACCACTCCGGCTCCCCCACTCCCCTCACCCACTCCCCTCCCCCACTCCGTCCCACAACCCTCCCTCTTTCCCCTCCCCCTTTCCCCTCCCCCACTCCCCTCGCCCACTCCCCTCCCCCACTCCACTCCCCCACACCCCTCGCCCACTCCACTCCCGACACTCCTCCCCCACTCCACTCCCCTCCCCCACTCCCCTCCCCCTCACCCCTCCACCACTCCCCTCCCCCACTCTCCTCCCGTCCAACACTCCACTTCCCTGCACCTCCTCACTGCCCTCCCCTACCACACTCCCATCCCCCACTCCGCTCCCCAACTCTCCTGCCTCACACCCCTTCCCCACTGCCCTTCCCTCCATCTCCTCACTGCCCTCCTCAACCCAACTCCGCTACCCCACACACCTCTCCAACTCGACTCACCCACTCCCCTTCCCTCCACCTCCTCACTGCGCTCCCCTATCCCACTGCCCTATCCGACTCCACTTTCCCACTTCCCTACCCCACTCCCCTAACTCACTCCCATCCCCAACTCCACTACCCCTCTCCACTCCACCATTCCCCTAACCCCCTCCCCTAGCCAAACCCTCCCACACTCACCTCCCCCCACTCCAGTCCACCTCTGCGCTCCCCTGCATCTCTTCACTGCCCTCCCCTAACACACTCCCATCCCCCACTACGCTCCTGCATTCAATACCCCACTCCCCTACCGCACTCCACCCCCCCACTCCCCTACCACACTCCCCTCCACAACTCCCCTACAGCACTCCAAATCACTACACCACTCCTCTCCCCCACTCCCTACCTCAACTCCCCTCCCCACTCCCCTAAACCACTCCCCTTCCCACTCCCCTCCCCCACTTCCCTCCCCCACTCCCCTCCCCCACTCCCCTCCCCCAAACCCATCACAAACTCCCCTACCCCACTCCCCTACTCCGCTCCACTCACACACTCCCCTCCCCCACTCCGCTCCCCCACTCCCCTCCCTCACGCCCTCCGCCACACTCCTACCACACTCTACTCCCTCACTCACCTCCCCAACTCCCCTCCCCCGCTCCCCTCCCACACTAACCTCCCACACACCCCTTCCCACTCCCCTCCCCTCCGACACTCCCCTCGCCCTCTCTCCACCGCCACTCTCCTCCCGAACACCCCTCCCCCACTTCCCTCCCCCACCTCCTCCCCCACTCCACTCTCCTCCCCCACTCCCGTCCACCACTCCGCATCCCTGCACCTCCTCACTGCCCTCCCGTACCACACTCCCCTCCCCCACCCCCCTACTCCAATCTCGTACCCCACTCCACTCCCCCACTCTCATACCCCACTCCACTCCCCCACTCCCATACCTCACTCCCCCACACAACTCCCCTACCCCGCTCCCCTACCCCACTCCCCCACTCCCCCACTCCGCACCCCCACTCCGCTCCCCCACTCCCCACTCCCCTCATCCACTACCCTACCCAACAACACTACCCCACTCCCATCCCCCATTCCCCTCCCCCACTCACCTACCCCACTCCCCTACCGCACTCCACTACCGCTCTCCACTCCCCCACTCCCCTATCGCACTCCCCTTCCGCACTCCCCTTCACATCTCCCCGATCCTACTCCCCGACCCCACTCCCCGACCCCACTCCCCGGCCCCTCTCCCCGGCCCCACTCCCCAGCACAACTCCCCAGCCCCACTCCCCCAACCCCACTCCCCCAACCCCATTCCCCAACCCCACTCCCCTCCCTCACTCCCTGACACCACACCCGCTGCCCCACTCCCCTTCCCCACTCCCCTCCCCACTCCCCTCCCCTGCCCCAGTCCCCTGCTCCACTCCCCTGATCCACTCACCTGCCCCACTCCCCTGCCCCACTCCCCTGCCCCACTCCCCTGCCCCACTCTGCTACCCCACTCTGCTACCCCACTCCGCTCCCCCACTCCGCTCACCCACTCACCTCCCCAACGCTGTCCGCTCCCCAACTTTCCTAGCCCACTCCCCTCCCCTCCACCTCCTCACTGCCTTCCACTACCCAACTCTCCTACCTCACACACCTCCCCCACTCCACTCCACAACTCCCATTCCCTCAACACCCCTCCCCCACTCCACTCCCCTCTCCAAGCCCCCACTCACTGTCGCCACTCCCCTACCCATTCCCTGTCCCTCACCCCCCATCCTCACTCCCCTACCGCACTCACAAACCCCACTCCCCTCTCCCACTCCTCCACCCCAACTCCCCTCCCCAACGCCCCTCCCTCGCTCCCCTCCGCCACTCCCCTCCCCCACACCCCTCGTCAACTCCCCTCCCCCACTCCCCTCCCCCACTACCCTCCCCCACTCCCCTACTCCGCTCCCGTAACCCACTCCCCTCCCCCACACCCCTCGTCAACCCCCCTCCCCCACTCCCCTCCCCCACTCCCCTCCCCAATTCCCTTCCGCCACTCTCCTCCCACACTCTACTCCCTCTCTCACCTCCCCAGATCCCCTCCCCCGCTCCACTCCCCCGCTCCCCTCCCCCGCTCCCCTCCCACACTAACCTCCCCCACACCCCTCCGCACTCCGCTCCCCTCAGACACTCCCCTCCCCCTCCCTCCTCCGCCACTCTCCTCCCCAACACCCCTCCCCAACTCCCCTCCCCCACTCTCCTCCCCCACCCCCTCCCCTGCTCCACTCCCCTACACAACTCTCCTCCCCCACTCTACTCCCCCACTCTCCTCCCCCACTCCCCTCCCCCACTCCCCTACACAACTCCCCTCCCCCACTCCCCTCCCCCACACCCCTACACCAAATTCCGTACCCCAAATTCCGTACCCCACATTCCGTACCCCAATTCCCCTACCCCAAATCCCCTACCCCAAATCCCCTCCCCCACTCCCCTCCACAACTCCCCTACACGACTCCCCTACCCAACCCCCCGTCACCACACCCCTACCACACTCCCCTCCCCCACTGCCTGACCCCACTCCCTGACCCCACTCCCCTCCCCCACTCCCCGACCCCACTCCCCGACCCCACTCCCTGACCCCACTCCCCGACCCCACTCCCCGACCCCACTCCCCGACCCCACTCCCCGACCCCACTCACCCGACCCCACTCACCCGACCCCACTCACCCGACACCACTCACCCGACCCCACTCACCCTACCCCACTCCCCACTCCTCATCCCACTTCCCAACCCCACTCCCCAACCCCACTCCCCACGACCATGCCCCTCCCCTAATCCCCTCTCCTAATCCCCTCCCCCACTCCTCTACCCCTCTCTCCTCACCTCTCCTCTAACCCACTCTCCTCACCTCTCCTCTCCGAAACACCCCTCCCCAATTCCCCACCCACACTCCCCTCCCCATCGCCCCTCCCCAAACCACTCCCCCACTCCACACCCCCACTCCACTCCCCCACTCCACACCCCCTCTCCCCTCCCCCACTCCCCTTCACCACTCCCCTCCCCAAATCCCCTCCCCCAAATCCCCTCCCCCAAATCCCATACCCCAAATCCCCTCCCCCACTCGCCTACTGCTCTCCCCTCCACAAACCCCCTCCACAACTCCCTTACCCGACTCCCCTACCCAACCCTCCGTCACCACTCCCGTACCACACTCCCCTACCACACTCCTCTACCCCACTCTCCTCCCCTCTCCTCTCCGCAACACCCCTCCCCACTCCTCTCCCCCACTCCCCTCCCACACTCCCCTCCCACACACTCCTCCCCACACTCCTCCCCACACTCCTCCCCACAGTCCTCCCCCAGTCCCCTACCCCAAATCCCCTACCACAAATCCCGTCCCCCAAATCCCCGACCCCAAATCCCTACCCCCAAATGCCCTCCCACAAATCCCCTCCCCCAATTCCCCTCCCCCACTCCACTCGTATACTGCACTCCCCTCCACAACTCCCCTACCCGTCTCCCCTACCCAACTCCCTGTCACCACACCCCAACCACACTCCCCTCCCCCACTCCCCTCCACCACTCCCCTCCCCCACTAACCTCCCCCACACTAACCTCCCCACATTCCTCCCCCACTAACCTCCCCCACTACCCTCACCCACTCCCCTCCCCCACACCCCTCCCCCACACCCCTACCCCACATCCCCTACCCCAAATCCCCTACCCCAAATCCCCTACCCCAAATCCCCGACCCCACTCCACTCGCATACCGCACTCCCCTCCACTACTCCCCTACCCGACTCCCCTACCCAACTCCCCGTCACCACACCCCTACCACACTCCCCTCCCCCACTCCCCTATCCCACTCCCCGACCCCACTCCCCGACCCCACTCCCCGACCCCACTCAAACGACCCCACTCACTGGACCCCACTCACCCGACACCACTCACCAGACACCACTCACCCGACCCCACTCCCCACCCCCAAACCCCAACCCCACTCCCCACCCCCATGCCCCTCCACTAATCCCCTCCCCCACTCCTCTACCCCACTCTTCTCCCCCACTCCTCTCTGCAACACCCCTCCCCCACTCCTCTCCCCCACTCCCCTCCCCCAATCCCCTCCCTCACTCCCCTCCCCCAAATCCCCTCCCCCACTCCCCTCCCCCAAATCCCCTACACCAAATCCCCTACCACACTCCCCTCTCCCAAATCCCCTGCCCCAATTCCCCTACCGCACTCCCATCCTCCACTCCCCTCCCCCACTCCCCTCCCCCACTCCCCTCCCCCACTCCCCTCCCCCTCTCCCCTCCCCCACTCTTCTCCCCCACTCCCCTCATCCACTCCCCTACCCCACTCCCCTACCCCACTCCCCTACCCCACTCCCCTCCCCCACTCCCCTACTCCACTCCCCTACACCACTCCCCTACTCCACTCCACTCCCTCACACCCCTCCTCAACTCCCCTCCCAAACTCCCCTCCCCAACTCCCCTCCCTCACTCCCCTAACCCACTACCTTCCCCCATTTCCCTAACCCACTACCCTCCCCAACTCCCCTCCCCCACTCCCCTCCCCCACTCCCCTCCCCCACTCCCCTCCCACACTAACCTCCCACACTAACCTCCCCCAAACTCCTCCCCACACTCCTCCCCACACTCCTCCCCAAAGTCCTCCCCCACTCCCCTACCCTAGGTACCCTACCCCAAATCCCTTCCCCCAAATCCCCTCCCACAAATACCCTCCCACAAATCCCCTCCCCCACTACACCCGCATACCGCACTCCCTTCCACAACTCCCCCACCCGACTCCCCTACCCAACCCCCCGTCACCACACCCCCTACCACACTCCCCTCCCCCACTCCGCTCCCCCACTCCCCTCCCTCTCTAACCTCCCCCACACTCCTCCCCACACTCCTCCGCACACTCCTCCCCCACTCCCCTCCCCCACTCCCCTACCCCAAATTCCGTAACCCAAATCCCCTCCCCCAAATCCCCTCCCCCACTCCACTCGCAGACCGCAGTCCCCTCCACAACTCCCTTACCCGACTCCTCTACCCAACCCCCCGTCACTACACCCCTACCACACTCCCCTCCCCCACTCCCCTCCCCCACTCCCTTACATCACTCCCCTCCCCCACTCCCCTAACCCACATCCCTACTCCACTCCCCGACCCCACCCCCTGACCCCACACCCAGACCCCACTTACCGACCCACTCACCGACCCACTCACCCGACCCCACTCACACGACCCCACTCACCCTACCCCACTCCCCACTCCCCATCCCACTCCCCAACCCCACTCCCCCACTCCTCTACCCCACTCTCCTCCCCTCTCCTCTACCCCACTCTCCTCACCTCTCCTCTCCGCAACACCCCTCCCCCATTCCCCTCCCCCACTCCGCTTCCCCTCTCCCCCCCAAACCACTCCCCCACTCCACACCCCCACTCCACTCCCCCACTCCGCACCACCTCTCCCCTCCCCATTCCCCTCCCCCACTCCTCTCCCCCACTCCCCTCCCACACTAACCACCAACACACTCCGCCCCACTCCCCTCCCCCACTCCCCTCCACCACTGCCCTCTCCAAATCCCCTCCCCCAAATCCCCTCCCCCAAATCCCCTACCCCAAATCCCCTCCCCCACTCGCCTACTGCTCTCCTCTCCACAACCCCCCTCCACAACTCCCATACCTGACTCCCCTACCCAACCCCCCATCACCACTCCCCTCATCAACTCCCCTCCCTCACTCCCCGACCCCTCTCCCCGACCCCTCTCCCCGACCCCACTCCCCGACCCCAAACCCCGACCCCACTCCCAGACCCCACTCCCCGTCCCCCCTCCCCCACGCCCCTCCCCTAATCCCCTCCCCCACGCCCCTCCCTTAATCCCCTCCCCCACTCCTCTACCCCAATCCTCTCCCCTCTCCTCTCCGCAACACCCCTCCACCACTCCTCTCCCACAGTCCCCTCCCCCACTCCCCTCCCCCAAATCCCCTCCCCCAAATCCCCTCCCCCAAATCCCCTACCCCAAATCTCCTACCCCAAATCCCCTCCCCCACTCGCCTACTGCTCTCCCCTCCAGAACCTCCCCCCACAACTCCCCGACCCGACACCCCTACCCGACTCCCCTACCCAAGCCCCCGTTACCACTCCCCCACCACACTCCCCTACCACACTCCCCTACCACACTCCCCTCCCCCACTCCGCTCCCCCACTCCTCTCCCCAACTCCCCTACCGAACTCCCCGGCACTACACCCCTACCCCACTCCCCTACCCCACTCCCCTACCCCACTCCGCTCCCCAACTCTCCTACCTCACACTCCTCCCCACTCCCCTTCCCTTCACCTCCTCACTGCCCTCCACTACCCAACTCCCCTACCCCAGACACATCTCCCACTCCACTCCCCCACTCCCCTTCCCTCCACCTCCTCACTGCGCTCCCCTCCCTCACTCCCCGTCCCCACTCCCCCGACCCCACTCCCCGACCCCACTCCCCGACCGCACAACCCGACCCCACTCCCCCACGCCCGTCCCCCACGCCCTCCCCTAATCCCCTCCCCCACTCCTCTACCCCACTCTCCTCCCCTCTCCTCTCCGCAACACCCCTCCCCCACTCCTCTGCCCCACTCCTCTCCCCCACTCCTCTCCCAGACTCCCCTCCCCGCCTCAACTCCCCTGCCTCAACTCCCCTGCCTCAACTCCCCTCCTCAACTCCCCTGCATCACGCCCCTCCCCACTCCCCTCCCCACTCCCCTCACCACTCCCCTCCCCACACCCCTCCCCCACTCCCCTCCCCCACTCCCCTCCCCACTCTCATTCCCCGTTCCTCTCCCCCACAACCCTCCCCCACTCCCCTCCCCCACTCCCCTCCCCCACTCCCAGGTTCCCACTCCCCTCCCCCACTCCCCTCCCCCACTCCACTCCACCACAACACCCCTCCCAAACTCCTCACCTCACTCCCTGCCTCAACTCCCCTCCCCCACCCCCCTACTCCACACCCCAACCCCACTCCCCTCCCCAACTCTCCTCCCCCACTCCCCTCACCTAATCCCATACCCCACTCCCCTACTCCACCACCCCTCCCCCACTCCCCTCCTCAACTCCCCTTCCTCACTCCCCTCCCCCACTCCACTCCCTCACTCCCCTCCCCCACTCCCCTCCCTCACTGCCCTAACCCTCTACCCTCCCCAACCCTCCTCCCATACTCCCCGCCCCCACTCCCCTCCCCCACTCCCCTATCACTCTAACCTCCCCCACACCCCTCCTCACTCTAACCTCCCCCACACCCCTCCTCACACCCCTCCCCACTCCCCTCCCCCACTCCCCTCCCCCACTCCCCTCATCACTCCCCTCCCCCACTCCCCTCCCCCACTCCCCTCCCCAAATCCCCTACCCCAAAACCCCTACCGCACTCCCCTCCCCCACTCCCCTCCCCCACTCAGCTCCCCAACTCGCCTCCCCCACTCGCCTCCCCCACTCCCCTACCCCACCCCCTCCCCCACTCCCCTCCCGTCCACCACTCCGATTCCCTGCACCACCTCACTGCCCTCCCCTACCACACACCTATCCCCCACTACGCTCCCTCACTTACCTACCCCACTTCCCTACCCGCTACACTCCCCCACTCCTCTCCCCCAGTCCCCTCCCCCACTCCCCTCCCCCATTCCCCTACCCCAAATCCCCTCCCCCAAATCCCCTCCCCCAAATCCTCTACCCCAAATCCCCTCCCCCACTCGCCTACTGCTCTCCCCTCCACAACCCCCCCCCACAACTCCCCTACCCGACTCCCCTACCCAAACCCACGTCACCACACCCCTACCACACTCCCCTACCACACTCCCCTACCACACTCCCCTCCCCCACTCCGCTCCCCCACTCCGCTCTCCCACTCCCCTACCAAACTCCCGGGCACCACATCCCTTCCCCACTCCCCTACTCTACACCCCTACCCCACTCCGCTCCCCAACTCTCCTACCCCACACTCCTCCCCGCTCCCCTTCCCTCCACCTCCTCACTGCCCTCCACTACCCAACTCCCCTACCCCAGACACCTCTCCCACTCCACTCCCCCACACCCCTTCCCTCCACCTCCTCACTGCGCTCCCCTCCCTCACTCCCCGACCCCACTCCTCTGCATCACACCCCTACCCCACTCCCCTAACCCACTCCGCTCCCCAACTTTCCTAACCCACCCTCCTCCCCCGCTCCCCTTCCCTCCACCACCTCACTGCCCTCCACTACACAACTCCCCTACCCCAGACACCTCCCCCACTCCACACCCCCACTCCCCTTCCCTCCACCTCCTCACTGCTCTCCCCTCCCCCACTCCCCGACCCCACACCCCCACCCCTCTCCCCGACCCCTCTCCCCGACCCCACTCCCCGTACCCCCTCCCCCACGCCCCTCCCCTAATCTCCTCCCCCCACGCCCCTCCCCTAATCCCCTCCCCCACTCCTCTACCCCACTCTTCTCCACTCTCCTCTCCGCAACACCCCTCCCCCAATCCACTCCCCCACTCCTTTCCCCCACTACTCTCCCCCACTCCTCTCCCCCACTCCCCTCCCCCACTCCCCTCCCCCACTCCCCTCCCCCAAATCCCCTCCCCCAAATCCCCTACCCCAAATCCCCTACCCCAAATCCCCACCCCAAATCCCCTCCCCCAAATCCCCTCCCCCACTCGCCTACTGCTCTCCCCTCCACAAACCCCCTCCACAACTCCCCGACCCGACTCCCCTACCCGACTGCCTTACCCAAACCCCCGTCACCACTCCCCCACCACACTCCCCTACCACACTCCCCTACCACACTCCCCTCCCCCACTCCACTCCCCAACTCCGCTCTCCCACTCCCCTACCAAACTCCCGGGCACCACACCCCTACCCCACTCCCCTACCCCACTCCCCTACCCCACTCCCCTACCCCACTCCGCTCCCCAACTCACCTACACTACACTCCTCCCCGCTCCCCTTCCCTCCACCTCCTCACTGCCCTCCACTACCCAACTCCCCTATCCCAGACACCTCTCCAACTCCACACCCCCACTCCCCTTCCCTCCACCTCCTCAGTGCGCTCCCCTCCCTCACTCCCCGACCCCACTCCCTGACCCCACTCCCCGACCTCACTCCCCGACCCCACTCCCCCACGCCCGTCCCCCACGCCCTCCCCTAATCCCCTCCCCCACTCCTCTACCCCACTCTCCTCCCCTCTCCTCTCCGCACACCTCTCCCCCACTCCTCTGCCCCACACCTCTCCCCCACTCCTCTCCCATACTCCCCTGCCCGCCTCAACTCCCCTGCCTCAACTCCCCTCCTCAACCCCCCTGCCTCAACTCCCCTCCTCAACTCCCCTGCATCACGCCCCTCCCCACTCCCCTCCCCCACTCCCCTCCCCCACTCCCCTCTCCACTCCCCTCCCCCACACCCCTCCCCCACTCCCCTCCCCCACTCCCCTCCCCCACTCCCCTCCCCACTCCCATTTCCCATTCCCCTACCGCACAACCCTCCCCCACTCCCCTACCCCACTCCCCTCCCCCACTCCCAGGTTCCCACTCCCTTCCCCCACTCCCCTCCCCCACTCCCCTCCCCCACTCCCAGGTTCCCACTCCCTTCCCCCACTCCCTTCCCCCACTCCCCTCCCCCACTCCCCTCACCCACTCCCCTCCACCACAGCACCCCTCCCCCACTCCTCACCTCACTCCCTGCCTCAATTCCCCTCCCCCACTCCCCTACTCCACACCCCTACCCACTCCCCTCCCCAACTCTCCTCCCCCACTCCCCTCACATTTTCCCATACCCCACTCCCCTACTCCACCCCCCTACCCCACTCCTTCTCCTCAACTCCCCTTTCTCACTCCGCTCCCCCACTCCCCTCCTTCACCCCCTAAACCTCTACCCTCCCCAACTCTCCTCCCACACTCCCCTCCCCCACTCCCCTCCCCCACTCCCCTCCCCACTCCCCTACCACACTCCCCTACCACACTAACCTCCCCCACACCCCTCCCCTCTCCCCTCCCCCACTCACCTCCCCCACTCCCCTCATCATTCCCCTCCCCCACTCCCCTCCCCAAATCCCCTACCCCAAAACCACTACCCGCACCCCCCTCCCCCCTCCCCGCCCCCACTCGCCTCCCCCACTCGCTTCCCCCACTCCCCTACCCCACCGCCTCCCCCACTCCCCTCCCGTCCACCACTCCAATTCCCTGCACCACCTCACTGCCCTCCCCTACCACACACCTATCCCGCACTACGCTCCCTCACTCCTCTCCCACACGCACCTCCCCCACTCCCCTCCCCCACTCCCCTCCCCACTCCACTCCCCCAAATCCCCTACCCCAAATCCCCCACCCCAAATCCCCGACCCCAAATCCCCTCCCCCAAATCCCCTCCCCCATTCGCCTACTGCTCTCCCCTGCACAACAACCCTCCACAACTCCCCTACCCGACTCCCCTACCCAAACCCACGTCACCACACCACTACCACACTCCCCTACCACACTCCCCTACCACACTCCCCTCCCCAACTCTGCTCCCCCACTCCACTCTCCCACTCCCCTACCAAACTCCCCGGCATCACACCCCTACCCCACTCCCATACCCCATTCCCCTACCCCACTCCCCTCCCCCACTCTCCTACCTCACTCCCCTACCCCACTCCACTCCCCAACTCTCCTACCCCACACCCCTCGCCGCTCCCCTTCCCTCCACCTCCTCACTGCCCTCCACTACCCAACTCCCCTACCCCAGACACCTCTCCCACTCCACTCCCCCAATCCCCTTCCCTCCACCTCCTCACTGCGCTCCCCTCCCTCACTCCCCGACACCACTCGCCGACCCCACTCCCCGACCCCACTCGCCGACCCCACTCCCCGTCCCCACACCCCGACCCCACAGCCCGACCCCACTCCCCGACCCCACAACCCGACCCCACTCCCCCACGCCCGTCCCCCACGCAGTCCCCTAATCCCCTCCCCCACTCCTCTCCCCCACTCCTCTCCTCACTCCTCTCCCACACTCCTCTCCCCGCCTCAACTCCCCTGCCTCAACTCCCCTCCTCAACTCCCCTGCATCACGCCTCTCCCCACTCCCCTCCCCACTCCCCTCCCCACTCCCCTCCCCCACACCCCTCCCCCACTCCCCTCCCCCACTCCCCTCCCCCACTCCCCTCCCAACTCCCATTCCCCATTCCCCCCCCACAACCCTCCCCCACTCCCCTCCCCCACTCCCCTCCCCCACTCCCAGGTTCCCACTCCCCTCCCCCAATCCCCTCCCCCACTCCCCTCCCCCACTCCCCTCCAGCACAATACCCCTCCCCCACTCCTCACCTCAATCCCTGCCTCAACTCCCCTCCCCCACTCCGCTACCCACACCCCTACACCACCCCCCTCCCCAGCTCTCCTCGCCCGCTCCCCTCACCTAATCCCATACCCCACTGCCCTACTCCACCCCTCTCCCCCACTCCCCTCCTCAACTCCCCTTCCTCACTCCCCTCCCCCACTCCCCTCCCTCTCTCCCCTCCCCCACTCCACTCCCTCACTCCCCTAACCCTCTACCCTCCCCAACTCTCCTCCCATACTCCCCTCCCCACTCCCCTCCCCCACTCCCCTCCCGCACTCCCTTCCCCAAATCCCCTGCGCCAAAACCCCGACCGCACTCCCCTCCCCCACTCCCCTCCTCACACTCGCCTCCCCCACTCGCCTCCCCCACTCGCCTCCCCCACTCTCCTCCCCCACTCCCCTACCCCACCCCCTCCCCCACTCCCCTCCCGTCCACCACTCCGATTCCCTGCACCTCCTCACTTCCCTCCCCTACCACACACCTATCCCCCACCACGCTCCCTCACTCACCTACCGCACTCCCCTTCACAACTCCCCTACCCGACTCCCTTATCAACCCCCGTTACCACACCCATACCACACTCCCCTCCGCCACTCTGCTCCCCCACTCCCCCACCCAAATCCCCGACACCACTCCCCGACCCCACTCCGCACCCCAACTCTCCTACCCCACACCCCTCCCCCACTCCCCTTCCCATACCTCCTCTCTGCCCTCCACTACCCAACTCCCCTACCCCAGACACCTCCCCCACTCTCCTCCCCCACTCCCCTACCCCACCCCCTCCCCCACTCCCCTCCCGTCCACCACTCCGATTCCCTGCACCTCCTCACTTCCCTCCCCTACCACACACCTATCCCCCACCACGCTCCCTCACTCACCTACCGCACTCCCCTTCACAACTCCCCTACCCGACTCCCTTATCCAATCCCCGTTACTACACCCATACCACACTCCCCTCCGCCACTCTGCTCCCCCACTCCCCCACCCAAATCCCCGACACCACTCCCCGACCCCACTCCGCACCCCAACTCTCCAACCCCACACCCCTCCCCCACTCCCCTTCCCATACCTCCTCTCTGCCCTCCACTACCCAACTCCCCTACCCCAGACACCTCCCCGACTCTACTCCCCCACTCCCCTTCCCTCCACCTCCTCACTGCGCTCCCCTGCCCCAATCCCCTAAATCACTCCCCTACCCAACTCCACTACCCGACTCCCCTTCCCCATTCCCCTGCCCCACTTCCATACCCCACCCCCTCCCCCACTCCCCTCCCCCCACTCCCGTCCACCTCTCCGCTTCCCAGCACCTCTTCACTGCCCTCCCCTACCACACTCCCATCCCCCACTACCCTTCCCCACTCCCCTACCCCACTTCCCTACCCTGCTCCACTCCCCCACTCCCCTTCCGCACTCCCCTCCACAACTCCCCTACCCCACTCCACGACCCCACATGCCTCCCCCACACCCCTACCCCACTCGCTCCCCTACGACCCTACCCCACTCTGCTACTACACTCCCCTACCCCACTCCCTGACACCACACCCGTAACCCACACCCCTACCCAACTCCGCTTCCCAACACTCCGACCCCAATACCCTCCCCCACTCCCCTTCTCTCCACCTCCTCACTGCGCTCCCCTACCCACTTCCCTTTCCCACTGCACTTTCCCACTCCCCTACCCCACTCCCCTAACTCACTTCCCTCTCCCACTCCCCTTCATTCTCTTCCTCACTGCCCTCCCCTACCCAGCTCCCCTACGCCACCGCCTCTCTCACTCCCCACGTCACTCCCCTTCCCTCCACCTGCCCACTGCCCTCCCCTACCCCACACCCCCACTCCACTCCCATCTCAAACTGCCCTACCTCACTCCACTCCACCAGTTACCGCCCCCACGACCCTACCCCACTCCCTTCCCGCCAATCCCTTCCCCCATTCCACTCCCTCTATCCCCTCTCCCATACATCTACCTCACTCCCCTCCCCCACTCCCCTCCCCCATTCCCCACCCCCACTCCCCTACCCCACTCCCCTACCCCACACCCCTACCCCACACCCCTACCGCACTCCCCTACTCCACTGACCTATCACACACCCTTCCCCCACTCCCTTCCCCATTACCCTCCCCACTCCCCTTCCCGCCAAATCCTCACTGCTCTCCCCAACCCCACTGCCTTGCCTCACTCCCCTTTCCTCCACCTCCTCACTGCCCTCCCCTCCCCGACTCCCCTCATCCACTCCCATCCGCCACTCCCCTCAGCCACTCCAACACCCCACTTCCCTCCCCCACTCCCCTCCCCCACTCCCCTGCATCACTCCCCACCCCACTCCCCTACCCCACTTCCCTCTCCAACTCCCCTCCCCAACTCCCCTCCCCACTCCCCTTCCCTCCACCTCCTTAGAGCCCACCCCTACCACTCTCCCTGACACCACTCTGCACCCCCACTCCCCATCTCCACTCTCCTAACCCACTACCCCACCCCACTACCCAACCCCACTCCACTCCACCACTCCCCTACCACACTACCCCACCCCACTCCACCACTCCCCTACCCCACCCCACTCCCCTCCCCCACTCCCCTCCCCCAATCCACTACCTCAATCCCCTCCCCATAACCCTACCTCAATCCTTTCCCCCACTCCCCTACCCCACACACTTAACCAACTCCCCTACCCCACTCCCCTCCCCCACTCCCCTCCCCAACTGCCCTCCTACATTCCCCTACCTCACTCCCCTACCGCACTCCCCTACCTCACTCCCCTACCCCACTCCCCTACCTCACTCCCCTACCCCAACTCCCCTCCCTAACTCCCCTCCCCAACACCGCTCCCCAACCCCGCACCCTAACTCATCTCCCCCAGTCCCCTCAACAACTCCCATACCCCACTCCCCTACCCCACCCCCTCGACAACCCCCCTCCACAATTCCCCTCCCTCAAACCCACCCCCACTCCCCTCCCCCACTCCCCTCACCCACTACCCTCACCCGCTGCCCTCCCTCACTCGCCTCCCCATTCCCCTCCCCCACTCCCCAACTCCCCTCTCACACTAACCTACCCCACTCCCCCACTCCCCTCTCCCACACCCCTACCCCACTCCACTTACATTCACGTCCTCACTGCCCGTCTCTACCACACTCCCACCCCACACTGCCATCCCCCACTACCCTCCCCCACTTCAGAGACCGCACTCCGCTCCACAACACCCCTAACCCACACACCTACCCCACACCCCTACCCCAAACCCATCACCCACTCCGCTAGAACACTCCACCACCCCCTCCCTCACCCTCTCCATTCCACTCCACCACCGCATCCCTCCCCCTCTCCATTGCCCTCCACCACCCTCTCCCTCCCCATCTTCATGAAACTCCACCACCCCCTCCCTCCCCCTCTTCATTCCCCTCCACCTCCCCCTCCCTCCCACTCTTCATTCCCCTCCACCACCCCCTCCCTCCCCCACTTCATTCGCATCCACCTACCCCTCCAACCCCATGTTCATTCACCTCCATCACCCCCTCCCTCCCCATCTTCTATCCCATCCACCACCCCCTCCCTCCCCCTCTTCATTCCCGTCCACCACCGCCTCCATCCCACTCTTCATTCCCCTCCACCACCCCCTCCCTCCGCATCTTCATTCCCCTCCACTACCCCCTCCCTCCCCATCTTCATGCCCATCCTCCAAACCCTCCTTCCCCCTCTTCATTCCCCTCCACCACATCTTCCCTCCCCCTCTTCATTCCCCACCTCCCCCTCCCTCCCCCTCTTCATTCCCCTCCACCACCCCCTCCCTCCACTTATTCATTCCCCACCACCCCCTCCCTCCCCCTCTTCATTCCTCTCCACCACCGCTCCCTCCCACTCGTCATTCCCATCCACCACCCCCTCCCCCATCTTCATTCCCCTCCACCAGCCCCTCCGGCCCCAACCTCATTCAATTCCTCCAACCCCTCCCTCCCCCACCATTCCCCTCCACCACCCCCTCCCTCCCCCTCTTCATTCCCCTCCAACTCCCCCTCCCTCCCCCTCATCATTCCCATCTACCTCCCCCACCCTCCTCCTCTTCATTCCCCACCACCATCCCCTCCCTCCCCCTCTTCATTCCCCTCCACCTCCCCCTCCCTCCCCCTCTTCATTACCCTCCACCACCCCCTCCCTCCACCTCTTCATTCCCCTCCACCTCCCCCTCCCTCCCCCACTTCATTCCCCTCCACCACCCCCTCCCTCCACCTCTTCATTATCATCTATCACCCCCTCCCACACCCTCTTCTTTCTCCTCCGTACCCCCTCCCTCCCCTCTTCATTCTCCTCCACCTCCCCCTCCCTCCCCCTCTTCATTCCCATCCACCTCCCCCACCCTCCCCCTCTTCATTCCCCACCACCATCCCCTCCCTCCCCCTCTTCATTCCCCTCCACCTCCCCCTCCCTCCCCCTCTTCATTACCTTCCACCACTCCCTCCCTCCCCCTCTTCATTCCCCTCCACCACCCCTCCCTCCACCTCTTCATTATCATCCATCACCCCATCCCACACCCTCCTCTTTCTCCTCCCAACCCCCTCTCTCCCCCTCTTCATTCCCCTCTACAACCCCCTCCCTCCCCCTCTTTATTCCCCTCCACCACCCCCTCACTCGCCCATTCATTCCACTCCACCTCCCCCTCCCTCCATTCCTCTCCACCTCCCCTCCCTCCCCCTCTTCATTCCCCTCCACCTCCCTCTCCCTCAGCTCTTCATTCCCCTCCACCTCCCCCTCCCTCCCCCTCTTCATTCCCCTCCACCTGCCCCTCCCTCCCCATCTTCATTCTGCTCCACCACCCCCACCTCCCCCTCTTCATTCCCCTCCACCAACCCCTCCCTCCCCCTCTTCATTCCCCCCCACCACCCCTCCCTCCCCCTCTTCATTCCCCTCCACCGCCCCCTCACTCCCCCTATTCATTCCATTCCAACTCCCCCTCCCTCCATTCCTCTCCACCTCCCCTCTCTCCCCCTCTTCATTCCCCTCCACCACCCTCTCCCTCCCCTCTTCATTCCCCTCCACCTCCCCCTCCCTCCCCCTCTTCATTCCCCTCCACCACCCCCTCCCTCCCCCTCTTCTTTCTCCTCCACCAACCCCTCCCTCCCCCTCTTCATTCCCCTCCACCACCCCTCCCTCCCTCTCTTCATTCCCCTCCACCCGCCCCACCCTCCCCCTCTTCATTCTCCTCCATCACCCCCACCTCCCCTTCTTCCTTCTCCTCCACCAACCCCTCCCTCCCCCTCTTCATTCCCCTCCACCACACCCTCCCTCCCCCTCTTCATTCCCCTCCACCACCCCCTCACTCCCCCTATTCATTCCATTCCAACTCCCCCTCCCTCCATTCCTCTCCACCTCCCCTCCCTCCCCCTCTTCCTTCCCCTCCACCACCCCCTCCCTCCCCTCTTCATTCCCCTCCACCTCCCCCTCCCTCCCCCTCTTCCATCCCCTCCACCTGCCCCTCCCTCCCCCTCTTCATTCTCCTCCACCACCCCCTCCCTCCCCCTCTTCTTTCTCCTCCACCAACCCCTCCCTCCCCCTCTTCATCCCCCTCCACCTCCCCCTCCCTCCCCCTCTTCATTTTCCTCCACCTCCCCCTCCCTCCCCCTCCCCCTCTTCATTCTCCTCCACCTCCCCCTCCCTCCCCCTCTTCATTGCCCTCCACCCCCCTCCCCCCTCTTCATTCCCCTCCACCTCTACCTCCCTGCCCCTCTGCATTCCCTTCCACCACCCCCTCCCGCCCCCTTCATTCCCCTCCACCTCCCCTCCCCCTCTTCATTCCCCTCCACCACCCCCTCCCTCCCCCTCTTATTTCCCCTCCACCTTCCCCTCCCTCCCCCTCTTCATTCCCCCCACATTTCCCTCCCTCCCCCTCTTCATTCACCTCCTCCTCCCGCCCCCTCTTCATTCCCCTACCCTCTCCCCCACTCCCTTCCCCCACTCCCTTCCACTCTCCCCTCCGCCAATCTCGCACTCTCTCCTTCTTCCACACTCCTCCTCCCACTTTCCCCCTCCTTTCTGACCATTGCCCTCCCCCACTCTCCTCTCAAACTCCCCTCCCCACTCTCTGCCACACTCCCCCTCCCCATCCCCCACTCCCCTCCCCAACTTCCTTCCACACTACCCTCTCCCTCCCCTCACACTCCCCTCCCCCTAACACTCCCCTCCCCCTCACCATTACACACCCTCCCCTTCCCCTCTCCTATTTCCCCACTCCCCATCCTCCACTCTACTTCCGCATTCCCCACTCACCTCCCCTCTCATTCTGCCATTCCCCTCAACGCACCCCTCCCCCACTCGTCCCCGGTCCCCACTCCCCTTTCCCCTCCCACATCCCACTTCCCTCTCTCACTCCTATCGTCCACTCCAGGCCCCCACTCCTCACTTCGCTCCCCTACACCCCATGTTCGCATCCTCTCCCGCTCAGACCTGGTCTCCCTCCACACTGCCCTCCCTCTCACATCCCCCACTTCCACTCCCACACTCCCTCACACACACACCCATCCGCCACTCCCCTCCATCTGCCCTACCCTCAAAACCCTCTCCCCCACTACCTTGCTCCTCTACCCTCCGCCACTACCCACCCCACTCGGTCAACTCCCCTCCCCCACTCCCTTCTCTACCGTCCCTCGTCCCCCACTCCCCTTCCCCACTCCGCACACCTCCACCTCCCCTGCCAAACACCCCTCCCAACTCCTCTGCCGACTCACCTTCACCCCCGCCCCTCCCCCGCTCCCATCGCCCATACCCCTGCCCCTCTACCTCCCCCCAACACCCTGCACCAAATCCCCTCCCTCACTACCCTCCCACCCCCACCTCACCCCCACTCCCGTGCCCCTAAGCCCTACCCACTCCCCGCTCTCCTGTCCCCCTCCCCAATCCCCTCCCTCTCCTCCCCACTCCACTCCCTCCCATCTCCCACTTCTCTCCCTCCCCTACCATTACCCCGCTCCACTTCCAAACACCCCTCCCCTACTCCCGTCCTCCTCCACCCCACTCCACTCCCCACTCCCATCCTCCACCTCCTCTCCCCACTCCCCTCCCTCACTCCCCTCCCTCCCCAACCCTTACCCCCCCAACCCCTCCCTCACGCCCCTCCCCAACTCCCCTCCCCAACACACCTCACCCACTCCCCTCCCCCACTCCCCTCCCCCACTCTTCTGCCAATCCCACCACTCCTCCCCGACTTGCCACACTCCCTACCCCAACCCCTCCCACACTCCCCTCCTCACCCTCCTCTCCTGCCCAACACCCCAACCCCTCCCCCACTTCCCTCCCCCGCTCCCCTCCCCAATCCCCTCCCCTAACCCCCAACTCTGCGCTCCCCCACTCCTCTCCATCTCTCCCATCTTTGCTCTCTCACTCCCTTCCTAATATCCTTGCCACATCTCCATCCCCCACCCCCCTGCCACATCCCCTACTCCCTCACTCACATCCTCCACGCCACTCCCCACCACCCTCTCCCAATTCCACTCACCCTCCCCCAATCCCACTCCCCTCCCCCCAATCCCACTCACCTTCCCCCAATCCCACGCACCCTCCCCCAATACCACTCGCACTCCCCCAAGACCACTCACCCTCTCCCACTCCACTCCCCCACTCCCATCCCCCACTTCCCTCCCTCACCCCCTTCAACACCTATCTCACCACTTCCCTCCCTTCCCCACGCCCCTCATGACTCCCCTCCCCTTTCCACTTCCCCAATTCACACATTCACTCCCCTCATCCTCCTCACTCACCTCCACCTCCCCTCTCCCATTGCCCTCTCCACTCCCCTCCCCACTCCCCTCCCCCATTCCCTTCCCCCACCCCCAGTCCCTTTCCCCTCTCCTCCCCAATACCCCATCACCTACCCCCTCCCCTCTCCTCCCCAACAACCTCCCACTTACCCCTCCACTCTCCTCCCCAACACCCCCTACCCCTCAACTCCCCTCCCCCAATCCCCTCTCCACTCCCCTCCCCCTCCCCCACTACCCTCCCCATTCCCTTCCCCTCCCCCTCCCCCACCCCCCACCACAACGCCCTTCCCCCTCAACATGCCCACTCTATTCCCCCACTCCCTTCCCTCTCCCCTTCCCCCTTCCCCCTCCCCAATCCCCTACACAACACCCACCCCCTACTTCTCATCGGCTTCCGCCACTCCCCTCCGCCACTCCCATCTTTCACTGCCCTCCCCCACTACCCTACACCTCCCCCACTACCCTCCTCGAGTCCCCTTCCCCACTGCCCTGTCCACTCGCCTCCTTTCCCCACTCCACTCCCCTATCCCCTCCCGCACCACACGCTGCACACTCACCTGCATCTCCCACTTCCCTCCCCCTCCCCACTCCCCTACTCCCCCTCCCCTGGCACTCTCCCCTCCCCTGCCCTTCCCGTCCCACATCCCCCTCCCCACTCCATTCCCAAACTCCCCTTCCCCCTCCACCTCCCCCACTCCAAGCCCCCATTCCCCACCCATCCCCCACTCCACCACTTTCCTCGCTCGCTCCCATCCACCACTACACTCCCCACTCCTCTTTAACCTCCCCTACACCCCTTCACTTACCACACTCTCCCCCTCACATACCCTCTCTCTCCCCCTCACATCCCCTCTCCCTCCCCACAACCCTCCCTCTGCCCCACTCACTCTCCCCCACTCCCCTAACTCCCCTCCCTGTTCCCTGCACTCCATCCCACTGCCCTCCTTTATTCCCTTCCTGCTCCCCCTCTATCACTCCCATCCCCCTCCCCGCCCTTCCCCCTCCCTCCCCACTCTATTCCCCCACTCCCTTCCATCTCCCCTTCCCCCTTCCGCCTTACCCCCTCCCCAATCCCTTCCACAACACCCACCCCCTACTTCTCATCGGCCTCCCCCACTCCTCTCCGCCATTCCCATCTTTCACTACCCTCCCCCAGTACCCTTACCCACTACCCTCCCCCACTACCCCACACCTCCCCCACTACCCTCCGTGAGTCCCCTTCTCCACTGCCCTGTCCACTCCCCTCCTTTCCTCACTCCACTCCCCTCCCTCCCCCTCCCCACCACACTCTGCACACTCACTCCCGTCTCCCATTCCCTACCCCTCCCCACTCCCCCTCTCCCCTACTCCCCTTCCCCTGCATCACTCCCCTTAACTTCTCACATCCCCCTCCTCCACTCACATCCTCACTCCACTCCCCCACTCCAAGACCCCATTCCCCACTCCCTCCCCCACTCCACTACTCTCCTGCCTCACTCCCATCCGCCACTCCACTCCTCACTCCTCTCTCCCCTCCCGTACACCCTTTCAGTCACCACCCTCTCCCCCTCACATCCCCTCTCCCTCCCCACAACCCTCCCCCTGCCCCACTCACCCTCCCCCAGTCCCCTAACTTTGCACCCCCACTCTCCAACTCCCCTCCCTGTTCCCTGCACCCCACCCCACTTCCCTCCCTTATTCCCTTCCTGCTCCCCCTCTACCACTCCCATCCCCCTCCCTGCCCTTCCCCCTCCCCTTCCCCACTCTATTCCCCCACTCCCTTCCCTCTCCCCTTCTCCCCCTCCCCAATCCCCTCCACCACTCACCTACCCTACTCCTCATTGGCTAACCCCATTTCCTTCCGCCACTCACCTCCCCCACTACCATCCACCTACCCCGTTACCCTCCACGAGTCCCCTTCCCCACATCCCTTCTCCACTGCCCTACCAACTCCCCTCCCTTCCCCACACCCCTCTTCCGTCCTCTAACCAACACTGCAAACTCACTCCCATTTCCCACTCCACTCTCACTGCCACCTTGCACATTCCTCTCCCTGCTCCCCTCACCCTCCCCTGCCCAGTCCCCTCCCCTACTCCCCTCCCCAACCCCCTGCACTCCCCTCCCACACTCCCCACTCTCCTCCCTCACTCGCATCCTCCACTCTAGTTCCTACTCCTCTCTCCCGTCCCCTTTACCGCCCACTCACCACCCTCTCCCCTCACACTCCCTCTCACTCCCCACTACCCTCCCCCAATCCCACTCACCCTCCCCCACTCTCCCTCCCCCGTGCCCCTTCTGCTCTGCCCTCCCCCTCCCTCACGCCCCATCCCCAATCCCTTCCCCCACACCTTTCCCCCAGTCCCATCAACCCTTCCCTCCCCTTCCCCCTCACGCAACACCCCCTCCTACACTCCCCAGCACCTCCCCACTCCTCTTCTGCCTCCCTTCCCCTACCCCCAACCTCCACTACCCTCCCCCACTCCCCTCCCCACTCCCCTCCCCCACTGCCCACCCCCATTCCGCTCCCCGCACCCCTCCCTCCTCCCCTCCCGTCTCCCACTCCCCTTCCCCTCCCCCACTCCCCTCCCACACTTCTGTCCCCTATTACCCTCACCCACACCGCTCCCCCTCCCCCTCCTTCATTCCGCTTCACCACTCCCCCACTCTCCTCCCTCACTCCCATCCTCCACTCCACTCCCAACTCCACTCTACCCTACCGTACACTTCCCACTCACCTCCTTCTCCCCCTCACACTCCTTCTCCTTCCCCATTCCCATCCCCGAATCCCACTGCCCCTCCCCCACTCACATCACCCTCCCCTCCCTCACTCCCCGCTCCACTACCGCACTCCCCTCCCCCACTCCACTTCTCAACTCTCATCCCTCACTTCCATCCTTCACTCCCCTCCCCACTCCCCTCATCCACACCCCTCACCTACTCCACTCACCCCTCCCCCACTCCTCACTCTCCACTCCCCTCCCCACTTGCCTATCTGCCTCGCCCACTCCATTTCCCCCACTCCCCTCCACAACTCCCCCTCCCTCACTCCCCTCCCCCATTGCCCTCCCCACCACCCTCCCCCACTCCTCTCCCACAATCCGCTCATCCCTACCCCACTCCTCACTCCGCACTACCCTCCTCAACACCGCACCCCTCACTCTCCTCCCTCACTACCCTCCCTAACTCCTCACCCCCTCTCCCTCCCCACTCCCTTCCCGCACTCCACACTCCCCTCCCCCCACTCCCCACTCCTCACTCCCCTGTCCTCACTCTCCATTCCCCTCACCTCCCCCTCCACTCACCCACTCCCCTCTACCCTCCCCCACTATCCTCCCCACTACCCTCCCTACTCCTCTCCCCCACTCCCCCCCGCACTCCCCCTCCCCGACAAGGCCCTGCCCCTCTATCACTCCACTCCTACACACCCCACCACCTCCCCACTCCCCCACTCACCCACTCCTCACTCCCCACTCCACTCCCCACTCCCCGACTCCTCACTCCCCACTCCCCGACTCCTCACTCCCCACTCCCCCACTCACCTCTCTCCCACTCTCCACTCCGCACTCTCCACTCCACTCCCCACTCCTCACTCCCCTCCCCCACTCCCCTCACCGACTTACCACTCCCCTCCCCAACTACCCAATCCCCAATCCCCTCCCGCACTGCTCACTCCCCTCCCCCCCCTCCTCACTCCCTCCCACAAACCCCACTCCCCTCACCCACTCCCCACTCCCCTCCCCCACTCCAACTCCCCTCCCCCACACCCCACTCCTCACTCCCCTCTCCACTCCCCCACTCCCTACTACCCACTTCTCACTCCACTCCCCCACTCCCCACTTCTCACTCCCCACTTCTCACTCCCCACTCAACTCCCCACTCCTCACTCCCCACTCCTCACTCCCCACTCCTCACTCCCCAATCCACTCACTACTCCTCACTCCCCACACCATTCCCCACTCCCCCACTGCCCACTACTCACTCCCCACTCTACTCCTCACTCTCCACTCCCCTCACACACTCCCCTCTCAACCATCCCTTCCCCAACCCCACTCCCCACTCCTCACTCCACTCCCCACTCCATCACTCCCCACTCCTCTCTCCCCACATCACGCCCCACTACCCCACTGCCCACTCCTCACTCCCAACTCCACTTCCAACTCCACACTCCCCTCCCTACTCCTCATTCATGTCACCCACTCACCAGTCCCCTCCCCCACACCCCACCCCCCACACCCACTCCCCACTCCACATTCCCTCCCCGACTCCTCACTCCCCTCCCCCACTCCACACTCCCATCTTACAACCCCACTCCCCTACCCCACTCCCCACTCCCATCACCCACCCCCACCCCCACACCCCGCAACGCTCCTCCACACCCCTCTCCTCACTCCCCACTCCACTCCCCCCACACCCCACTCCCCACCCCCAGTCCTCACTCCACTCCCCCATTCTCCACTACCCACTTCCCTCCCCCACTCTCCACTCCAGACTCAATTTCCCCCACTCTCCACTCCCCTATCCCACTCTAAACTCCCGTCCACCACTCCCCTCTCCCACTCTCCACTCCTCTCCCCACCCCCCTCCCCCACTTCCCACCCCCACTCCTCATTGCCCTCCTTACCTCTCCCCACAACCACACCCACACACAATCCTTTCCCCACTCTCAGTCCTGCGCTCCCAACTCACCTCCCCACTCCCCACCCCCACTCCCCATCCTCACTCCCTTCCCAAGTCACATTCCCACTCTCCCACCCCCACTCCTCCTCCTCACTCCCCTCCTGAACTCTCCACGCCCCTCCCCCACTCCCCCTCCTCACTCCCCACTCCATTCCCCAACTCCCTTCCCCCCACTCCCTTCCCCCACTCCCTTCCCCCACTCCACTCCCCCACTCCCCTCCCCAACTCCCCACTCACCTCCTCCAATCCCCACTCCTCACTCCCCACTCACATACAAGACACTCCAACTCCCCTCCCCAACTCCCAATTCCCCCACCCCTCTCACTCCCCACTCCCCACTCCCCTCCTCTACTCCCCTCCTCCACTCTTCCACTCCCAACTGACCTCCCACATGTCCCACACCCCTCCCCCAAAGCCCTCCCACTCCCCCTCTCTCCTCCCACTCCACAACTCTCCCCTCCCCTCCCTCACTCCACAACTCTCCCCTCCCCTCCCCCACTTGCCTCCTCTCCCCTCCCCTCCCCCACACGCCTCCTCTCCCCTCCCCTCTCCCACTCGCCTCCTCTCCCCTCCCTTCCCACACTTGCCTCCTCTCTCCTCCCCCACTACGCCTCCTCTCCCCTCCCCTCCCCCACACGCCTCCTCTCTCCCCTCCCCTCTCCCACTCGCCTCCTCTCCCCTCCCCTCCCACACTTGCCTCCTCTCTCCTCCCCACTACGCCTCCTCTCCCCTCCCCTCCCACACTTGCCTCCTCTCTCCTCCCCCACTACGCTTCCTCTCCACTCTTCTCCCCCACTCCCCACTCCCCGACTCAATTCCACCACTTTCCACTCTCCACTCTCGTCCCCCAATCTCCACTCCCGTACACCCCTCCCCCACTCCTTTCATCACTCCACTTTTCACTCCCCTATCCCTCACCCCTCCTCCACTCACCTCCACCTCTCCCCTCCACTCCCCTCCCCATACCCACTCCACTTCCATTTCCCCTATTCCTCACCCCTCACACACTCCCCTCCCCTCTCACCTCCACTCCCTCTCCACTCCTCTTCCCACTTCGCTCCCCCACTCCCCTCCTCTCCCATCCCCCACTCCCCTCCCCCACTGCCCTCCCCCACTCTCCACTCCTCACTCCAACTCCCCTTCGCCACAAGTCTGGATTGAATTGGCTATTTCCTGGTGTGTGAGTGGGACTCAGTACCACTCCAGCTGTTATTAAGTACTTTAGATGGGTCAGTTTTTGTCCAGTGTGTGCAGGAGGGTTTTCTGACACAGTATGTAGACAGGCAACCAGGGGCGATGCCACATTGGATTTGGTACTGGGTAATGAACCCGGCCAGGTGTTAGATTTAGATGTAGGTGAGCACTTTGGTAATAGTGATCACAATTCGGTTAGGTTTACCTTAGCGATGGGCAGGGACAGGTATATACCGCAGGGCAAAAATTATAGCGGGGGGAAAGGAAATTATGATGCGATTAGGCAGGATTTAGGATGCGTAGGATGGGGAAGGAAACTGCAGGGGTTGGGAACAATCGAAATGTGGAGCTTATTCAAGGAGCAGCTACTGTGTGTCCTTGATAAGTATGTACCTGTCAGGCAGGGAGGAAGTTGTCGAGCGAGGGAGCCGTGGTTTACTGAAGAAGTTGAAGCGCTTATCAAGAGGAAGAAGAAGGCTTATGTTAGGATGAGACGTGAAGGCTCAGTTAGGGCGCTTGAGAGTTACAAGCTAGCCAGGAAGGATCTAAAGGGAGAGCTAAGAAGAGCAAGGAGAGGACACGAGAAGTCATTGGTGGATAGGATCAGGGAAAACCCTAAGGCTTTCTATAGGTATATCAGGAATAAACGAATGACTAGAGTTAGATTAGGGCCAATCAAGGATAGTAGTGGGAAGTTGTGTGTGGAATCAGAGGAGATAGGGGAAGTGTTAAAAGAATATTTTGCGTCAGTATTTACAGTAGAGAATGAAAATTTTGTTGAGGAGAATACTGAGATATAGATAAGTCCCCTGGGCCAGATGGGATTTATCCTAGGATTCTCAGGGAAGCTCGGGAGGAGATTGCAGAGCCTTTGTCATTGATCTTTATGTCGTCATTGTCGACAGGAATAGTGCCGGAAGACTGGAGGATAGCAAATGTTGTCCTCTTGTTCAAGAAGGGGAGTAGAGACAGCCCTGGTAATTATAGACCTGTGAGCCTTACTTCGGTTGTGGGTAAAATGTTGGAAAAGGTTATAAGAGACAGGATTTATAATCATCTTGAAAAGAATAAGTACATTAGAGATAGTCAGCACGGTTTTGTGAAGGGTAGGTCGTGCCTCAGAAACCTTATTGAGTTTTTCGAGAAGGTGACCAAACAGGTGGATGAGGGTAAAGCCGTGGATGTGGTGTATATGGATTTCAGTAAGGCGTTTGATAAGGTTCCCCACGGTAGGCGATTGCAGAAGATACGGAGGTATGGGGTTGAAGGTGATTTAGAGATTTGGATCAGAAATTGGCTAGCTGAAAGAAGACAGAGGGTGGTGGTTGATGGCAAATGTTCATCCTGGAGTTTAGTTACTAGTGGTGTACCGCAAGGTTCTGTTTTGGGGCCACTGCTGTTTGTCATTTTTATAAATGACCTGGAAGAGGGTGTAGAAGGGTGGATTAGTAAATTTGCGGATGACACTAAGGTCTGTGGAGTTGTGGATAGTGCCGAAGGATGTTGTAGGTTACAGAGGGACATAGATAGGCTGCAGAGCTGGGCTGAGAGATGGCAAATGGAGTTTAATGCGGAAAAGTGCGAGGTGATTCACTTTGGAAGGAGTAACAGGAATGCAGAGTACTGGGCTAATGGGAAGATTCTTGGTAGTGTAGATGAACAGAGAGATCTTGGTGTCCATGTGCATAAATCCCTGAAGGTTGCTCCCCAAGTTAATAGGGCTGTTAAGAAGGCATATGGTGTGTTAGCTTTTATTAGTAGGGGGATCGAGTTTCGGAGCCACGAGGTCATGCTGCAGCTGTACAAAACTCTGGTGAGACCGCACCTGGAGTATTGCGTGCAGTTCTGGTCACCGCATTATAGGAAGGATGTGGAAGCTATGGAAAGGGTGCAGAGGAGATTTACTAGGATGTTGCCTGGTATGGAGAGAAGGTGTTACGAGGAAAGGCTGAGGGACTTGGGGTTGTTTTCGTTGGAGAGAAGGAGGAGGAGAGGTGACTTAATAGAGACATATAAGATAATCAGAGGGTTAGATAGGGTGGATAGTGAGAGTCTTTTTCCTCGGATGGTGATGGCAAACATGAGGGGACATAGCTTTAAGTTGAGGGGTGATAGATATAGGACAGATGTGAGAGGTAGTTTCTTTACTCAGAGAGTAGTAGGGGCGTGGAACGCCCTGCCTGCAGCAGTAGTAGACTCGCCAACGTTTAGGGCATTTAAGTGGTCATTGGATAGACATATGGATGAAAATGGAATAGTGTAGGTCAGATGGTTTCACAGGTCGGCGCAACACCGAGGGCCGAAGGGCCTGTACTGCGCTGTAATGTTCTAATTCTAAATTCGATTAGTGGTCTGGGTAGAATTGGCTCATTCCTGGTGTGTGAGTGGGACTCAGTACCACTCCAGCTGGTATTAATAGAAGCCTGTATTGAATTGGCTCATTCCTGGTGTGTGAGTGGGACTCAGTACCACCCCATCTGTTATTAATAGTGGTCTGGGTAGAATTGGCTCATTCCTGGTGTGTGAGTGGGACTCAGTACCACTCCATCTGTTATTAATAGTGGTCTGGGTAGAATTGGCTCTTTCCTGGTGAGTGAGTGGGACACAGTACCACTCCATCTGTTATTAATAGAAGCCTGTATTGAATTGGCTCATTCCTGGTGGGTGAGTGGGACTCAGTACCACTCCAGCTGGTATTAATAGAGGCCTGTATTGAATTGGCTCATTCCTGGTGTGTGAGTGGGACACAGTACCACCCCATCTGTTATTAATAGTGGTCTGGGTAGAATTGGCTCATTCCTGGTGGGTGAGTGGGGTTCAGTACCACTCCAGCCGGTATTAATAGAAGCCTGTATTGAATTGGCTCATTCCTGGTGTGTGAGTGGGGTTCAGTACCACTCCAGCCGGTATTAATAGAGGCCTGTATTGAATTGGCTCTTTCCTGGTGTGTGAGTGGGACTCAGTACCACCCCATCTGTTATTAATAGTGGTCTGGGTAGAATTGGCTCATTCCTGGTGTGTGAGTGGGACTCAGTACCACTCCAGCCGGTATTAATAGAGGCCTGTATTGAATTGGCTCTTTCCTGGTGTGTGAGTGGGACTCAGTACCACC
Organism: Heterodontus francisci; assembly: GCF_036365525.1. NCBI lineage: Eukaryota > Metazoa > Chordata > Chondrichthyes > Heterodontiformes > Heterodontidae > Heterodontus > Heterodontus francisci. The sequence continues at coordinate 2,165,473 of NW_027140382.1, read as the reverse complement.
CCATCTGTTATTAATAGTGGTCTGGGTAGAATTGGCTCATTCCTGGTGTGTGAGTGGGACTCAGTACCACCCCATCTGTTATTAATAGAGGTCTGGGTAGAATTGGCTCATTCCTGGTGGGTGAGTGGGGTTCAGTACCACTCCAGCCGGTATTAATAGAGGTCTGGATTGAATTGGCTCATTCCTGGTGTGTGAGTGGGGTTCAGTACCACTCCAGCCGGTATTAATAGAGGCCTGTATTGAATTGGCTCATTCCTGGTGTGTGAGTGGGACTCAGTACCACCCCATCTGTTATTAATAGTGGTCTGGGTAGAATTGGCTCATTCCTGGTGGGTGAGTGGGGTTCAGTACCACCCCATCTGTTATTAATAGTGGTCTGGGTAGAATTGGCTCATTCCTGGTGGGTGAGTGGGACTCAGTACCACCCCATCTGTTATTAATAGTGGTCTGGGTAGAATTGGCTCATTCCTGGTGGGTGAGTGGGACTCAGTACCACCCCATCTGTTATTAATAGTGGTCTGGGTAGAATTGGCTCTTTCCTGGTGTGTGAGTGGGGTTCAGTACCACTCCAGCCGGTATTAATAGAGGCCTGTATTGAATTGGCTCATTCCTGGTGTGTGAGTGGGGTTCAGTACCACTCCAGCCGGTATTAATAGAGGCCTGTATTGAATTGGCTCTTTCCTGGTGTGTGAGTGGGACTCAGTACCACCCCATCTGTTATTAATAGTGGTCTGGGTAGAATTGGCTCATTCCTGGTGTGTGAGTGGGGTTCAGTACCACTCCAGCCGGTATTAATAGAGGTCTGGATTGAATTGGCTCATTCCTGGTGTGTGAGTGGGGTTCAGTACCACTCCAGCCGGTATTAATAGAGGCCTGTATTGAATTGGCTCATTCCTGGTGTGTGAGTGGGACTCAGTACCACCCCATCTGTTATTAATAGTGGTCTGGGTAGAATTGGCTCATTCCTGGTGGGTGAGTGGGGTTCAGTACCACTCCAGCCGGTATTAATAGAGGCCTGTATTGAATTGGCTCATTCCTGGTGTGTGAGTGGGACTCAGTACCACCCCATCTGTTATTAATAGTGGTCTGGGTAGAATTGGCTCATTCCTGGTGTGTGAGTGGGGTTCAGTACCACTCCAGCCGGTATTAATAGAGGCCTGTATTGAATTGGCTCATTCCTGGTGTGTGAGTGGGGTTCAGTACCACTCCAGCCGGTATTAATAGAGGCCTGTATTGAATTGGCTCTTTCCTGGTGTGTGAGTGGGACTCAGTACCACCCCATCTGTTATTAATAGTGGTCTGGGTAGAATTGGCTCATTCCTGGTGTGTGAGTGGGACTCAGTACCACTCCAGCCGGTATTAATAGAGGCCTGTATTGAATTGGCTCTTTCCTGGTGTGTGAGTGGGACTCAGTACCACCCCATCTGTTATTAATAGTGGTCTGGGTAGAATTGGCTCATTCCTGGTGTGTGAGTGGGACTCAGTACCACTCCAGCCGGTATTAATAGAGGCCTGTATTGAATTGGCTCTTTCCTGGTGTGTGAGTGGGACTCAGTACCACTCCAGCTGTTATTAATAGTGGTCTGGGTAGAATTGGCTCATTCCTGGTGTGTGAGTGGGACACAGTACCACCCCATCTGTTATTAATAGTGGTCTGGGTAGAATTGGCTCATTCCTGGTGGGTGAGTGGGGTTCAGTACCACTCCAGCCGGTATTAATAGAGGCCTGTATTGAATTGGCTCATTCCTGGTGGGTGAGTGGGACTCAGTACCACTCCATCTGTTATTAATAGTGGTCTGGGTAGAATTGGCTCATTCCTGGTGTGTGAGTGGGACACAGTACCACCCCATCTGTTATTAATAGTGGTCTGGGTAGAATTGGCTCATTCCTGGTGGGTGAGTGGGGTTCAGTACCACTCCAGCCGGTATTAATAGTGGTCTGGGTAGAATTGGCTCATTCCTGGTGGGTGAGTGGGGTTCAGTACCACTCCAGCCGGTATTAATAGAGGCCTGTATTGAATTGGCTCATTCCTGGTGGGTGAGTGGGACTCAGTACCACCCCATCTGTTATTAATAGTGGTCTGGGTAGAATTGGCTCATTCCTGGTGGGTGAGTGGGGTTCAGTACCACTCCAGCCGGTATTAATAGAGGCCTGTATTGAATTGGCTCATTCCTGGTGGGTGAGTGGGACTCAGTACCACCCCATCTGTTATTAATAGAAGCCTGTATTGAATTGGCTCATTCCTGGTGTGTGAGTGGGACTCAGTACCACCCCATCTGTTATTAATAGTGGTCTGGGTAGAATTGGCTCATTCCTGGTGTGTGAGTGGGACTCAGTACCACCCCATCTGTTATTAATAGTGGTCTGGGTAGAATTGGCTCATTCCTGGTGTGTGAGTGGGACTCAGTACCACCCCATCTGTTATTAATAGTGGTCTGGGTAGAATTGGCTCATTCCTGGTGGGTGAGTGGGACTCAGTACCACTCCAGCCGGTATTAATAGAGGCCTGTATTGAATTGGCTCATTCCTGATGTGTGAGTGGGACTCAGAACCACTCCAGCCGGTATTAATAGAAGCCTGTATTGAATTGGCTCATTCCTGGTGTGTGAGTGGGACTCAGTACCACCCCATCTGTTATTAATAGTGGTCTGGGTAGAATTGGCTCATTCCTGGTGTGTGAGTGGGACTCAGTACCACCCCATCTGTTATTAATAGTGGTCTGGGTAGAATTGGCTCATTCCTGGTGGGTGAGTGGGACTCAGTACCACCCCATCTGTTATTAATAGTGGTCTGGGTAGAATTGGCTCATTCCTGGTGGGTGAGTGGGACTCAGTACCACCCCATCTGTTATTAATAGTGGTCTGGGTAGAATTGGCTCATTCCTGGTGGGTGAGTGGGACTCAGAACCACCCCATCTGTTATTAATAGTGGTCTGGGTAGAATTGGCTCATTCCTGGTGTGTGAGTGGGACTCAGTACCACCCCATCTGTTATTAATAGTGGTCTGGGTAGAATTGGCTCATTCCTGGTGGGTGAGTGGGACTCAGTACCACCCCATCTGTTATTAATAGTGGTCTGGGTAGAATTGGCTCATTCCTGGTGGGTGAGTGGGACTCAGTACCACCCCATCTGTTATTAATAGTGGTCTGGGTAGAATTGGCTCATTCCTGGTGGGTGAGTGGGACTCAGTACCACCCCATCTGTTATTAATAGTGGTCTGGGTAGAATTGGCTCATTCCTGGTGTGTGAGTGGGACTCAGTACCACCCCATCTGTTATTAATAGTGGTCTGGGTAGAATTGGCTCATTCCTGGTGTGTGAGTGGGGTTCAGTACCACTCCAGCCGGTATTAATAGAGGCCTGTATTGAATTGGCTCATTCCTGGTGGGTGAGTGGGACTCAGTACCACCCCATCTGTTATTAATAGTGGTCTGGGTAGAATTGGCTCATTCCTGGTGGGTGAGTGGGACTCAGTACCACCCCATCTGTTATTAATAGTGGTCTGGGTAGAATTGGCTCATTCCTGGTGGGTGAGTGGGACTCAGTACCACCCCATCTGTTATTAATAGTGGTCTGGGTAGAATTGGCTCATTCCTGGTGTGTGAGTGGGACTCAGTACCACCCCATCTGTTATTAATAGTGGTCTGGGTAGAATTGGCTCATTCCTGGTGGGTGAGTGGGGTTCAGTACCACTCCAGCCGGTATTAATAGAGGCCTGTATTGAATTGGCTCATTCCTGGTGTGTGAGTGGGACTCAGTACCACTCCATCTGTTATTAATAGTGGTCTGGGTAGAATTGGCTCATTCCTGGTGTGTGAGTGGGACTCAGTACCACCCCATCTGTTATTAATAGTGGTCTGGGTAGAATTGGCTCATTCCTGGTGGGTGAGTGGGACTCAGTACCACCCCATCTGTTATTAATAGAAGCCTGTATTGAATTGGCTCTTTCCTGGTGTGTGACTGGGGCTCAGTACCACCCCATCTGTTATTAATAGAGGCCTGTATTGAATTGGCTCATTCCTGGTGTGTGAGTGGGACTCAGTACCACCCCATCTGTTATTAATAGAAGCCTGTATTGAATTGGCTCTTTCCTGGTGTGTGACTGGGGCTCAGTACCACCCCATCTGTTATTAATAGAGGCCTGTATTGAATTGGCTCATTCCTGGTGTGTGAGTGGGACTCAGTACCACTCCAGCCGGTATTAATAGAGGCCTGTATTGAATTGGCTCATTCCTGGTGGGTGAGTGGGACTCAGTACCACCCCATCTGTTATTAATAGTGGTCTGGGTAGAATTGGCTCATTCCTGGTGTGTGAGTGGGGTTCAGTACCACTCCAGCTGGTATTAATAGAGGTCTGTATTGAATTGGCTCATTCCTGGTGTGTGAGTGGGGTTCAGTACCACTCCAGCCGGTATTAATAGAGGTCTGTATTGAATTGGCTCATTCCTGGTGTGTGAGTGGGGTTCAGTACCACTCCAGCCGGTATTAATAGAGGCCTGTATTGAATTGGCTCATTCCTGGTGGGTGAGTGGGACTCAGTACCACCCCATCTGTTATTAATAGTGGTCTGGGTAGAATTGGCTCATTCCTGGTGTGTGAGTGGGGTTCAGTACCACTCCAGCCGGTATTAATAGAGGCCTGTATTGAATTGGCTCATTCCTGGTGGGTGAGTGGGACTCAGTACCACTCCATCTGTTATTAATAGTGGTCTGGGTAGAATTGGCTCATTCCTGGTGTGTGAGTGGGGTTCAGTACCACCCCATCTGTTATTAATAGTGGTCTGGGTAGAATTGGCTCATTCCTGGTGGGTGAGTGGGGTTCAGTACCACTCCAGCCGGTATTAATAGAGGCCTGTATTGAATTGGCTCATTCCTGGTGGGTGAGTGGGACTCAGTACCACCCCATCTGTTATTAATAGTGGTCTGGGTAGAATTGGCTCATTCCTGGTGGGTGAGTGGGACTCAGTACCACCCCATCTGTTATTAATAGTGGTCTGGGTAGAATTGGCTCATTCCTGGTGTGTGAGTGGGACTCAGTACCACCCCATCTGGTATTAATAGAGGCCTGTATTGAATTGGCTCATTCCTGGTGTGTGAGTGGGACTCAGTACCACTCCATCTGTTATTAATAGTGGTCTGGGTAGAATTGGCTCATTCCTGGTGGGTGAGTGGGACTCAGTACCACTCCATCTGGTATTAATAGAGGTCTGTATTGAATTGGCTCATTCCTGGTGGGTGAGTGGGGTTCAGTACCACCCCATCTGTTATTAATAGAGGCCTGTATTGAATTGGCTCATTCCTGGTGGGTGAGTGGGGTTCAGTACCACCCCATCTGTTATTAATAGAAGCCTGTATTGAATTGGCTCATTCCTGGTGTGTGAGTGGGGTTCAGTACCACTCCAGCCGGTATTAATAGAAGCCTGTATTGAATTGGCTCATTCCTGGTGTGTGAGTGGGACTCAGTACCACCCCATCTGTTATTAATAGTGGTCTGGGTAGAATTGGCTCATTCCTGGTGGGTGAGTGGGACTCAGTACCACCCCATCTGTTATTAATAGTGGTCTGGGTAGAATTGGCTCATTCCTGGTGTGTGAGTGGGACTCAGTACCACTCCAGCCGGTATTAATAGAGGCCTGTATTGAATTGGCTCATTCCTGGTGGGTGAGTGGGGCGGCTCAGTACCACTCCAGCTGGTATTGATTGATGTTTGGAATGAACTGTCCCTTTCCTGGTGGGTGAGTGGGACACTGTGCCAGAACACCCGGTGTTAATAGAGTCCTGGAATGAACTGTCTCTTCTCTGCTGTGTGAGTGGGATTCAGTCCCACTCCAAATGTTACTAATAGAGGCCTGCATTGAATTGTCTCTTTCCTGGTGTGTGATTGGGGCTCAGAACCACTCCAGCTGGTATGAAAAGAGGTCTGGATTGAATTGGCTCTTTTTGGTGTGTGAGTGGGACTCAGTACCACTCCAGCTGGTATTAATAGAGGTCTGGATTGAATTGGCTCTTTTTGGTGTGTGAGTGGGACTCAGTACCACCCCATCTGTTATTAATAGAAGCCTGTATTGAATTGTCTCTTTCCTGGTGTGTGATTGGGGCTCAGAACCACTCCAGCTGGTATGAAAAGAGGTCTGGATTGAATTGGCTCTTTTTGGTGTGTGAGTGGGACTCAGTACCACTCCAGCTGGTATTAATAGAGGTCTGGATTGAATTGGCTCTTTTTGGTGTGTGAGTGGGACTCAGTACCACTCCAGCTGGTATTAATAGAGGTCTGGATTGAATTGGCTCTTTTTGGTGTGTGAGTGGGACTCAGTACCACTCCAGCTGGTATTAATAGAGGTCTGGATTGAATTGGCTCTTTTTGGTGTGTGAGTGGGACTCAGTACCACTCCAGCTGGTATTAATAGAAGCCTGTATTGAATTGGCTCATTCCTGGTGTGTGAGTGGGACTCAGTACCACCCCATCTGTTATTAATAGTGGTCTGGGTAGAATTGGCTCTTTCCTGGTGGGTGAGTGGGACTCAGTACCACCCCATCTGTTATTAATAGTGGTCTGGGTAGAATTGGCTCTTTCCTGGTGGGTGAGTGGGGCGGCTCAGTACCACTCCAGCTGGTATTGATTGATGTTTGGAATGAACTGTCCCTTTCCTGGTGTGTGAGTGGGACACAGTGCCAGAACACCCGGTGTTAATAGAGTCCTGGAATGAACTGTCTCTTCTCTGCTGTGTGAGTGGGATTCAGTCCCACTCCAAATGTTACTAATAGAGGCCTGCATTGAATTGTCTCTTTCCTGGTGTGTGATTGGGGCTCAGAACCACTCCAGCTGGTATGAAAAGAGGTCTGGATTGAATTGGCTCTTTTTGGTGTGTGAGTGGGACTCAGTACCACTCCAGCTGGTATTAAAAGAGGTCTGGATTGAATTGGCTCTTTTTGGTGTGTGAGTGGGGCTCAGTACCACTCCAGCTGGTATTAAAAGAGGTCTGGATTGAATTGGCTCTTTTTGGTGTGTGAGTGGGACTCAGTACCACTCCAGCTGGTATTAATAGCGGCCTGGATTGAATTGGCTCTTTTTGGTGTGTGAGTGGGGCTCAGTACCACTCCAGCTGGTATTAATAGAGGCCTGGATTGAATTGGCTCTTTTTGGTGTGTGAGTGGGGCTCAGTACCACTCCAGCTGGTATTAAAAGAGGTCTGGTTTGAATTGGCTCTTTTTGGTGTGTGAGTGGGGCTCAGTACCACTCCAGCTGGTATTAAAAGAGGTCTGGATTGAATTGGCTCTTTTTGGTGTGTGAGTGGGACTCAGTACCACTCCAGCTGGTATTAATAGCGGCCTGGATTGAATTGGCTCTTTTTGGTGTGTGAGTGGGGCTCAGTACCACTCCAGCTGGTATTAAAAGAGGTCTGGATTGAATTGGCTCTTTTTGGTGTGTGAGTGGGACTCAGTACCACTCCAGCTGGGATTAATAGCGGCCTGGATTGAATTGGTTGCTGCTGGTTCCTGAGGGGGGCTCAGTACCATCCTGCTGGTATTAATAGAGGTCTGGATGGAATTGTCTCTTTCCTGGTGTGTCCGTGAGAATCAGTACCACTCCAGCTGATATTTATTGATGTTTGGAATGAACTGTCCCTTTCCTGGTGTGTGAGTGGGACACAGTGCCAGATCACCCGGGGTTAATAGAGTCCTGGAATGAACTGTCTCTTCTCAGCTGTGTGAGTGGGACTCAGTCCCACTCCAAATGTTATTAATAGAGGCCTGCATTGAATTGGCGCATTACTGTTGTGTGAGTGGGACTCAGTGCCACTCCAGCTGGTATTAAAAGAGGTTTGGATTGAATTGGCTCTTTCATGGTGTTTGAGTGAGACTCAGTACCTCTCCAGCTGGTATTAACAGAGGTTTGGATTGAATTGGCTCTTTCCTGGTGTGTGAGTGGGGCTCGGTACAACTCCAGCTGGTATTGATAGCGGCCTGGATTGTATTGGCTCTTTCTGGTGTCTGAGTGGGGCTCAGTACCAAAGCTGCTGGTATTAATATAGGTCTGGATGGAATTGACTCTTTCCTGGTGTGTGCGTGAGACTCTGTACCACTCCAGCTGGTATTAATAGAGGCCTGGATTGAATTGGTTCTTTCCTGGGGAGTGAGTGGGACTCAGTACCACTCCAGCTGGTATTAATAGAGGCCTGAATTGAATTGGCTCTTTCATGGTGTGTGAGTGGGACTCAGTACAACTCCAGCTGGTATTAATAGAGGTCTGGATTGAATTGGCTCCATCCTGGTGTGTGAGTGGGACTCAGAACCACTCCAGCTGGTATTAATAGAGGCCTGGATTGAATTGGCTCTTTCCTGAGGTGTGAGTGGGACTCAGTACCACTCCAGCTGGTATTAATAGAGGCCTGAATTGAATTGGCTCTTTCATGGTGTGTGAGTGGGACTCAGTACAACTCCAGCTGGTATTAATAGAGGTTTGGATTGAATTGGCTCTTTCCTGGTTTGTGAGTGGGTCTCAGTACCACTCCAGCTGGTATTAATAGAGGCCCAGATTGAATTGCCTCTTTCTGGTGTGTGAGTGGGACTCAGTACCACTCCAGCTGGTATTAATAGAGGCCCAGATTGAATTGCCTCTTTCTGGTGTGTGAGTGGGACTCAGTACCACTCCAAATGGTATTAATAGAGGCCTGGAATGAACTGCCCTTTCCTGGTTTGTGACTGGGACTCAGTACCACTCCAGCTAGTATTAATAGAGGCCTGGATTGTATTGGCTCTTTCTGGTGTCTGCGTGGGGCTCAGAACCATTCCTGCTGGTATTAATTGAGGTCTGGATTGAATTGGCGCTTTCCTGGTGTGTGAGTGGGAGTTAATTCCATTCCAGCTGGTATTATTCGAGGCCTAGATTGAATTGGCCGTTTCCTGGTGTGTGACTGGGGCTCAGAACCACTCCAGCTGGTATTAATAGAAGCCTGGAATGAACTGTCCCTTTCCTGCTGTGTGAATGGGACTCAGTCGCACTGCAGCTTGTATTATTGAGGTCTGGATTGAATTGGCACTTTCCTGGTGTGTGAGTGGGGCTCAGAACCACTCCAGCTGGGATTAAAAGAGGTCTGGACTGAATTCGCTCTTTCCGGGTGTGTGAATGGGGTTCAGTACCAGTCCAGCTGCTTTTCTTGGAGTTCTGGATTGAATTTGCTCTTTCCTGGTGTGTGAGTGGGGCTCAGTACCACTCCAGCTGGTATTACAGAGGTCTGAATTGAATTGGCTGTTTCCTGGTGTGTGAGTGGGACTCAGTCGCACTCCAGCTGGTATTACAGAGGTCTGAATTGAATTGGCTGTTTCCTGGTGTGTGAGTGGGACTCAGTCGCACTCCAGCTGGTATTACAGAGGTCTGAATTGAATTGGCTGTTTCCTGGTGTGTGAGTGGGACTCAGTCGCACTCCAGCTGGTATTACAGAGGTCTGAATTGAATTGGCTGTTTCCTGGTGTGTGAGTGGGACTCAGTCGCACTCCAGCTGGTATTAATAGAGGCCTGGAATGACCTGTCCCTTTCCGGCTGTGTGAGTGGGACTCTGTCGCACTCCAGCTGGTATTAATAGAGGCCTGGAATGAACTGACACCTTCATGGAGTGTGAGAGGGACTCAGACGCACACCAGCTGCTATTATGGAGGTCAGGATTGAATTGGCTCTTTCTGGAGTGTGAGATGGAGTTAATTCCACTCCAGCTGGTATGAATAGAGGCCTGAATTGAATTGGCACTTTCCTGGTTTGTGAGTGGGGCTCAGTACCACTCCAGCTGGTATTAATAGAGGTCTGGATTGAATTGGATCTTTCTGGTGTCTGCGTGGGGCTCAGTACCATTCCAGCTGGTATTAATAGAGGCTGAATTGAATTGGCTCTTTCCTGGTTCGTGAGTGGGGCTCAGTACCACTCCAGCTGGTATTAATAGAGGCCTGGATTGAATTGGATCTTTCTGGTGTCTGCGTGGGGCTCAGTACCATTCCTGCTGGTATTAACAGAGGTCTGGATTGAATTGGATCTTTCTGGTGTCTGCGTGGGGCTCAGTACCATTCCTGCTGGTATTAATAGAGGTCTGGATTGAATTGGCCGTTTCCTGGTGTGTGACTGGGGCTCAGAACCACTCCAGCTGGGATTAATAGAAGCCTGGAATGAACTGTCCCTTTCCTGCTGTGTGTGTGGGACTCAGTCGCACTTCAGCTCGTATTATAGAGGTCTGGATTGAATTGGCTCTTTGCTGGGGAGTGAGTGGGAGTTAATTCCACTCCAGCTGGTATTAATAGAGGCCTGGAATGAACTGTCCCTTTGCTGGTGTGTGAGTGGGACTCAGTACCACTCCAGCTGGTATTATCGAGGTCTGGATTGAATTGGCTCTTTCCTGGTGTGTGAGTGGGATTCAGTACCATTCCAGCTGGTATTAATAGGGTTGGGATTGAATTGGCTCTTTCCTGGTGTGTGAGTGGGACTCAGTACCATTCCAGCTGGTATTAATAGGGTTGGGATTGAATTGGCTCTTTCCTGGTGTGTGTGGGACTCAGTACCACTCCAGCTGGTATTAATTAGTGTTCTGGATTCAATTGGCTCTTTCCTGGTGTGTGAGTGGGGTTCAGTAGAACTCCAGCTGGTATTAATAGAGGTCTGGATTGAATTGTCTCTTTCCTGGTTTGAGAGTGGGACTCAGTACCACTCCAGCTGGTATTAATAGAGGCCTGGATTGAGTTAGCCACTTCCTGGTGTGTGAGCGGGGCTCAGTTCCACTCCTTCTGCTATTAATAGAGACATGGATTGAATTGGCCCTTTTTTGGTGAGTGAGTGGGGATTAGTGCCACTCCTGCTGGTATTAATAGAGGCCTGGATTGAATTGTCTCTTTTTTGGTGAGTGAGTGAGACTCAGTACCACTCCAGCTGTTATTAATAGAGGCCTGGATTGAATTGGCTCTTTGCTGGGGAGTGAGTGGGGATCTGTACCACTCCAGCTGGTATTAAAAGAGGTCTGGATTGAATTGGCACTTACCTGCTGTGTGAGTGAGACTCAGTACCACTCCAGCTGTTATTAATAGAGGCCTGGATTGAATTGGCTCTTTGCTGGGGAGTGAGTGGGGATCTGTACCACTCCAGCTGGTATTAAAAGAGGTCTGGATTGAATTGGCACTTACCTGCTGTGTGAGTGGGACTCAGTACCACTCCAGCTGGTATTAAAAGAGGTCTGGATTGAATTGGCACTACTTGGTGTGTGTGTGTGGCTCAGTACCACTCCAGCTGGTATTAATAGAGGCTTGGATTGAATTGGCTCTTGCTGGTGCCTGAGTGGGGCTCAGTACCATCCTGGTGGTGTTATTAGAGGTCTGGATGGAATGGTCTCTTTCCTGGTGCGTCCGTGAGAATCAGTATCACTCCAGCTGGTATTAATAGAGGCCTAGAATGAATTGGCTCTTTCTGGTGTGTGAGTGGGACACAGTGCCAGAACACCCGGTGTTAATAAAGTCCTGGAATGAACTGTCTCTTCTCTGCTGTGTGAGTGGGACTCAGTACCACTCCAGCTACTATTAATAGATACCTGGATTGAATTGGCTCCTTCCTGGTGAGTGAGTGGGACTCAGTACCACTCCAGCTGCTATTAATAGATACCTGGATTGATTTGGCTCTTTCCTGGTGAGTGAGTGGGACTCAGCACCACTCCAGCTGGTATTAATAGATACCTGGATTGATTTGGCTCTTCCCTGGTGTGTGAGTGGGACTCAGTACCACTCCAGCTGGTATTAATAGAGGTCTGGATTGAATTGGCTTTTTCATGGTTAGTGAGTGGGACTCAGTACCACTCCAGCTGGTATTAATAGAGGTCTGGATTGATTTGACTCTTTCCTGGTCTGTGCGTTGGACTCAGTACCACTCCAGCTGGTATGAATAGAGGTCTGGATTGAATTGGCTCTTTCTTGATGTGTGTGTGGGACTCAGTACCACTCCAGCTGGTATTAATAGATACCTGGATTGAATTGCCTCTTTCCTGGTGTGTGAGTGGGACTCAGTACCACTCCAGCTGGTATTAATAGATACCTGGATTGAATTGCCTCTTTCCTGGTGTGTGAGTGGCTCTCAGAACCACTCCAGCTGGTATTAATTGAGGTCTGAATTTAATTGGCTCTTTCATGGTTCGTGAGTGGGACTCAGTACCACTCCAGCTGGTATGAATAGAGGGCTGGATTGAATTGGCTCCTTCATGGTTAGTGAGTGGGACTCAGTACCACTCCAGCTGGTATTAATAGAGGTCTGGATTGATTTGGCTCTTTCATGGTGTGTGAGTGGGACTCAGTACCACTCCAGCTGGTATTAATAGAGGACTGGATTGATTTGGCTCTTTCCTGGTGTGTGAGTGGGACTCAGTACCACTCCAGCTGGTATTAATAGAGGACTGGATTGATTTGGCTCTTTCCTGGTGTGTGAGTGGGACTCAGTACCACTCCAGCTGGTATTAATAGAGGTCTGGATTGATTTGGCTCTTTCCTGGTGTGTGAGTGGGACTCAGTACCACTCCAGCTGGTATTAAAAGAGGTCTGGATTGAATTGGCACTTCTTGATGTGTGTGTGGGACTCAGTACCACTCCAGCTGGTATTAATAGAGGCTTGGATTGAATTGGCTCTTGCTGGTGCCTGAGGGGGGCTCAGTACCATCCTGCTGGTATTATTAGTGGTCTGGATGGAATGGTCTCTTTCCTGGTGTGTCCGTGAGAATCAGTATCACTCCAGCTGGTATTAATAGAGGCCTAGAATGAATTGGCTCTTTCTGGTGTGTGAGTGGGACACAGTGCCAGAACACCCGGTGTTAATAGAGTCCTGGAATGAACTGTCTCTTCTCTGCTGTGTGAGTGGGATTCAGTCCCACTCCAAATGTTATTAATAGAGGTCTGGATTGAATTGGCTCCTTCCTGGTGAGTGAGTGGGACTCAGTCCCACTCCAGCTGGTATAAATAGAGGCCTGGATTGAATTGGCTCTTTACTGGTGTGTGAGTGGGACTCAATACCACTCCTACTGGTATTGATATAAGCCTCGATTGATATGGCTCTCTCCTGGTGTGAGTGGGACTCACTGCCACTCCAGCTGGTATTAATAGAGGCCTGTAATGAACTGTCCCTTTCCTGCTGTGTGAGTGGGACTCAGTCCCACTCCAGCTGGTATCAATGGCGGTCTGGCTTTAATTAGCTTTTTCCTGGTGTGTGAGTGGGAGTTATTTCCACTCCAGCTGGTATTAATAGAGACCTGGATTGAATTGGCTCTTTCTGGGGTGTTAGTGGGACTCAGTGCCACTCCAGCTAGTATTAATGGAAGCCTGGAATGAACTATCTCTTTCCTGGTGTGTGAGTGGGTCTCAGTCCCACTCCAGCTGGTATCAATGGCGGTCTGGCTTTCATTAGCTTTTTCCTGGTGTGTGAGTGGGGCTCAGTACCACTCCAGCTGGTATTAATAAAGGTTTGCATTGAATTGGCTCTTTCCTGGTGTGTCAGTGGGACTCAGTACCACTCCAGCTGGTGATAATATAGGCTCGGTTTCAATTGGCTCTTTCCTGGTGTGTGAATGGGAGTTAATTTTACTCCAGCTGGTATTAATAGAGGCCTGGATTGAATTGGCTCTTTCCTGGTGTGTGAGTGAGACTCAGTCCCACTCCAGCTGGTATTAATAGAGACCTGGATTGAATTGGCTCTTTCCTGGTGTGTCAGTGGGACTCAGTACCATTCCAGCTGGTGATAATATAGGCTCGGTTTCAATTGGCTCTTTCCTGGTGTGTGAATGGTAGTTAATTTTACTCCAGCTGGTATAAATAGAGGCCTGGATTGAATTGGTTCTTTCCCGGTATGTGAATGAGCCTCAGTACCACTCCAGCTGGTATTAATATCGGCTCAAATTCAATTGGCTCTTATCTGGTGTGTGAGTGGGGCTCAGTACCACTCCAGCTGGCATTAATAGAGGTCTGGATTGAATTGGCTGTTTCCTGGTGTGTGTGTGGGACTCAGTACCACTCCAGCTGGTTTTAACAAAGGCCAGTTCGATCTGATGATATGCACTGTTGTCTGTTTGATGTCACCTGCACCGCGGCCATTTTAAGCGACATGTGCTGCGGCCATTCTAAATGATGTGCTCTGTGGTCTGTTTGATGTCACCTTCACTGCGGCCATTTTACGTGACATATGGTACGGCCATTTTAAATGATATGCACTGTGGTCTGTTTGATGTCACCGTCACTGCGTCCATTTTAAATGTTATGCTCTGTGGTCTGTTTGATGTCACCTTGACTGCAGCCATTTTACGTGACATGTGCTGCGGCCATTTTAAATGATATGCACTGTGGTCTGTTTGATGTCACCTTCACTGCGGCCATTTTACGCGACATGTGCTGCGTCCATTTTAAATGTTATGCTCTGTGGTCTGTTTGATGTCACCTTGACTGCAGCCATTTTACGTGACATGTGCTGCGGCCATTTTAAATGATATGCACTGTGGTCTGTTTGATGTCACCGTCACTGCGTCCATTTTAAATGTTATGCTCTGTGGTCTGTTTGATGTCACCTTCACTGCGGCCATTTTACGTGACATGTGCTGCGGCCATTTTAAATGATATGCTCTGTGATCTGTTTGAATTGAGAGTAATCCACGGGGATCATTTTCAATGTTTTCTGTCCAGGGCAGTGAATGTAACAGATTATAAATGAGAATCAAATCTCATAAAGGATAATAAATCACAGACAATCATAAATATTATAAAGATTTACAAAGTGAGAGGAAGAATTATAAACAGTTTATAAAGGTTGTAAAGGTCAGTAAATGTTTATAAATTATTATAAATTATTATCAATAATTATCAGGATTCTTTTAGTTTGAAAGGGATTATAAAAGAATCAGAAAGATTCAGACCCCGCCCCCACTCCCGTCACCCTGGAAACAGACCCCGCCCCCACTCCCGTTACCCTGGAAACAGACCCCGCCCCCACTCCCGTCACCCTGGAAACAGACCCCGCCCCCACTCCCCGTCACTCTGGAAACAGACCCCGCCCCCACTCCCGTCACTCTGGAAACAGACCCCGCCCCCACTCCCGTCACCCTGGAAACAGACCCCGCCCCCACTCCCGTCACCCTGGAAACAGACCCCGCCCCCACTCCCGTTACCCTGGAAACAGACCCCGCCCCCACTCCCGTCACCCTGGAAACAGACCCCGCCCCCACTCCCCGTCACTCTGGAAACAGACCCCGCCCCCACTCCCGTCACTCTGGAAACAGACCCCGCCCCCACTCCCGTCACCCTGGAAACAGACCCCGCCCCCACTCCCGTCACCCTGGAAACAGACCCCGCCCCCACTCCCGTCACCCTGGAAACAGACCCCGCCCCCACTCCCCGTCACCCTGGAAACAGACCCCGCCCCCACTCCCGTCACCCTGGAAACATACCCCGCCCCCACTCCCGTCTCCCTGGTAACAGACCCCGCCCCCACTCCCCGTCACCCTGGAAACAGACCCCGCCCCCACTCCCGTCACTCTGGAAACAGACCCCGCCCCCACTCCCGTCACCCTGGAAACAGACCCCGCCCCCACTCCCGTCACCCTGGAAACAGACCCCGCCCCCACTCCCGTCACTCTGGAAACAGACCCCGCCCCCACTCCCGTCACTCTGGAAACAGACCCCGCCCCCACTCCCGTCACCCTGGAAACAGACCCCGCCCCCACTCCCGTCACCCTGGAAACAGACCCCGCCCCCACACCCGTCACCTTGGTAACAGACCCCGCCCCCACTCCCGTCACCCTGGAAACAGACCCCGCCCACACTCCCGTCACCCGTGAAACAGACCCCGCCCCCACTCCCGTCACCCTGGAAACAGACCCCGCCCCCACTCCCGTCACCTTGGTAACAGACCCCGCCCCCACTCCCGTCACCCTGGAAACATACCCCGCTCCCACTCCCGTCACCTTGGTAACAGACCCCGCCCCCACTCCGTCACCCTGGTAACAGACCCCGCCCCCACTCCCGTCACCTAGGTAACATACCACGCCCCCACTCACGTCACCTTGGTAACAGACCCCGCCCCCACTCCCGTCACCTTGGTAACAGACCCCGCCCCCACTCCCGTCACCCTGGAAACAGACCCCGCCCACATTCCCGTCACTCTGGAAACAGACCCCGCCCCCACTCGCCGTCACTTTGGTAACAGACCCCGCCCCCACTCGCCGTCACCTTGGAAACAGACCCCGCCCCCACTCCCGTCACCTTGGAAACAGACCCCGCCCCCACTCGCCGTCACCCTGGAAACAGACCCCGCCCCCACTCACCGTCACCTTGGAAACAGACCCCGCCCCCACTCCCGTCACCTTGGAAACAGACCCCGCCCCCACTCGCCGTCACTTTGGAAACAGACCCCGCCCCCACTCGCCGTCACTTTGGTAACAGACCACGCCCCCACTCCCGTCACTCTGGAAACAGACCCCGCCCCCACTTGCCGTCACCTTGGAAACAGACCCCGCCCCCACTCGCCGTCACTTTGGTAACAGACCACGCCCCCACTCGCCGTCACCTTGGAAACAGGCCCCTCCCCCGCTCTGTCTCCATGGTGAGAGGCCCCTCCCCCGCTCTGTCTCCATGGTGAGAGGCCCCTCCCCCGCTCTGTCTCCATGGTGACAGTCCCCTCCCCCGCTCTGTCTCCATGGTGAGAGGCTCCTCCCCCGCTCTGTCTCCATGGTGACAGTCCCCTCCCCCGCTCTGTCTCCATGGTGAGAGGCTCCTCCCCCGCTCTGTCTCCATGGTGACAGGCCCCTCCCCCGCTCTGTCTCCATGGTGACAGTCCCCTCCCCCGCTCTGTCTCCATGGTGACAGTCCCCTCCCCCGCTCTGTCTCCATGGTGAGAGGCCCCTCCCCCGCTCTGTCTCCATGGTGACAGTCCCCTCCCCCGCTCTGTCTCCATGGTGAGAGGCCCCTCCCCCGCTCTGTCTCCATGGTGAGAGGCCCCTCCCCCGCTCTGTCTCCATGGTGACAGGCCCCTCCCCCGCTCTGTCTCCATGGTGAGAGGCCCCTCCCCCGCTCTGTCTCCATGGTGAGAGGCCCCTCCCCCGCTCTGTCTCCATGGTGACAGGCCCCTCCCCCGCTCTGTCTCCATGGTGACAGTCCCCTCCCCCGCTCTGTCTCCATGGTGACAGGCTCCTCCCCCGCTCTGTCTCCATGGTGAGAGGCCCCTCCCCCGCTCTGTCTCCATGGTGACAGTCCCCTCCCCCGCTCTGTCTCCATGGTGACAGGCCCCTCCCCCGCTCTGTCTCCATGGTGACAGGCCCCTCCCCCGCTCTGTCTCCATGGTGACAGGCCCCTCCCCCGCTCTGTCTCCATGGTGACAGTCCCCTCCCCCGCTCTGTCTCCATGGTGACAGTCTCCTCCCCCGCTCTGTCTCCATGGTGACAGTCCCCTCCCCCGTTCTGTCTCCATGGTGACAGGCCCCTCCCCCGCTCTGTCTCCATGGTGAGAGGCTCCTCCCCCGCTCTGTCTCCATGGTGACAGTCCCCTCCCCCGCTCTGTCTCCATGGTGACAGGCCCCTCCCCCGCTCTGTCTCCATGGTGACAGGCCCCTCCCCCGCTCTGTCTCCATGGTGACAGTCCCCTCCCCCGCTCTGTCTCCATGGTGAGAGGCTCCTCCCCCGCTCTGTCTCCATGGTGAGAAGCCCCTCCCCCGCTCTGTCTCCATGGTGACAGTCTCCTCCCCCGCTCTGTCTCCATGGTGAGAGGCCCCTCCCCCGCTCTGTCTCCATGGTGACAGTCTCCTCCCCCGCTCTGTCTCCATGGTGAGAGGCCCCTCCCCCGCTCTGTCTCCATGGTGACAGTCTCCTCCCCCGTTCTGTCTCCATGGTGAGAGGCCCCTCCCCCGCTCTGTCTCCATGGTGACAGTCTCCTCCCCCGCTCTGTCTCCATGGTGACAGTCCCCTCCCCCGCTCTGTCTCCATGGTGAGAGGCCCCTCCCCCGCTCTGTCTCCATGGTGACAGTCCCCTCCCCCGCTCTGTCTCCATGGTGACAGTCCCCTCCCCCGCTCTGTCTCCATGGTGAGAGGCCCCTCCCCCGCTCTGTCTCCATGGTGACAGTCCCCTCCCCCGCTCTGTCTCCATGGTGACAGTCCCCTCCCCCGCTCTGTCTCCATGGTGAGAGGCCCCTCCCCCGCTCTGTCTCCATGGTGAGAGGCCCCTCCCCCGCTCTGTCTCCATGGTGACAGTCCCCTCCCCCGTTCTGTCTCCATGGTGACAGTCCCCTCCCCGCTCTGTCTCCATGGTGAGAGGCTCCTCCCCCGCTCTGTCTCCATGGTGAGAGGCCCCTCCCCCGCTCTGTCTCTATGGTGACAGGCTCCTCCCCCGCTCTGTCTCCATGGTGACAGTCCCCTCCCCCGTTCTGTCTCCATGGTGACAGTCCCCTCCCCCGCTCTGTCTCCATGGTGAGAGGCTCCTCCCCCGCTCTGTCTCCATGGTGACAGGCTCCTCCCCCGCTCTGTCTCCATGGTGACAGTCCCCTCCCCCGCTCTGTCTCCATGGTGACAGTCCCCTCCCCCGTTCTGTCTCCATGGTGACAGGCCCCTCCCCCGCTCTGTCTCCATGGTGAGAGGCTCCTCCCCCGCTCTGTCTCCATGGTGACAGTCCCCTCCCCCGCTCTGTCTCCATGGTGACAGGCCCCTCCCCCGCTCTGTCTCTATGGTGACAGTCCCCTCCCCCGTTCTGTCTCCATGGTGACAGGCACCTCCCCCGCTCTGTCTCCATGGTGAGAGGCTCCTCCCCCGCTCTGTCTCCATGGTGACAGGCCCCTCCCCCGCTCTGTCTCCATGGTGAGAGGCCCCTCCCCTGCTCTGTCTCCATGGTGACAGTCCCCTCCCCCGCTCTGTCTCCATGGTGAGAGGCCCCTCCCCCGCTCTGTCTCCATGGTGACAGTCCCCTCCCCCGCTCTGTCTCCATGGTGAGAGGCCCCTCCCCCGCTCTGTCTCCATGGTGACAGTCCCCTCCCCCGCTCTGTCTCCATGGTGACAGGCACCTCCCCCGCTCTGTCTCCATGGTGAGAGGCCCCTCCCCCGCTCTGTCTCCATGGTGAGAGGCCCCTCCCCCGCTCTGTCTCCATGGTGAGAGGCTCCTCCCCCGCTCTGTCTCCATGGTGAGAGGCCCCTCCCCCGCTCTGTCTCCATGGTGACAGGCCCCTCCCCCGCTCTGTCTCTATGGTGACAGTCCCCTCCCCCGTTCTGTCTCCATGGTGACAGGCACCTCCCCCGCTCTGTCTCCATGGTGAGAGGCTCCTCCCCCGCTCTGTCTCCATGGTGACAGGCCCCTCCCCCGCTCTGTCTCCATGGTGAGAGGCCCCTCCCCTGCTCTGTCTCCATGGTGACAGTCCCCTCCCCCGCTCTGTCTCCATGGTGAGAGGCCCCTCCCCCGCTCTGTCTCCATGGTGACAGTCCCCTCCCCCGCTCTGTCTCCATGGTGAGAGGCCCCTCCCCCGCTCTGTCTCCATGGTGACAGTCCCCTCCCCCGCTCTGTCTCCATGGTGACAGGCACCTCCCCCGCTCTGTCTCCATGGTGAGAGGCCCCTCCCCCGCTCTGTCTCCATGGTGAGAGGCCCCTCCCCCGCTCTGTCTCCATGGTGAGAGGCTCCTCCCCCGCTCTGTCTCCATGGTGAGAGGCCCCTCCCCCGCTCTGTCTCTATGGTGACAGGCCCCTCCCCCGCTCTGTCTCCATGGTGACAGTCCCCTCCCCCGCTCTGTCTCCATGGTGACAGGCCCCTCCCCCGCTCTGTCTCCATGGTGACAGTCCCCTCCCCCGCTCTGTCTCCATGGTGACAGTCCCCTCCCCCGCTCAGTCTCCATGGTGAGAGGCTCCTCCCCCGCTCTGTCTCCATGGTGACAGTCCCCTCCCCCGCTCTGTCTCCATGGTGACAGGCACCTCCCCCGCTCTGTCTCTATGGTGACAGGCCCCTCCCCCGCTCTGTCTCTATGGTGACAGTCCCCTCCCCCGCTCTGTCTCCATGGTGACAGTCCCCTCCCCCGCTCTGTCTCCATGGTGACAGTCCCCTCCCCCGTTCTGTCTCCATGGTGACAGTCCCCTCCCCCGCTCTGTCTCCATGGTGACAGTCCCCTCCCCCGCTCTGTCTCCATGGTGACAGTCCCCTCCCCCGCTCTGTCTCCATGGTGACAGTCCCCTCCCCCGCTCTGTCTCCATGGTGACAGTCCCCTCCCCCGCTCTGTATCCATGGTGACAGGCCCCTCCCCCGCTCTGTCTCCATGGTGAGAGGCCCCTCCCCCGCTCTGTCTCCATGGTGACAGTCTCCTCCCCCGCTCTGTCTCCATGGTGACAGGCCCCTCCCCCGCTCTGTCTCCATGGTGAGAGTCCCCTCCCCCGCTCTGTCTCCATGGTGACAGTCTCCTCCCCCGCTCTGTCTCCATGGTGACAGGCCCCTCCCCCGCTCTGTCTCCATGGTGACAGGCCCCTCCCCCGCTCTGTCTCCATGGTGAGAGTCCCCTCCCCCGCTCTGTCTCCATGGTGAGAGGCTCCTCCCCCGCTCTGTCTCCATGGTGACAGTCTCCTCCCCCGCTCTATCTCCATGGTGACAGTCCCCTCCCCCGCTCTGTCTCCATGGTGACAGTCTCCTCCCCCGCTCTGTCTCCATGGTGACAGTCCCCTCCCCCGCTCTGTCTCCATGGTGACAGGCCCCTCCCCCGCTCTGTCTCCATGGTGAGAGGCCCCTCCCCCGCTCTGTCTCCATGGTGACAGTCTCCTCCCCCGCTCTGTCTCCATGGTGACAGGCCCCTCCCCCGCTCTGTCTCCATGGTGAGAGTCCCCTCCCCCGCTCTGTCTCCATGGTGACAGTCTCCTCCCCCGCTCTGTCTCCATGGTGACAGGCCCCTCCCCCGCTCTGTCTCCATGGTGAGAGGCCCCTCCCCCGCTCTGTCTCCATGGTGAGAGGCTCCTCCCCCGCTCTGTCTCCATGGTGACAGGCCCCTCCCCCGCTCTGTCTCCATGGTGACAGGCCCCTCCCCCGCTCTGTCTCCATGGTGAGAGTCCCCTCCCCCGCTCTGTCTCCATGGTGACAGTCTCCTCCCCCGCTCTGTCTCCATGGTGAGAGGCCCCTCCCCCGCTCTGTCTCCATGGTGAGAGGCCCCTCCCCCGCTCTGTCTCCATGGTGACAGGCCCCTCCCCCGCTCTGTCTCCATGGTGAGAGGCTCCTCCCCCGCTCTGTCTCCATGGTGACAGTCCCCTCCCCCGCTCTGTCTCCATGGTGACAGTCCCCTCCCCCGCTCTGTCTCCATGGTGACAGTCCCCTCCCCCGCTCTGTCTCCATGGTGACAGTCCCCTCCCCCGCTCTGTCTCCATGGTGACAGTCCCCTCCCCCGCTCTGTCTCCATGGTGACAGTCTCCTCCCCCGCTCTGTCTCCATGGTGACAGGCCCCTCCCCCGCTCTGTCTCCATGGTGACAGGCCCCTCCCCCGCTCTGTCTCCATGGTGAGAGTCCCCTCCCCCGCTCTGTCTCCATGGTGACAGTCTCCTCCCCCGCTCTGTCTCCATGGTGAGAGGCCCCTCCCCCGCTCTGTCTCCATGGTGAGAGGCCCCTCCCCCGCTCTGTCTCCATGGTGACTGGCCCCTCCCCCTCCTCTGATTATTGAATTAATTTAACAATTGTATTAAAGGGATATTTCAGCACATTCTTCACCTGCTCTCTGAACTGAGTCTGGGTCACGGCGTAAATCACAGTGTTTGTGGAGCAGCTCAGGAGCTGGAGCATGAAGGACAATTCCTGCAGAAACCGAGGGAGATAAACAGACCGATAACCCATCCACCACATCCTCCACCATATAGAATACACCATTAACAGGGCCCACAACAGCATGAAATTACCAGAGATAACTAACAGTAAAATGATAGATTTCCTTCGACTCTCCATCTCGGGGTCTCTGTGACTCTCCCCACTGCTGTGAGCCCGGAGTCTCCTGCGTCCTCTGCTGCTCACTAAAATGTGTCTGACGGTGAGAGCGTTGAGCAGCAGAATCAGCACAAATGGGATGACCGGGGTTAGAATGTGGTGGAGGAACTCGATTGTTCCCCAGACACGAGATTCCAGAACACCCATTGTTACAAAACAAAACCAGGGACTGTTCCCCAGCCAATACCGACCCGTTAACATAAAATACCAGAAGATGTTCTTTAAACAGCTCAGCAAACTCACTGTTCCCACAACCACAGCACATGTTTTCTCACTGCAATATTTACTTTTCAGATTCTGACAACAAATGGCCACAAATCGATCAAAGGTGAAAGTGACGGTGAACCAGACAGAACAGTCTGTGACTGTGTAAAGCAGGACGGCGTGGATATTACACACGGGGATGGAATACAGGAACTGAAACTGTTCCCAATAAACAATGGGAATGTGTCTGAATATCAGGTCCAGGATAATGACCAGTAGATCCGCCGCTGACATGGCCACCAGGTACCGAGTGACACATTTGGAGAGACCGCACTTTCCCCGAGACAGGATCCCAATCGTCAGCAAGTTAACTGTGAGGAAGGGAAATAAACAGAGAAATTAGACATCAGACTGGAGCAATGTTACCAGATCTGTGTATGTGTGTGAGTGTCAGAAATAAACAGATAAATTAGACATCAGACTGGAGCAATGTTACCGGATCTGTGTATGTGTGTGAGTGTCAGAAATAAACAGAAAAATTAGACATCAGACTGGAGCAAAGTTACCAGATCAGTGTATGTGTGTGAGTGTCAGAAATAAACAGAGAAATTAGACATCAGACTGGAGCAAAGTTACCAGATCAGTGTATGTGTGTGAGTGTCAGAAATAAACAGAGAAATTAGACATCAGACTGGAGCAAAGTTACCAGATCTGTGTATGTGTGTGAGTGTCAGAAATAAACAGAGAAATTAGACATCAGACTGGAGCAAAGTTAACAGATCAATGTATGTGTGTGAGTGTCAGAAATAAACAGAGAAATTAGA